>NC_080079.1:58258318-58560671 GCF_949987535.1 Balaenoptera acutorostrata
CTCTCGAGGCATTAGGGGCTGTAAGGAAAGAGCATGGGGACAGACGCCTCATCCCTTGAGACAGCTTCCCCGGGCCCAGCCAGCTCCTTCCCGGCACCTGCCTTCCTGCTCAACATCCTCTTCTTTCCCTGTTCCTCTCCCAGCCTCCCGCCTTCCCCTGGCTCTCTAGCCCATGCTGCCACTTGGCCAGTGAGGTCCACACCTTGAGTCCTTGTTGCATGAAGTTGGATTTCCATTCGAGTGTCCTCAGAGGCCCTGGCTTGGGTGCCGTCGTGGTATTTTGGGATTTGACAAAGGAGGGGAGATGGAGTGGCCTGGTGGCCCGTTTGTGGTTAACTTCCCTCCTCCTTGATTGATGACCGCAGTGGCATGTGTGGACAGCAAGCAGGTCCCCAGTGCAGCCCCGTGGGATTGAGTTTCCTGAGTTATTCCATATCGGCCGTCAGGAAGCCAGACCGCTGGCTGCTAAGTATGCCAGCTTGTACCTGCATGGTGTTTGGGTTTCAGCCCCTCCCTCGCTCCCTCCGCTAAGTGCTGAGTTCTCGTAGGAGATGTTGCATAGCTAAAATAACTACTCTACAAGTATAGTGATAGAAGTGTCTGAAGGTAAAGTTGATTAGAAATTTTCATTGAAGGATCTTGTTGAAATTGGTCCTTCATTGATTTTTTTTTTTTCTGATCTACAAATGAACTGTAGGGACCTTGATATATTTTAAATTTTCCATATGTACTTGCATCGTGTGTGAGTGTGTGTGTGTGTGAGAGAGAGAGAGAATTTTTCTATGGAAGATCCTGAATGGGTGTTTCCCTTGAAACACGGCTCAGCTAACCCATAGGGCCTGCATCAGCTCAGCGCACAAGATATTCTTCGAGCTCGCCTTGATAGAACTCTGAGATACTCGCCACATTTTTTTTTTTCCTGTGGTTTTGTTCTGGACCTGAGCAAAGCTTGTTTTCTGTGTCTAAATACTGCTGGGTGGTTTTTGCTTTTAGGATTCTGCATTCTGGGCCTGTTTAAGGCAAGCCTTGGGCATCTCATAGGTGTTCCTGCAGCTGCAGTTGTGTTGCTATAGAAACCCAATCTCATGACTTGCCATGGGGCCTTTTTAGTTCTCCATGTGCTGTCCCTGACCTGGGAATAACGGTCATGGTGACCTCTTTGCTCCTGGCCTGAGTTGGGAATTCCCTGTGCCAACCAGCAAGGCTTTTCAAGGCGCCGAGCATGGTGACCACCATGGGGAGTCAGGAACTCTCGGGGGGTGTTTTTCCCCTTGCTCAGAGGCAGTCTTCACCTTCGGACAAGACGCCCAGCTGCTCCGTCAGGCTCAGCAGCGCTCACGGGGGCAGGGAGCCCTTGTGCCTTTGGGGCTTCCTGGGAAGCCTGCAGGATAACCTGTGGGGTGGTTGGGAACACGGGCTGATAACCACCCTAGGGACAGCGTCCCCCTCGTAGCATGGAGACGACCAAGGCATATCACGTGGCATTTCATATCTCACGAACCAGCTGATAGGGTAGTGAATATAACTGCCATGTGTCAAATTAAGGTGGCTTCAAGTCAGCTAACAGGTGCCGTTTCATTAGTAATTCCCATCAGAGGCGTTAGTTACTATCTAAGGGTATAGCGGCTTGGCCACCTACATCACACTTCATCTGGCTGCCTGAAGCTTTGAAGGAGAGAAGGGAAAGGTCTCTTCCCTGCAGCTCATCCTTGGAGAATTTACTTCGGTGAAACACTGGGTGATTCTCAGGACTGAGTCTTTCCCCAGAGCAGGAGGAGTCTGGACAAGTCACCACAGCAGTTCCTCAGGTGGGAAAGTCTCAGCCCTATTAAGCAAGCTGCTACTATGTGCTTGTCACCTTTCTAAATTATATCCTTGTATTCTCAGAACAGCCAACTGTGCTGGTCCCATTTCTCAGATGAGGAAATTGAGGCTCAGAGAGGTTAAATGGATCATCAGCGTTCACCCAGCCAGGAAGTGGCACAGCTAAGATTTGACTCTGGTCTCTGGTTCCAAACCCCGATCCCTTCAGTTCCACCTTGGAGCCAGTGCAGGGCCAGGCAGACCTGATTCCGTGTGAACTGAGGTCTCCGTATTTCCCGAGGGCTGTCATGCTCTCTGATGGGCAGGTATCTTACCCTGTCCTCTGGCTCCCAGGAAGCCCCGCCTAGACGAACTCCCCTATGAAGAATTTTCCAAGCCACAATCACCACTCATAAGTGGCTCTGAAAATGCCCACCAGGGGTTTAGTGATGGGTCTGAAGGAAGTAAGTGTCTTTGGTGGATTCTGTGGATGCAGGGGCTTCAAGACCAAGAGGAACAGAGCCCCTGCCAGCAGGAGCATCCCAGGAGCCTGCTGGGACCACTGAGAAGACCTTTCCCTTGGGAAAACATGCGTTATGGAGGCAGTCTGGCCCCTCAGTGGGGGGGACTGGTGGCCCCCAGGGCTTTTTCTCTTGCCTGGTTGCCCTTCTGTCTGTGTGTATCCATCCACTCCTGGATCCTGGGTGACCCTGGCCTGTCACCATGGCATCCGTGTCGCTGGGCAAACACATCTGCTGAAAACCAAACATGTTAGGAAGGAGTGTCCTCCCTACACCTTGGCCACCTGTGCAGAGTGAGCCCCCCTGCCCAGCCAGGACGGGAGGAGGGGACAATGACGGGGTAGACAGCAGGTGTCAGACACGTAGGGAAATGGGTTCAGATTCACACTGGACAGGATCTGGAGCCCCAGGTACAGAGGTCGAATGTGCTGCTTCCCGTTGCCACCTGCCCTGCCTCTGGCTTGGGGAGGGAAGGGGGGAGGGAACCAGCCACTCACAGTGCTGAGTCAGTGCCTGCGTGGGCGGGGGTGGTGGTGGTGGTGGTGGTGGATGAAGATAAAAACTGCCAGTGACACTCCTTAGGGAGCATTGCCATGTGCCAGGCTCCAGGAGAAACCCTTTATGTACTCTCTCTTGCTGGTCCTCATAAGTAGCCCTGGGAGGCCAGTGCCCATTGTACAGTTGAGGAAACAGACGCGCTGAGCCATTAAGCCACTTGCCCAGGGTCTTATGGCTAGTAAAGTGGCAGATCCAGAAGGCCAGGCCAGGCTCATCTGACTTTAACCCTGGGTCCCCCTGGGTGGTCAGGGCTGGAAGGACCACTTAGGAGCTGGGGCAAGAGAGGGCTAACGAGTGGAGTGCAGACAGCCCAGCTGGGACGGTGCAAGGACCAGTGGGGCAGCAGTGACAGCCAGCGATGGAGGTGGGGAGGTGGCACAGGTCCAGGTGGTGAGGGGAATTGGGGGGGGGGGCCCTGGGACCGGGAACCCAGGACAGGTGTTCCTGCCCTTGAATGTTCGCTTGGCTTACCTCCTGGGTCTGGGTCTGGGGAATTCAGTCCTTGGGGCGGCTGCTGTAGCCTGGGAGTGGGTGGGGCCCAGAGTGCAGGTTGAACGGGGCACGGCGGGTGGCAAAGAGGAATGGCCTTGGGTGGCTAGAGCCACGTCTTGACCCCATGGGCAAGGACGCAGCTCAGAGCAAATGGTCCTTTCCAGTCTCCTGGGGGGTCTCTTTCCTGACACCCCAGCCCCCTTTAAGAGCTGTGAGTGGCCAAGCCATCTCCACTGCTGGCTCCTCGAGCAGAGGGGGCTCCCCCAGCAGAACCCCCAGCTGTTCTGAAGCCGCCTTATGCTGTTGTGGCCTTGATGGAGTGACTGGGCCCTCGCCACCCTCACTCTGCCAACTGGGGACCCTATCTTTGTATGCGAGACAGACCAACCCTTCCATTTATAGCCACCAAATAAGCAGATCAACCTGTCCTAGATCATCAGAAGGGGCCACCTGGCTGGTGGGCTATGTGGTGAGTCTTCAGGGCCGCCACGTGGCTAATAGGTGGAGAGAGGAGAGTTTGGAAAGCCTCTTGTTGACGTTCACGCTTCATTTCTTCCCATTGTGTTTTTGGTCAACAGAAGGATTAAAAATACCACTTAGAAAAAAATGCTGTTCACTGGATGTGACCCTGGGGGGCTCTTTGTATTATATTTGCTTGCTTCCCAGCTGACACAGTGTGCTCAATTCTAAACAGCCCTAGGAAGAAGCCGAACAGAAGACTTCAGGTGTCCCCCTCCCTGGTTGGGTCTTACTTCCTTTGTCAAGACCCAAGGGCTCCTTGGCCAAAGCCTGTGATAATTCATCGGGTTCCCCCCTTGGTACCCCCAGTGTATCCAGTGTATCACCTGGAGACATTCTGTTTATGATACTTCTTCTCTACTCTCACTCCAACTCCTCCATGGTTCCCTATTACCTACAGGGTAAAATTCAGACTCTTGGCTTGGCGTCCAAGACCTGGCCTCGGCCCACTTTTCCAGCTTCATAACCCTGCTCTCCTAAGCCACCTTGAGATATTCAGGGCTCCCCATGTCTCTAGTTAGGGGGGCTGCCTCTTTGAATTTTGACTTCTGCTGGAATTCTCTTTCATGTCCTCTTTGCCTGTTCCGATCCTGCTCACCCTGCAAAAGCCAGTTCACATGCAATCTCCTGGGATTCCTCCAGTCTTGGAATGATCTCACTTTTTTTTTTTTTTCTGGACCTTTAGAGCAATTCTGTCTAAACACTTTCATTTGGCAGTTAATCATGTTCTGCCTGGCAGTATCTTCCCCACTATTATCTCAAAGAGTTATTTAAATATTTCATCAGCATTTAAATCTTCATATTTGTCCTGCCGCCTCAACTGGACTGAATCTTGTTGGAGGGTGAAGAGAAGGTTGTAGGCTTCTCCAGCAGGCAGCCGGGTGTGGCAGTCGCCCCGCACAGATTCCACAGCCTCCTGTGTTTCATCCTTGCTCTGCCTCTTACTAACCATAGGACCTTAGGAAAGTTTTAACTTCTTTATGCCTCAGTTTCCCCACCTATAAAATGTGGCTAAAAATCACACCTACCTCAAAGAGTTTGTAAGGATTCAAAAAGGCAAAAAAGAGCTTAGAACAGGGCATGGTAGTGTCTGCTGAGATCTTTTGTGTGCCTACTTCTCCTCCACCCAGCCCCAGCCCACTGCCATGGACATAGTTGGACAGGCCAGATTTGCTTATTTGTTTTATTTGGTGTCTTGTCATTTATACAGATGAGAAGACTTCAGCCCAGAGAGGGTAGGAGGGTTTCTTAAGGTCACACAGCAGGAAGGTGGTGGAGAGCCTAAGGTGGCAGGACTGAGACTCCAGTGCTTCCAGGGCCCCAAGGTCTTGCTTTGCATATGCTGCCCCATTGAGGGGCTTTACTTTACAAGGGGCACTGAGAAAAAGCTGCTATTTTATGCTTGAACACCCTTCCCCTGGAGCAGATGGACGGGGGTTGGCAGGGATACCACTGCCCTGCAGGACTCCAGGGGGAATCATTCACATCATATTCTATGGGAATGGCCTCCCCTTGAGGTGTACAAAGAGGCCCTGGGATGGGAAGTTTCCGACAACCCTCTCATCATACTCCTGGGCATGGTGATAGAGCCTGAGGCCTCCTGCAGCTGGAAGACACAAAGGCATCAGAGCCTAGAGGTGCCATTCATCCCACTTGAACAGGTTAAATCCTCTGAAGGTAGGCATGGCTGCCCTTTCCTATATACTGCCCATCCTTCTGTCCCCTGGCTATTTTCTGAAAGACCCCTCAGGGCTTGGGGAGGCATTTCAAGGTGGTGAGCTATTCCCAAACACCTTCCCTCCCTGCTTTGTGCCAGGGGAGAGATCAGAGGCTGGCTGGGACATGTGGTGTGATGAGATGCACAGGTGTTCCCAGATGGATATTCCCCTTCCTGCTCCCCCAGCACCACCCCTAGCCCAGGAGGGAATGAGGTGAGGGGGTTCAGAAATGGCAACATCTGAGCCAGGCCTTGAAAGTATTTTCCAGGCTGCTTTTCAAATGGAGCCAAAGGTGCTAACTTTCAGATAGATTTGTGATAAAGCAATACAGTAAAATATAATGAGATTCGTGATAGAATCTAGGTGGTGAGTATTCAGGTGTTCTCTGTAAAATTCTTTCAACCTTGTTGTGTGTTTGAAAATTTTTTTATAATAACACATTGTGGGGAGAAGGAGTGAGGACTTTGTAGCTGACTGTCCGAGTAGCCAATCCCTGCTCTGCTCCTTTCCAGCTCTGTGGCCTTGGGCAAGTTACTTAACCTCTCTGAGCCTCTTTCCTCATTTGTAAAAATGAGGCTAATCAAAGAACATATTTTAGGGTGGTAAGATAGTGCATTTGAAGTACTTTTTAGGCAAAGACTTGGGACAGTGACTGATGCACTTAATATCCAACCGATAAATATCAGCCATTATTATTATTATCGATGAGACAGCTTTGTTTGGATGGGCTCTTAGAAGAGGACTTTGAATTAGGCAATTAGAAGGTTATTAGTAACCCGAAAGAATAATTCTAGGAACATGGTGGGGTGGGGAAGAGAAGCCAGAGAAGGGGTTTCAACAGAGAGGAAGGCGGTGGAGAAGTCAAGGCAATAAGTAGAGTCCTCTCTTGCAGAAGGCTTGTTAGAAATTGGAGAGCGAGCTGGGGTGAGAGCTTGAGAGGAACAGGAATTTGGGGGACAGAGCTGACTTGTTTGTGGGCCCAAGGAGGAGAGAAAAAGGACAGGAGGGAAGGGAAGTTATAGATGTGCTGCCTTGCTCCTCAAAGTGTGGTTCCGAGGACCAGCAGTAGCCGCGTCACCTATGAGGTTGTTAGAAAAGCAGAATGCTTGTGCCCGTTAGAGAAGCTCTGAGCTGGACCACACTGTGGAACTGCAGGGTGGGAAGGGCGTGGCTAGGCTCCGGCAGGATGCTCAGATGCTCAGCCTCACATCCTGAGTCAGGAGGCAGAGTCAAATGGTCCAGACAGGCATTTTGTCACCTTTCCCTGGGGTTAGGGAACCTCAGATGGGTCACCCGGAAGTGGTCTGTTGCTCTTTCTCTTGTCAGTCTGCTCTGACAGAAGTGGTGTCTTGGAGGAGCCACGGGGCCAGTGCTCCTTGCACTGTGCAGTAATAAAGCAGGGGACATCTAGCCGATGGACTTGACACTCTACACTTCTAGGGGAGTTTTGGAACATCTAATCCAGGGAACACTTCCAGGGTTTGTGCCATCTTCCAGGGTGTCTACGTTTTAAAAATTAGATGCCAACAGGGAAATTGAATGTCCATATGAAGGTATAGATTTCTAGCTTCTCTTGAAAAAAATCAACTCATCTGGCCACATGGGACCTGACAGTGATCTGGATCTGAGTGGCAGCTGCCTCCTTGGCCTGGGATGTGGTCTCTAGGTCGCCATCGTCCCTGCTGACCCTTTCAGTCCTGTGTCTCCAGCCTAACCCTTTAAAGCATTTGAGTTTGTCACCCCTGGTGTCATACAGCCTCTTACTTTTAGGAAATGGCTGGTGGCCAGCCAGGTTAAGGGACATGCCCAAGGTCACCCGTTTTGTCCACAGAGCACGGTCCTGGATCCCAGTGCAGGTCTCTTGCCTCTGTATCTTGTAGCCCCTCCCTCTGTGGGTTTCTAGGCCCTGCCACCAGAAGCCCCATTCAATCTTTTTTTTTAAATTTATTTTTATTAATTTATTTTTGGCTGCATTGGGTCTTTGTTGCTGCGTGCAGGCTTTCTCTAGTTGCGTCGAGCGGGGGCTACTCTTTGTTGCAGTGCGCCGACTTCTCATTGCAGTGGCTTCTCTTGTTGTGGAGCACGGACTCTAGGCGCGCAGACTCTAGAGCGCAGGCTCAGTAGTTGTGGCGCACGGGCTTAGTTGCTCCGCGGCATGTGGGATCTTCCCAGACCAGGGCTCGAACCCGTGTCCCCTGCATTGGCAGGCGGATTCTTAACCACTGTGCCACCAGGGAAGCCCCCCACCCCATTCAATCTTTATGAAATCCCACAAGCCTGCTCCAGTGGGCGTTGGTTTGGGCTCTCAGGGGCCCAAACAGTTGCATTAGGTACTGTATGTACAACTGTTTTATGAAATTATCACGAACCAAGTTCCCCTTGGTGAGTTGCTCTGAATTTTCTATCCACAAATGTTCCTAGACCTTTTCACTCCAAAATTTTGCCTGTTGAAAAACCTATTTAATAGGAACTTTAAAAGACAGTTAAAAAACCAACCATAATCCCACCAGCATAGCGTAGCAGCTGTCCCTGTCTTTCATTTAAAAAAATGCTTTCAGTCACTGAAAAAACTATTCTTATTTTTATCCTGCGCCACTGACAATATATATTTTAAGTCAACTTCCTGCCTTCCACCCTCCTTCCCTTCCCTCCCCTCCCCTCCCCTCCCCTTCCCTCCCCTTCCCTCCCCTCCCTCTTTTTCATTCCCTTTCCTTCCATCCTTCCACCACCTGATAACCTCTGGGTAACACAATGCTTCCATCCTACCTTCAGAGTTTATCTCCTGAAGGAGGATACAGTCGCCCGATCCTGCTCAGAAAGCATCCCAGGCCCACCCTTGGTAATGGAGCTCTCTGTTCTGCCGTCTGGCTGACCAGATAACTTCCAGATCCTCGGAGGCAGAGGAGGAGAAGCTAGGCCTCGGGTGAGCTGGAAACACCTCCCTAGCCCTTGCTTTTCCATCTCAAGTGGAACATTTTGGCTGAGGAGTGTGTGAGTGTGTGTGTGTGTGTGTGTGTGTGTGTGTGTGTGTGTGTGTGTGTGTGTGTGTGTGTGTGTGTGTTGGATAGGACTGGAATGGTAGAGTTTTAGGCACCAGGAACCCCCTCCCTTTCTAGCCTGGTATATTGAGGTAATTTTCTTTTGATGCTTCTCTGACCCATGATAAGTTGTACACTTGATACAGTCATCTTTACTATGTGTGGCATTCTTAGCATGTATGTACGTTCATTTCAAACAGGCATTGAATTGTATGCCAGAGGGCATATTTCAGTACACGGTCATAATAAAATGCAAACGGCACTTCCCTGGGAAGGCCATGCTGTGTGCTGCTAGGAACAGCCCATGCTTTTGGTGCTGTAGTAGCTGTGTGACCTCGTGTGAGTTACTTTACTTCTCTGTGCTCAGTTTTCTTTTCCGTAAAATGGAGCTGATCATGCCTAACCCTGCTGGGCGGGTTACTTAAAGAAGATACAGTATGTAACGCACTAAGCAGAAAGCCAGGCAAACAAACAGAGCAGGGATTCCAGTTCCCTCGCCCTTCCTTTCCCTGCAAGTTTTCTTTAGAGCTTGAGAACCTGCCAAGGAGTTAATAACCTGTTAACAAACACTTAAGTGTTCCAGGGAAGCTCAGATTACAAAGGACTGCTTTTCGAGAGGGAAGAATCTTCTTGAAATGTAACTAGTTAACTCCAATTTAGGTTTTTAACTTTGGTAAGCCTCTAGTTTAACCTGTTAGGTTTTTTTTTTTGCCCAGTTCTACCTGAGATTCTGGGAACTCTTCCCCAGTTGGGTCTTGATTGAGAAGTATGCGGCTTGTGAAGGTCAGCTTTGCTGGGGTCGTCCTGATTTTCTTAGGAATGGACTTTGGACTGGGAGGTTGTACAAGCCTCCTCCAGCAGCATTTAGGGGCTTCTGGGGATCCGGTTCTGCCTTCCCTTCCCGGTTCAGACACGCTCTTCACCTGCCAAGACTGATTCACTGCCTCCATTTCTTGGGGGTCCTTTGGTGGAATTCCAGTCATGGTCTAAAATTGGGAGTAAAATCATTTAAAAAGCCCTCTCCTCCTTCAGGATTCTGGGTCCCGAACAATCGAAGACTGAGGATTCTTCACTCTTGTCACTGCCCGCTGGCTGAGCTGGACTCTTTCTCTCCCCTCTCTGGTCTTTTTTGTCCTGGTTTGTAACCTGAAGCCTGTAGGATATATTTAACCTTGGGGAGCTGGAAAATTTGGAAACCTAAATCAGCCAGCAACCCAGTGTTGTTTGAGCATTGTCTGACATCCTTGTGCCTGATATCTTTGACGTTAAGTCATAAACTTGTGGTGTTACAGATTCTGGACATTGACGGAAACGTTAGTTCAGGCTTCAGGGTTTCTCCAAGTGTGGGTGGTGTCAGTACCTTCCAGTGATACGTGGACAAGACCTTGGATCACGAGGCAGAAGAGAGTCCCTTTTCACTTTTCTTCCAGTCCTGATTATCTCAGGGAGAGTGTCTCATTTTGGTGTTTTGAATACCTCTCAATGTGCTGCCATGTTGCTTTTTTTTTTTTTTTTTTTTGCCATGTCCCCTTTGAACAAAGGCACGACCAACCTCAGGCCGCGTGAGCCTTTGCCGGCAATGGCATCTAGCTGGAATTTCCTGACCTGGTTTTGTTTTGCATTGTGGTTATTTTGAAAGTTATCTTCTGTTTTTTCATAAGTAGCATCAGTTTTTCACATATGGCAGTGTTATAAGGTTTTATTAAAATATATTAAAAAATATGAGTCCGCTTAAAGAAAAGGCTTAAGAAGTTAGTGGTGCAGGTGGCATGCAGGTAGGGCAGAAGTTGTGATGGGTAGGTGTGAATAGTTTAGGAGGCACTGACTGAGTCCTTCTCCTGGATTAGCCCCCGAACTGCTGACCTTGACTCCATTTCTGACCTCACCACTGACAGATCACATTGGGGCAGCTTCCCCCAGCCAAACAGTTCCTTGAAGGTGGAGGCACCGTCTTTTTCATCCTTGTCATCCCGTGCTCCTCACAGGTACCATGACGTATTGTTATTCAGCTATTTAACACACATATTGAGGGGCTTGTGCTGGTCCTGGGGGTCCAGGAGTGAGAGCCAGCATGCCTCTGGCTCGCAGGGCTTGAGAACACTTGAGAATGCTGTGTTGAATGTGGACGGTCTTCCTATGAAAGAGTTCCTGCTCCATTCGTAATGACCCATAACACGCCTCCCACAAACAGGTTGGCCTCTCCACAAGGAGAGGGTTGACCTGGCATCTCGATGTTGGCTGAGAGATGTGTGTGGGGGACGGGGTTCTCAGTAACGGCTGCTTCTCCAGAACATGATATCACTTGGTTCTGGTTGCCTCCAACTCTATTCCACACTGTCCGGAACCAGGGTCCTTGCCCAGGAGCTGGTCAATGCGGCAGGAGGGTTACGTGTTCTGGCGGAGGCTGATTTCTTAGCAGTCGCTTCTTCCGTGGGGGAAGTGGTCCAGAAGGTGAGAGACGGGCGTGCTGCAGATGTCAGAGGATGTGCTTGAGGCCCCGCCCTCCTCAGTGCTCCACACGGCTCTAAGGTCTCGCCTTCCTGTATTACTTCAACGAGGCAAGTACTGTGGCTGTGTGGTTGGGAAGCAGAAGGAAGCTCACACTAGCTGCTGATGTGGGCATACGAGTCCTGTGCTGGGTGAGGGAGGGGTTCCTTTGAGGCGATGGCGCATTGGTGCCAGAAGACGTTCAGTGACGCTTCCCAAAGCGGGGAGGCATTCTCTGGCTGGCCGTGGCTCTGATTGCATGGCAGTTAACCTTTGTGGCCTGGGATCCAGGCTTGGGACAAGTAGAACATTGTGCCATACTCAGGCTTGATGTCACTGTGTAGGTTGGTGATGCCAGAATGATCTGTCAAAAAATAAAAATCACTTTCTTTGAAAGATTAAAGCAGGCATTATGATCGTTGCCTGATTCTCGAGTCCCTGACCTGCCTCAGTTTTGAAATATGAAGTCATTGTTTCTTTCTTATTATGAAGAGACTTCGCTGATCTTTCCTCACCCCTGACCCTACTCTATCCCTGACCTTGACCCCTCCATGACCCTCACTCAATCCCTTGCCTCACACCATTCTTCACACTATCCCTCTTCCCCATCCCACCCCTGGCCCCTCCATAAATAGTCTCTCTCACCCACGCGTAGGATAACAAAGTCTGTTTTGCATCTTGCTTAATAATAAAAAGAACGTTGAAAGTTTAACACTTTATTTTTTAAGTTGTACTAGAATGTCCCAGCTTTGAGATGACAGTGTGGGGAAAAGGCTGGATTGAAAGTGGGGGCCTTTGAGTTCCCTGCCTTCTGGGCCTGGCAGGGCCACCGCCTTGCCACGCTTAGTACCTGGGGCCTTTCATGTTCATGGGGCTCCATTTTCTCATTGGCCATCAAAGGGATTTGGGCCAGATGAATGAGTCTCTTTATTTCCGGAAGTCAGTCTGCTCCTTGGTGCGACAAGGGATGCCAAAGCTAATCTCCAGGGCCTCTTTCCATTTTAAAGTTCTGTGAGTCTGACCCTGGATGGTTGGGCTTGAGTTCCACAGGTGTGAAATGAGGAAGTAAAATCAGGACAACCGCTTGTTGTGGATGAATTTCATGAGGAAGGTATCATAATAAAGCTCAACAAGTGAGCAGGGCCGTCTTTGTCTCGTTCACCACCATAGGCCCAGCACTGGGCCTATAACAGTGCCAATAAAAATAGGCTGATGGAGTGAAAGAACACGAGGTGATTGTGTGAGTTTTGTGCAAAAGTAAACGAGCCCAAAGGAGGCAAAGTCCTTTTGCCTTCTCCTTAAGCATGACCTCACCCTAGTGACTCGAAGGTGCTGGCATGGGAAAAGGAAAGAGAAAGCAGTAGTGACGATGTGGCTCTGAGTATGCAGTCCTACAAGGGGGAGGCGCTGGCTGTGTGCGCTTCCACTCCAGGGTCCCGGCCTCCCAGTCCTTGTCTGTCCGTTGCCGAACAGCACAGACTTTGCGGTGGGGCGGCGGGTTGGGGGGGGGGGAAGCTGCAGATAGCCTGCAGTTGCTGCTGCATTCATGTTGCAGCTGTTGAGACACCCGTTGGCTGCAGCTGCCCTGGGGCCGAGCCCTCAGCCTCCGCTCAGTGGTCTGCGGTCACCGCTGGAGTCTTCAGACTGGCTGGAGCCGGGGTAAACCAGCAGAGGGGTCCCAGGCCTGCCCTCCAGCTTGGAACCCTCCCCATTCCCTGTCCTTACACCCCCTCTGTTTGGAAAGTCACAAAGGGCCGGGAGCAATCCCTGAGGTCCTCTTCTGCTTCCCAGGGCTGAAAGAATATCCCTGGGAAGCCAGAGACCTAGAGGTAGAATTGTATTTCAGTCCTCGTGCAAAATTGTAGAATGTCACAATGTCAGCTGTTTCCCCTCTCCATACTATTTTGATTGTCTTGCAGTCCGAGAATGAGAGCCATCTATGGTCCCTCCAGCGCTCGGTCTGGGCAGCCGAGACCACCAGGAGAGTGAATTATCAGCTGCATTTGGTTGGGCCCAGAGGGGCAGGAAGCTGGCGCCTTGATACACTGCCTCTAGGAGGGCCACCGGGCCAGCTGATCTGAGCTGGAAATTGATCTCTTACCTCCTGGAACTGGTGCAAGTGGGGAGATGGACAGTGGACAGTTCAGAGGAGGGGGCAGTTGCTACCCCTAAAAAGAGTAGTTCTCTGCAGCCTGGAAGGCCAGGGGTGGAATGGCACCCAAGAAAAGCATGAAGAGGGCAGAGAGGAGTGGGGAGGCTTTATCGTGATTCTTTTTTTTTTTAAATTAATTAATTAATTTATTTATTTATTTTTGGCTGTGGTGGGTCTTCGTTTCTGTGCGAGGGCTTTCTCTAGTTGCGGCGAGCGGGGGCCACTCTTCATCGCAGTGCGCGGGCCTATCACTGTCGCAGCCTCTCTTGTTGCGGAGCACAGGCTCCAGACGCGCAGGCTCAGTAGTTGTGGCTCACGGGCCCAGTTGCTCCGCGGCATGTGGGGATCTTCCCAGACCAGGGCTCGAACCCGTGTCCCCTGCATTAGCAAGCAGATTCTCAACCACTGCACCACCAGGGAAGCCCCTATCGTGATTCTTGGTGATCTGTGAATGGTAATCGAGGCATGTTGATGGTCAAGGCCTTGACCTTTGTCGGTTAACATACTCCCTTCACCGAACTTAATTGAAGCCCACTCTGTGCCAGCCCCGATATGAAGGTGCATTGTATTGAGACAGAGATGAGTTAGGTTGAGTGACTCTGCTGGGAATTGCACTTAGGTAGGCTGGTGAGGCACGTGTGGATGTGATGTTGAGTGGATGGTTCCTCCCTGCATCCTCTGTGGTCAAGGTGATCCCCTTTGTGAGGTCCTCCTGGACTCTGCCTCCAGAAGGTGCCTGTTTTGTTTGTTCTCCTGGGGAGTATCATGCTGATACTTCACTAGCTTTAGCTTTCCAGGTGGATGTTCTCAGTGGTGTTGGTAGAACCCAATTGTGACATGGTTGTGAGAAGATGGACTGTTATCTTATTGTGGATAACATCCAAATCATTTACGCTGGATGAGGTAGACTGGGAATCAGCATCCAGGCTTCTAGACATGGCTCTGCCATGCATCCATTAATGGGACTTAGGAACGGGGCTGGTTTATTGCTTCTCACTTCATCTAGTCAATGGGAGGAAGATTGCCTGGTGTATTGTGCCTGTACACACACATATGTAAAAATCTCACAGTGTATTCTTTAAGCTCTGAAAGATGTAAATAGATAATAAAAGCATTTTGTTTGAGAAAGTTTGCAAAATACTAGGTTAAAGTTATTAAACAGTTTTCTTCTTACTGTGGAACTTTTCAGAGCCCTTAATATACTAATAGGGGAGTCACAGCCGTGGGGTACAGTATGCAGTGATTCCCAAACTCAGTTGACCGTGGAATACTTGGGTTATAGAGGAGCTTACTGAACTAATATTACTTGGAATCCACTTTGGGTATTGATAGTCTAGATAAGTGCTTCTCAATCCATGGTGATTTTGTCTCCTAGGCGACTTTTGGCAATGTTCGGAGACATTTAATTGTCACAACTAGGGAGGGAGGAAGAGTGCTACTAGCATCCAGTAGGTGGAGGCCAGAGATGCTACCAAACATTCTAAAACACACAGGACAGATGCCCACAACAAGGGTTTATCCCGCCAAAATGTCATTAGGGTCGAGGTTGAGAAACCCTGGGCAAGGTGGTCCCTAAAGCAGCCATCCCCTTCCTAGCTCTAACGCTTGGGGGAGTGGGTCATTTGGTGACACTCCCCAGCTTGGTACACCTGTTTACCCAGAGGGATGTCTGGCCCTTGAATGCCATTGCTCTCTGGAAGGCAGGAGAGGTGAGGTGGTTCTGCTCCATCCTTGTCGATACTTGCGCACCTGGCTCATGAGCCATATACCCGTATATCCACATATTCAGTAACCGTGGTCCGCATTTCTGGCAGCTCAAGGGCTGGTGACCAGGTGAGCAGAACACAAAGTCTCCCTTTCCTGGGTTTTGTTTCCACTCTCAGTGGCCAAGCTGGGGGAGCTCACTTTGCTCTGTTGCCTGAGAGACTTGGATTTCAAAGCCCACACTGCCTGCCAGGAGCCATTCCCGCAGACAGAGCTGAGATTCCAAGAAGAATCTTCAGCTCGCAGAGATTCATCATCTTTATGAAGTTTTAAAATCACAGATGGGTTTTACAGATACTCAAGATATTCCCGCTTTTCATGCTTCTTCTTGACCACACCCCCTTCTCTAAACACACATTTTCCTCCAGTAACCAAAACACAATAGGTAATGGAAATTCCATCGCAGGCTGACCCACAGAGACCCAAATGGGACCAGTGCAATTATATCTGAAGCACGGCGCTGTTAGGACTAATTAGCCTCTCACAGAAATGAATTCTCCTATGTACAACTTCAGGGAAATCAGCCTGCCATGGCTCAAGGTAGACTCTTTGTGTAGCATCCCTTCCTTTTCTGGGCTTCGGAGGTACACGTTCTTTAAGGATTCTCTGCCACCGTTGGGCCACATGAACAGTCCAACCCAAGGTGGAAATACACTTCCTGCCTGCTTCCCAGCCCATCAGTCCTGTGCTTATTCTCATCACAGGGGGCCTCATTATCTTTAGGAGTAAGAGCCATTTACGAAGAAGCTTGTTTTTTCCCTGGGAAGGCAGCGTAGGCAAGGATCGGCAGGCTTAGCGAGGCCAGGTCTTTCACCAACAGCAACTTAAGAAGGCCTTGGGGAAACCATGTTGGAATCTGTCATCTCTGTCTTTTCCATCCTAGAGGGGGGAGCGTTGTCCTGTGTCCAGAGATGTCAAATGAGATCAAATGAGTGGAATTTATGCAACAAACTTCACTGACCACTGGCCCTGGAGGGGGTTGTATGAAACACCTTTTCCAAAAAAACACTCAGTGACGGGTGACTTGTTGGGCGAATAAGTCCCAGGCTCTTGTGTAATTGATTCAGACATTTATTGAGTGTTAACCATGTGCTAGGGAAGTACCGCTCTTTCTCCTGAAGGTTGTAGAGCCTGCAGCTATGGAGAGACAGAGAGGGGGACTGAAGGCCTTTGTAAGGTTTTGGGTCAGGCGTC
This sequence comes from Balaenoptera acutorostrata, assembly GCF_949987535.1. Lineage (NCBI taxonomy): Eukaryota > Metazoa > Chordata > Mammalia > Artiodactyla > Balaenopteridae > Balaenoptera > Balaenoptera acutorostrata. The sequence continues at coordinate 58,274,565 of NC_080079.1, forward strand.
AGACGGGGCAGCAAAGATCTCCCACCGCTGCAGTCAGCACGATTCAGCGTTACGGGTCCTGGCACTTTGCTGCGTGCTTTCTGTGTCTCAGCTAAACCCACCCAGACCCCTTCCCAGTCACTCACCCAGCCACCCTCCCATCCACCCACCCATCTACCCTCCCAGTCACCCTTTCAGCCACCCTCTGCAGTAGACATTGACAACCTCCACTTCTGGGTGAGAAAACTGATGCTCATGGGAGGTTAAGAACCCGCCAAGCTGTAACTAGACTTTGAACCCATTTCCAGCAGACTCTAAAGCCATGCTCTTAATTCTGTGCCTCCCATGAGTGCTGATTTGAATCCGGGTCCTTAGCTCCCAGGTTGTACCCGGTCTCTGCGGCCTCAGTGCTCCAGGCTCGGGGCTCTGGCGAGGGTCTGAGTGCCTGCCTAGGCTGTGACAGCACCATGGTGCTCACACGAGGTAGACAGGGCTTTCCAGTTTTGGGAAGGGTTGCTGTGTGCTCAGAAATTGCATGTGCACATGTTAGAACTGAACTACCTTAAGAAGAATTTTTCAGGCCATGGCCACAACCCATAAGTGGATCATAAAATCAATTCATCGGGTCACAATCCATGCAAAAAAAAAAAAGATATGAAAGTATGTCCTGTGTAATAGGTTAGATGTTTTTTCATGAGTCCTTTGTTGCTGTTACTTATGTACTAGATGTGTATGGGTCACAATGTAAAACAAATTTCTTACTTTGGGTGAAGTTTCCAAATTTGAAAGCACCGCCCTGGAGGGGAGTTGGGCATGCAGCCAACACTCCAAAGACAGGCATGCTGTGTCTACTCTTTGAATCTCTGCTGGGGGATGGGTTGAAGGAGAAAAAGGGTACAGCAGGTCTTGGCAGGTCGGTCAGCAAGGGTTAGCTGAGAGCCCACTCTGAGCTGGGCTCTACTGGTGCTTTGGGGGCTTCAGAGATGTCAGAGAGGAGGCCCCTGCTAGCCCTTGAGTTCTTCCTTTCCAGTCAGAGGGAGCAGCTCTACCCAAGAAGACAAGAGGATGCAACAGGCAACATCTACAAGAATAATAATGGAGCAGTGCAACGTAGCTGTGGTTAAGAGCATGAACCCCAGGACAGCCTGCCTGGGTTTAAATCCCACCTCGACTCTACCTCTTACAACTCCATGGCCTTGGGTAGATCCCCTAACCTCTCTGTGCCTCAGTTTTCTCATCTGTAAAGTGGGCATAAGAATGGTACACACTGCATAAAGTTGTTATGAAGATTGAGTTAGTATTCACAGAATGCGCAGACAATGCCTGGCATATATATATATATGTATATGTGTATATGTATATGTATGTATATGTGGGTGTGTGTGTATATATATATATGTATATATGTTTGTTATATAAAAATGAGCATACGAGCTTTATTTGAGTGCCTAACAGAAAGCTTTACCAAGGCAAGACTTCGAGAAGGCCTTGACGGTTACTTTTCAATATTCTTCTTCCCATTATGATCATCCATAACCACTGTTTTCTTGTCATTAATATATTCTAGACACTGTGCAGAGTCTTCCATGTATGTCCTACAGTCCAGGGAAGTGGGACTCGTTATGCCCATTTTACAGATGGGGATGTGGAGTGTTTAAAGAGGGGCCAAGCCAGGGCCCAGACCCAGGTTGGTCTGGCTCTGAAGCCTGTGCTCTTGACCCAGAGGACACATTCTGTCCTTGGCCTGCCACCGCTGCTTCCTTTGAAGGTGTGGCTGCTTTGGTCCCTTCCTGGCCCTGAGAAAAAGGGGTACTGTTCTCCCCAGCGGGCGGAGGGAGGGTTTTGAAGCACACTGGCTCTGTGGAGTGCCCAGGCCCACCCTGAGGGGTGACACACACAGCCACTGGGAGACCTGGCTTCCTGACGGCTCTTGCAGCTGCTGCGCCTCCCACACGGCCTTGTCGGGCTGTGCTGAGGTCTGACATGTGTCAGCAGCCTGCTCTGCCCCAGGCCTGGCTCATCCTCTCTCAGTCTCAGAAGCAAGGCCCCGCCTGGGCTGGGAGCCCGTGACAGACTCAGGCCCCTCTTTGAAGTGCTGTAGTGAAGAGACTTCCAGATAGGAAGTGTGGCTCAGCAGAGACCCATGCATTTTTAAACGCTCTCCTGCCTTTGGAGGAAGGTCCTCGAGAACGGCCGGAATCATTAGGGTGCTTAGTCATCTGGCTTAGCTCCTGGGAACCCAGGATCTCGGCTCTGTTCTCAGCAGAAGTCCTGCCACCTGGGCAAAGCCAGAGGGCAGCCTACCTGACCCACCAGGGTGCTAGGCCTGCATCCTCTTGGTCCCTGACTTGTTAATGAGCTTTGATTGCTTGTTGCACACCTACTGCATATTCGTTAGGCACAGTGCTAGATGTAGATGTGTATTTATATCTATGTCTATAGAATATATATTCTAGATAAATATAAATATATATTTATATCTACATAATATAAAATATATACACATATAAGGATATACTTATTAATATGTATTCTTATTAATAAATATATGTTAATATATTCTTATTAATATATATATTCTTATTAAATCTTACACCCTGGAAGGAGAGGCTATATTTTATTGTCTCAGAACTTCCTGTGAGCATTCCTTCTGTGAGCAGTGCAAAGGTAAATTGTTGAATGAATAAATAAATATAGGCCTTCATTTCTAACCCCAGAGACCCCTTATGGGGATATGGCAGATCCCTGTGATGACAGCACACGCCTACTGCCAGCCTGCCTGAGTTCAGCTTGGCTGCTTTTTGGCTGTGTGACCATGGCAAGTGCCTTGACTTCTCTGTGCCTCTGGGTCCTCATCTGCAGAATGGGAGATGTTAGTCCTAGTTGTAAGGATGAAAAGGATGAGTGCATGTGCATGGCTTAGATTCATACCTGGCCACAGCAAGTGCTTTATGCATTAGTAGTAATGTACCAGACACATCCAACATCTCACAAAATCCTCACAAACTCCCTGCAAAGCATCTCTTATAATGTTTATCTTACAGCTCAGAAACTTGAGGTTTTGAGGGGTTTACTAATCTTCTACAGTTTGCGTGGCAAATTTAGATTTTGATATAAAACAAAACAAACAAAAAATGAGGCAGATGTGTCCTCTGTGACAGCATGCCATTTCTCTGGCTAGATTAATTCTCAACTCTAAGTCAGAGGCAGAGATGTGGATGTTCCAGAAGTCCACTCTCCTGGCCAGAGACTAACATGCTGTTCGTGGGTCGACTGGACATTTGTAATTAGATGCTGGTGTTGGAAGGGATGAGGGAGGGGACACTTAACTTCCAGGTTTTGGGGAGGGGAGGGACTCTGCTCCGTCCGTCTCAAAGAATCAGACCCCTCTGTTATTTCTCAAGGGCCTTAGAGTGGGAACAGCATCCTGAAGATCTCAAGATCTGCGGCAGCAGAAAATACGGCCTTGACCCACCTGTAAAATATCTGAAGGTTTCCAATTTCACACCAACTCTGTGTGAGCAGCCAGCCCTGGGTTGGCATAGATTGGAGAGGCAAAGAAGGTGGTTGTTTCTCTCTCTCTTTTTTTTTTTTAATGCTGTGGCCTCTGAGTGTGACAATACAGAGTCCCCATCCCCTGGTGTCCCCTTTCTCTCCATCAACAGTGACAAGCTGTGTCCACATTCCCTTCCTGGCACCTTCCTAAGGTATTGGGCACATAACTGTGTCTGCCTCTTTCGAGAATAAAGATTATACCCCTAAGATTATATCCCTTAGGTGCTCAGACTGTGAAAATATCTACTGCTTGGACTTTTCCATGTCGGTTAGAGAAGGCATTTCTAGCTCAGACCCAGAGGAGAAAAAACTCTTCATTTGTCAGCGAGAAGCCCTTTATGAGTGTCTCCTAGTGAGAAATGGGACCAGTGGAGCCAGGATGGGGGAAAGCCAAGTCTCCTTAATTTATTCATTGACTCTTTTTTTAGACTAGAAAATAATCACATGCTTTTGGCCAAAACCAGCCCTGGGGCAGAAATCCAGCAAAACATCATACTAATCAGATAATCTAATTTCCAAAGAGAGACCCTAACTCAAACTCCTCCCAGCTAGCAGTGATGCAGAGATGACAAAAGGATCAGAGAGCAGAGGCCCATCGTTCCCTTGAAGTTCATATGGACACCAACCAAGGTTAGGGCTTGGCCAGAGCTTCATCTGGGTTCTGTGCATGTGTGTGTGTGTGTGTGTGTGTCTCGTATCTGTGATAGTGAGAAACACTGTATTTAGGGGAAAGGGTGCTACAAACTGGATGGCTTGAATAAACAGAAATTCATTCTTTCATCGTTTTAGAGACCAGAAATCCAGAATCAAGGATTCGCAGGACTGTGCCCCCTCTGAAACCTGTAGGGGAGAATCCCTCCTTGCCTCTGTCTAGCTTCCGGGGTGGCCGTCCATCCTTGGCACTCCTTGGCTTGCTGCTGCATCACACCAGTCTCTGCCTCTGCCATCACATGGCCTTCTTCCTGTGTCTCTGTCTTCACATGGTGTCCTCCTTCCTGTGTTCCTCTCCTTCTTTCACAAGGACACAAGTGATATTGAATTCAGGGCTCACTTGATTGCATCTCCGAAGACCTTATTTCCAAATAAAGTCATGTTCACAGCTATGGGGTTTAGGGCTTAAACAAATTTTGCGGGGACACGGTGCAACCCACTACATGTGCTTTGCTTGACTGCTGGAGAGATGGGTCAGGGTTTCTTCTGCCAGTGTGAGGAGATGAAGAAGTTGGGGTTCTCCTGATGATCAGGAGTCCCTGGAAGGATGAGGAAACCTCACGTGGAGGACTTAAGCCTTGAAGGTCCTTTTTTTTCACATCTGTGTTTCCCTAAGTGGGGTCCCGAGACTAGTAGCATCAGGTGAGAACTTGTGAGAAATGCCACATTCTTAGGCCCCACCCCAGACCTATCAAATTGGAAACTCTGGGGTGAAGTCCAGCCACCTCTGTTGTAACAAGTCTTCTTGGTGGTTCTGATGCTACAGTTCAAGAACTATTCTTCTAAGTTCTTACCTTTTGTCCTCACTGCAGTGCTTTCTAATGGGGTTGCCTGTGGATGCTGGTAGATGTTTTGGGTTAAAGTAGACAGTTCTTTGGTCAAATGAGTTTGTATTGGTCTAAGTCAAACAAGTTCCTTGACTAGTTCTGAGCTTTTGATATGCTTTATGGTGCAAACATTGAAAATGTCCAGGAAGGGAAACAGTAGCATTTCCAAATATCATTGATAAAAGAACTGTCCTTTTTGTCTGGAGTATCCCATTGGACTGGTGTTGTGTAGAGTACACACTGGGAAACACTGCTCTCATCTGCATATGAAGGCATTCAACAGACTTTTTAAGAATCACCTTCTAAGAACCAGGCCCTGTGGTGGGGGAATATACCAGTGAAGACATAGTTTCCCTCTCCCTGGAACTGAGAACTTGTGCCAGGGCTGGCAAACTGCAGGCTGCAGGCCAAGTCTGCCTGACCATCTGTTTTTTTATGGCCTGCTAGCTAAGAAGGGTTTTTACATTTTTTTTAAAGATATGAAAAAAATGTTAAATGAAGGATATTTTATGAAATGTGAAAGTTATATGAAATTCACATTTCAGTGTCCATAAATAAAATGTTATTGGAACACAACCACTCTCGTTTGTTTACCTTTTATCTCTGACCACTTTTGTTCTATGGTGACAGAGTTGGACATTTGCCAAAGAGATTTTAGGCTCTGGTAGAGTCTAAAGTATTCACTATCTGACCCTTTACAGAAACAGTTTGCTGACTCCTGGTCTCCTGAAGCAAAGAGGCTGTGAACAAGTATTTGCAGGTGCCTTGAGTGTTCTGGAGGGAGGAGTACAAGGATCACGTGACCGAAGAGCTTTCCTCACTGATGGTGGAGCTGGAGGGGCCGTTAGGGAAGGCTTTCTGGAGAGAGATCTTAAGGATGAGTGGGAAGTCTGGAATATGACCGAGTGGAGAAGGTTGTTAAAGGAAATAGTACATGCAAATCCATGAGTCATAAAAGAGAACCACCCATGGAAGGAACGGAAGAAAGTCCAGTATGGCTGGAGAATAAGGAAGGTGAGGCTGAGAGTGGTTTCGTACGTGATCAGATGCTAGGCAAAAGCCGAACATCCAAGAGCATCCTTGAAGGCCATGCTGAGGATTTTGAACTTTACCCCGAGAGCAGTGGGGAGTTGTAGAAGAGTTTAAGCACAGGAATGATGTGAGTGATGGAAACTTTGCGAGATCTCTCTGGCTTAGTGTGGAGGATGAGTGGGGCACTGGAGCAAGAGTGGACACATAAATAATTATGAAGCTTAGCAGTCGATCAGGAGAGAGAAGGCGAAGGTGGAGAGAAGTGTGTGGACTTGAGATGCAGAGGCTTTCTGTGAGGCTCACTTCCCCTCCTGCTGGGCCCTGTGTGCTCCGTGATGGCCTGAAGAACCTTCTTTCCTACGTGCTGGGTCCACATCCTCTTGGACCTGATTTATTAATAAGCATTGATTGCTTGCTGCACACCTACTGTATGTCCATTAGGCAACAGTGCTAGATGTAGAGCTGTATTTATGTAGAATATAAATTTATATTCTATAGGTGTAAGAATTAATAAGAATACATATATTCTTGTTATATATATTGATATTATGTAGATGTAGTTATAGTTAGATATTTATCTAGAATATATATTTATATTCTATAGATATAAGAATTAATAATAATCTATATATTCCATTGAGTGTATTCTATAGAATATATATGTATTCTGTAGATGTGAAAATTAATATGATATGACCAGGTATCTGACCTCAAGATTCTTAGTTGGGAGGAAAGATGGATACTTGAGCATAATGAGGGCTAATAACCAAAGGATCAAGTAACACTCTGAGGGGACAGAGAGTAAGGGTCGAGTGAACACACTGCGAGGTGTTAATTCTGATGAAGAGATCTGGAGAGGCTTCGTGGTGGAAGTGGCTTTAAAACAGAGTCTTGAAGAATGTGCAGGATTTGGAAAGGTGGGGAGATTTGTAATTAATCCAGCTGGAGCAGAACAGTGGACTTGTGACAGTGTGAGGTGTGTACAGGGAACGGCTCGGGGAGAAATGTTGCTGGAATGAGTGATGAGTGGAGGCTTATGGAGGGTGAAGAGGTGGTCCTGAGGCCCCTGATCTGGCTTGGAACTTGACCCAGACTCCTGATCACTTTAATGTTCTTGCCACCTTTATCGAGGCTGTGCTGAGACCGTGAGCGAATTTCAGGAGTGAATCGGCAGGGCAAGGGAAGGCTCTGTCTTTCTCTGATGACCAGGGGCCTTGCGTACCTCATTTCATGACCTCCCAAGGCAGGTATAAATGATAAAAACACACCCCCTCCCCACGACCTTGTTTATAGGCTCAGCCCCTTGCCTCGAGCCAACAGCAAACTGTTGTATCAGTAAGTCCTCTGGGGGGGGGTAGCCCATTCATCCTATGGCTGGTCTGACTGTGCTTCATCTCTGCTTCGACTTTCTTCTTCTGGGTGGTGCTTGCCCCGGCTGTGCCTCAAGACCAAGGACTTTCTCGTCCTTCCTTTCTTCCTTTCTCCTCCCTCCCTCCCTTCCTTTTCTTTCTCTCTCTCTTTCTCTCTCTCTCTCTCTCCCTCCCTCCCTCCTTTCTTTTTTTCAAAAACAAACAACTTTTTATTGAAGTATAGTTGATTTACAATGTTGTATTAATTTCAGGTGTACAACAAAGTGATTTAGTTTTATATATATATATATATATATTATTTTTCAGATTCTTTTCCATTATAGTTTATTACAAGAGATTGAATGTAGTTCCCTGTGCCATACAGGTCTTTGTTGCTTATCTATTTTATGTATAGTGTGTATCTATTAATCTCAAACTCCTAGTTTAACACCCCTTCTTTCCCCTTTGGTAAGTGAGTCTATTTCTGTGAGTCTATTTCTGATTTCTGTTTTGTAAGTAGGTTCACTTGTTTCTTTTTTTAGATTCCACATATAAGTGATATCATATGATATTTATCTTTCTCTGTCCAACTTATTTCACTTAGTATGATAATCTCTAGGTCCATCCATGTTGCTGCAAATGGCATTATTTCATTTTTTATGGCTGAGTAATATTCCATTGTATGTATATGTGTGTGTGTGTGTATATATATATATATGTATGTATGTATGTATGTATGTATACATACCACATCTTCTTTATCCATTCCTCTGTCAATGGACATTTAGGTGGCTTCCATGTCTTGGCTCTTGTAAATAGTGCTGCAGTGAACATTGGGGTGCATGTATATTTTTGAATTAGAGTTTTCATCTTTTCCAGATATATGCCCAGGATTGGAATTGCTGGATCATATGGTAACTCTCTTCTTAGTTTTTAAAGGAACCTCCACACTGTTCTCTGTAGTGGCTGCACCAACTTACGTTCCCACTAACAGTGTAAGAGGGTTTCCTTTTCTCTACACCCTCTCTAGCATTTGTTATTTGTAGACTTTTTGATGATTCTGGCCATTCTGACTGGTGTGAGGTGGTACCTCATTGTGGTTTTGGTTTGCTTTTTTCTAGTTATTGTGATGGTAAGCGTCTTTTCATGTGCCTTTTGGCCATCTATATGTCTTCTTTGGAGAAATGTCTATTTAGGCTTCTGCTCATTTTTTGCTTGGGGTTTTTGCTTTTTTTGATATTGAGATACATGAGCTGTTTGTATATTTTGGAAATTAATCACTTATCAGTCACATCGTTTGCAGATATTTTCTCAAATGATGCAGCTGACAAGGACTTTCAATGAAGTTCTTTCTGGTTCTTGGTCCTGTTGTTCAGGGCTGTGACACAGGATTATTTGCAGTCTGAGTCTTCTGTCCTGTGCCAGAAGGTACTTAATAAATGTGGGTGATGATGACAGGTCCCTTAAGAACAGTTTGGCTGACTTATTTTTAAAAGACTTCTCAAAAATTGTGAAATACAACAAATATACAGAAAGGTGTATAAAACATGAAAGTAATAAAAGTGAATAATCATGAGAAAATTCATGTAACCAACTGGGTCAAGAAGTAGAATATGCTGGTATCCCCAGAATCTTCTCCATGGGTCCCTTCTCCTTGTCTGTCTTCTCACCTTTGATGCATCAATGCTAAGAAATCCTAGTAACAACTCTCTGTCTGGCTTCTGGTCAGAAAATCAGCTGCAGAAGAAGAAAAACAGAGCCTTGGGATTCAGGCAAGCATCTGACCTTTCTTCCAGAGCTGCCCACACAAAGGAGGTCCCGTCTCCATGAGTTCTAGGGGCCCGGCTGACAGTTGTTATGGAAACGTGGGCTCGCAGGATGCTGGCTCAGGTGATGGCCACAGCACTCAGACAGGAGCTCCCATCCTGTAGGGCTCTTCTCTCCTTGCAGTTGTTATATCCTTACAGTAAGAGACTTCTGAGATTTAAAAGACGCTTCCTCTCTCGTGTTACCTTTCTCCCGGTGCCCACCTGGTGCAGCCGCACCTCAGCATGGTAGCTGGAGCACTAATGGAGGGAGAGAATGTTGCTTTTGTTCCAGGAGAGATTGTGGGTCCTCAGGTGAGAATATAGCAGAACTAAGAGTTCAGTAATAATTCACTAACAAACTTGACTTGCAGCCTTCCGACATTGTTTGCCAATGGCTTTTTCTAACAATGGCCTTGGGCGCCTCTCTGATTAGAGTTTGTATCTGTGGAAGGAGGCCCATCTGAATAGGCACGAGGGGAAAAACAATTTCCATCGGAAGAGAAGGCTGAAAGGCTTTGCCCTGTCTTCCAGGAGAACGGTGTGTGCCTTTTGAGATTTCAGTTCTCGAATCACTTCCCCCAGTAGCTCTTCAGTATTTATACTGGGTGCATCGCAATTAGATTTGCAAATTCAGAAAATTGGGGGCATAGGGAGGGCTGCTGTGAGGAGGGAGGGAGGCCCCTGTGTTCGCAAGTATGTGGGCTGCACACACTTTCTTTTGGCTTCCTGTTGACTATTTCTGACTTCATCTTTGGGCTGGACCTGCTACTTTGTCAAGTGTGCCCTCCTGACAGAGGTCCGCAGACAGGGAAAGGGTGTGGGTGCCCCAGGGGGTCGCAAGCCGCCACGTCCAGACACTCGGTGTGCTCTGTCTGGGTGGAAAACCTCATCTGAAGCCAGATTGAATCACACCAGTGTCTAAGACATTCTTCAACCATGTTAGGCAAAAGAGTCCCCCGCTGACAAGCTGGGGTAGAAGGAAACCTGATATAATTTTGGAAAAACCTTCTTCGAGAAAGAAGGTTCTCACAGCTGCCGAGCCTCTCCCCAGTGTTCAGGGTTGGAGGGGGTCCCAGGCCACAGGGAGGAGATTGATGGGTCCAGGGGTGCCAAGGGAGAGCTGAGGCTTTGCGGTGCTGGGGTGCTCGCCATTCCTAACTCCCAGTTGAAGGAGAAGGAGAAGCAGTTGTCGGAACCCGATAGAAATAGAAGTCCCCCTCCCCTCTTCCCTGGCTGTTGAATTATTGTCATTATTTCACACTAAGAGCCAGGCCAGACTCTATTGTATTTGGCTGCTGTGTTGGAAACCCAGATCCAGACTAAGGTTGTGGGAACCCAGAAGCAGGGGAGCCTGGGGTTTCAGAGCCCAGCCAGGCCTCCGAGGCGGGTACGAGCTCAGAGCACAGGGAGACAGGCCCCTGTGCAGACCCGGTGGTCTGAGCCTGGGTCCTCATCCTGGGCGGCTGGTAGCATTGCCGGGTCCTGAGTAAATCTGTAAGCCTGGTCACGTGGCCATCTTCCTGCCTCCCAAGGTCTGTCTGACCTGCTAGGCCTTGGTTTCCTGAATGAGGGTCATGTTCCCCATGGGGAAAGGCTGTGGGGGACGACCTCATTGCAACAGCTCTTTTGACCTGAAGCCAAACCACATCCAAGTTCAGCAAACGGAAGAGGTAGAAGAATCTTCAGTTGGTGAGGTCTATAGGCACATATTGGATTAGGTCCTAAATCGTGGTAGAAATCTTCCTGGAACGGGACAAATCCTTTTGTAAACAAGAACATTCATCTTTTTTTGACTGACGTGCCTGGTGAGGCACGTGCTTCTCAGAAGCCCAGTGACATCTATTCCTGTTTGGGATTTAGTGTTTGTATTTGAAAATGTAGCCGCTTTGAGGAGCAGCAGTGTGGGAGCCAGCACTCCTGTTCAAGCTTCAAGTCATGGAAACTGGCCTGGTTGAGCCAGGACATGAGCGGTGCCTGGGAAAGGGCTTGCTTTTCCAGTGCCTCCTGAGCAGACTTTTAATTTACTCAGTCAGTACATACCTCTTCATCACTTGCTGTATGCCACACACTCTGGATATTTAAAAAAATGGACCTTGACTTCAAGGAGCTTTCAAGCTAATTGGGGCAATCTGACATGCATGGGTGAAAAGACAGCTAAGGCTGCCAGCCAGGGCCTGTGCAGTGTTGAGAGAAAGGAGTATATTGTGGGCACTGGCGTTGGGACAGGGGGAGCAGCGGGGGTCTGTCACCAGGAAGACGGCTTCACTGGGCCCCTGGGATTTGATGTAGCAGGATGAAGATGGGTGGAGAGAAATGCAGAGGGCATCCCAGGGGTGGGAACCGCTGGCCCAGAGCTGTGGAGGATCAAGTCCTCTGAGAGAAGCCTGGTGGGTGAGTGGACTTAGTGAGGAGCAGGCAGGCCTGAAGACCAGGCCTTGAGAGTCTGAGTTGTGTGCTGTGGGCAGTGGGGACTGGGGAGAATTTTGAGATTCCAGAAAATGTGAACAGAGTGAAAACAAAGCAGAATAGAACAAAACCCAGAATTCTTTCAATCACTTTTTAAACATGCTGTTAAACCTCCACTATGTGCTGGCCACTGTTCCAGGCTCTGAGAATATGGAATGAGCAAATCTGGCCAAGGCCCTGCCCTCCTGGAGCTTACCCTCTAGTGGAGATTGATGGGAAATAAGCACCCCCAGGTATAATGTTTAGGCAGTGGTAATGGTTATGAGGAAGAGTGCAGCAAGCTAAGGGGATGGTTTGGGGCCATGGTAACAGTGGCACTGTTTCTGGGGAGATTGTTCAGGTGCTGTGCATTTCCTGCTACAGATGCAATGAGGGCTTCAGAACTCTCAGTGAGGCTGGGAACTCAGGGCCCTGTGGTATGACCCTGAGCTGTGAAAACTGATGCATTCCCTTCTCCCCTGCTCTCTGGGCCTGCGCTAGCTGAGCTGTTGGAGCCCCGAGGGACCTCGTCTCCGTCCCCTGGGTCCTACCTTTCCTGGCCCCAAGGCTGTCCCTGTTTGACCTGACAGACACACCCTGGGCTCCATGTAGGGGGGCCTGGCTACTATGAGCATGGCCTCTCTGGGCCTTAATTTCCCCTCTGTAGCATGAGGACTAGGTGAGTGGTCCCTAGACTTTCCATGGGGCACTCAATTAAAGTTTAAAAATCATAGAGAATATCACAGGGTTGCCAGTTGTTTATTTTGACAGGCAAGAAAGAAACTGTCAAATGCCAGCTCTACCATCATTGTCATTTCATTCAAAGGGCATGTTAATATCCAACCAAGGAGTGATGACATAATGTCAAAGAAAAGGACAGTTCTTCCCTGGGGAGGAGTGTTGGCTGTCTTTCGCCGACACACACACGTTACATTGTACTGCTGTTTTCCATTTCCACACTCTGTCCTGGAGAAGCACTGCTTGGAGACCACGGGACCAGAGGGCCTGAGAGCCAACCTCCCAGGATGCTTTGCTGTGGGGAGCCAGATCCTTCCCGATCCTCAGGTGGCGATGGGCTCCCTTCCTTCTTCTGCTTCTCCCCTCTTGACCCTCCCACTGTCTCTCTCTCAGTAACTCCTCTCCAGAAGTGGGGACTCTCCAAACTGTCCCGGGCTTCTTTTCAGGAGGTGGGAGAGAGGAGGAGCCCATGACCTCCCTGACCAGATGAACTGGTCCCTCAGACGTTGAAACTCTGCGTCTTTGGGTAGGATTCAGGATTCAGTTGTTCCCCAGTCATGTTCACATCCTTCTTTTGATTCCATCTGCCTTTTCCCCACTAACTTGAGTCATACAAGTTAACTTGGCTGTGATTTGGAGATTTCTGCCTTTTTTTTTTTTCTTTTAATGGAAATGAGGGTCTTGGATTTCCTATGGGTCTTAGTTATCCGTATCCAGTCTGTCCTGATTAGAAACAAAGCTGGCCACCACTTTGGTGAAGAAGAGAGAGATGGGGTTTGCTGTCTGGCAAATCTGAATTCCCATCCTGATGAGCTCTTTATTAGCTGTGGGACCTTGGGCAGGTCATTGTCCAAGGTCCCATAAGTGCACACTCTGGCACTTAGTGGATAATACTATTTACTGAGCTCTCACCACCTGCTTTGCCTTCATCATCATGGTTGCTCCTCACAGAGACTCTCTGAGGAAGGTATTTGCAAGCCCGTTGTTTGGTTGAGGACCCTGAGGCTGGATGGGGTGGAGTGACTTGTGCCGGGTTGCATAGCGGGCACAAGGGGAAGCCAGGAGGCGGACTCCGGGGACAACACCTGTGCCTCCCACCATTCTTGCGCCGTCTCTCAGCCATGTGTGGGCCTACCCAGTCTCCTGTATGAACAAGCTGTGTTTCCTTGAAGAGGCCCCCAGCCCTTCTATGACCCTAGGCTTCTTATTGAAGGGAGGGAATCAGCCTATACAAGTTCTCAGGTCCCTCACAGCTCTGACCTCTATAGATCTATGACTCTGAGATGCATTTCATTAAAAAACAAACAAAACAACAACAACAACATATTTTTTGAAGGGGTTTGAGTGCTCTCCTTGAAACAAGAACTCATACTGGATTGCTTTCCCATACAATGCCAGATTCTTCCTACAAGGAAAAGGGATTTGTATTTAGCGTATGGGCCTGAGTGTGGTTTATAAGGCTGCTCTGCTAACCGTAGACCTTCAGAGAGCCTTAGTGCCTCAGTTGCTCATCTTTAAAATGGGCATAATAGTGCCTAACTTGCAACCTTGTTAACAGGATTAACCAAGAGAATACAAGGCATTCAGAAAGTTACATCCATTATCACTCTTTCTGAATTTATGGTCCTGCCTCAGACTTGCCTGCTGTGGTTACAAGTGCTTCCTCAACTGGAAAACAAATGTGATTTTTGTCTTCTGACCGGGGCCCCTGTGATGGTTTTCTTGTGTCTGTGGTTCTTGAGCCATTCTCCCAGGACAGGGCCGGCTGCCCTGCAGAATGGCAGCTCAACCACCATGTCTTTGCAGGTGAGTGGGCCGGCTTGGAACCGGCCCGGTCACTCTGGCTGAGGGATCAGAGCTGAGGTCTCGGCTAATGCAGTTCCAAGTCTCTGAGGTCCAGATAGTGAATTCTGGACTGTCACTTATATGTTCCCATTTTATTAAGCTAATTGATTGAGAAGGAGATCTTTATTTTGCAGACGTGGTATATTGGCTGAGATGGATGCATCAGTCCTGAATTTTGGACTGGTGGGTTGACTTATTAATTTTAAGCAGCAAATGTGGCCATTTGAGAACACGTCTCACCACGGGATATGGTGTCTAATGGGTCAGTTTATTCCCAAATTGGCACCCCCCCTCCCCTAGGCCATTTCTCCAACTCCCTCTCCCTCTTCATACATGGTTGATTATAACCGGATGTCTGTACTACAAAATTTTGTTATTTAGAAGCCATAGGGTATAAGATGATTGTTTCAGTGCTAGTAATAAACAGCATTTTATAAGGAGAGTCCATCTCTTCTTTGTACATTTTGCCTATCCTGAGGCAGCAAGGAACAGAAAAAAAGACATGGCCTTCGGTCTTAGAAGAGACTGGATTTAAATTTCAGCTCTGCCACTTACAAGATGAGTGATCTTGGAAATTACCCAACCTCTCTGAGCCTCGTAACATTCCTACCTTGCAGGCTTGTTCTGAGGATTAAATAAGATGGTGTAAAACTGCCAAGGAGAGAACATGGCTTGTAGAGACGAGAAGGAGTCAAGGATTTCCTAAGAGCCAGCTGACTCCCCTTAGTCCCCAGGGCACTGGTGAGCAGCTTAGAACAGCCCTGAGAAGGGCCAGAAAGGACCCCCATCCTCTCCCAGCAGCTTACACCACTGGGATGGGGCAAGTGCAGGACTCAAAGTCCAGATGTCAAGGTCAGGCGGTTTCAGAGCTAGACAGAGCCTTGGGGAGTGTTTACACAGCCCCTTTGAGTTTGAAGCAAGGAAACCTGAGGCACAAGGTGGTCATCGACTTGTTAAAGGGCACCTGGCCTTTTTCTGCTGTCACCTTTTTCCTTCCGCGATGACCTGTGTCTTCAAACACAGCACGGGGGACTCCTAGAAGTGAGAATCTGGACACTGCCCCTGGAAAGCCATAGCTAAAAATGCACGTGATGTTGAGGTGTCTTACCAGGCAACACGATGGTTTTCTGACAACCCAGAGCAATTGGCTTTGTCCGAGCTTCTTTTTCAGCTCCTGCGGCCTGAATCTGTGGTCACCCTGCCCCTTCCCTGGATGTGTAGCCTGTAGTTAGCAGATGCAGTAGCTGCTGGATGGGTTCCTCTGGCACAGACGTGGTGCCCCATGTGCATGTGGGGTCCCGGGGGCTGGATGAGGAAGCTGCAAGGTGCAGGGGAGGCTCCGTCCTGACAGAGAGAGGTCGGACCATCGGAACTTCCCAAGGGCAGAACCCGATTCCACCACCCGCTGACGGCAGTTCCTGGTGGGGGCCTGAGTCTTCGGTGCCTCGTTTCCCCGTCCCTGAGTGCCAGAGTACCCACCTCCTCCCTTCTCTCCCTTTGCAGAACTCTCACTGTGAAAATCCCAGCTGGCGGTGCCCACATGCCGCTTTATTTGCTTGAGCTGCTTGAGGTAATCGGCCTAATCCCTCATACGCAGGATTATCGGTACCTGGGAGCATCCCAGGGCTGGGCCACCCTTCCAGGATATGAAAGAAGCCGTTGGGGGCAGGGGAGGACATTTTCCTCTTGGCCTGTTTGGAAGGAGTCGGGGCGGCTGGAGGACCGTTCCCCAGCCTTTAGGCCTGGGGAAGACCTGGGGCAGAGGGACAGGATGGTGGCCTGCCCGGAGGTCCTGGAAGCCCCATGGGTTTATGGGTGTTGGTGCTCAGGCATTTCTGGGTCTTAGGGCACAGGATGCCATCATCATTGCCATGAAATAGAGCCTCTTCTAAAAGCTAAAACAGGCCTATGGATTTTTACTCAGTGGATTTCTAACGTTTTTTCCTCAGAAAACCCCTTTACTCAGGTGCAGTCTAGCACAGAACCTTAATAGGTGAAAACCGCTCAACGTAGTGGTGCTTTGATTTTCACGGGGGCCAAGGGCCTTGCCTCCTCTGCCATCCCTTGCTAACCCCCTAAGGCACCTGACAGAACACAGTGCTGGCCTCTAAGGGACAGAAAACTATGGGTTTAACCCACTGTTTCCCCTCATTTCCCAGATAGGGACTCTGCTCACTCAGAGAGGTTAAGCGAGTGGCCAGGGCCACAAAGCGTGTGCCTGGCAAAGCCGGGGCTAGAATGCAGGCCTCCTAACTTGCAGCCCAGAGCTCTTGGCCCTGCTACTCTCCTTCTAATAGGAGACGAGGACTTCTGGACTCCTGCTTTGTGGTCAGTTGAGGGCAGCTGCACGCCAGGCTGCTGGGTCGGTTTTGCTGGGTGAGAGGGGGCAGGGAGAGGCGGGGAGCTGCTGCCGGGGATGGCGTGAGGATGGGGGTCTCAGGCAGACTGAAGCAGGATCCGTCAATGCAGGCTCAGGAGAAACGGCTTTTTGATGTCGACCAGGGAGATTTGAGGACAAAGTGGGACTGTGAGACACAAGGGGAAGACAGATGGAGGTTTCCAGGTCCTTCCTTTCCCCACAGCCCTCTGGAAGTTGAACAACCAGGAAATGCCCCATAGCACCAAGGCCCTGGGCAGAGAGAGGTGCAGGCCTGGGGCTTCCAGGGACGGGAGATGCTCTGGTCGCAGTCAGTGCTCCACCCCTCGGGTGCCCCAGGCCCTGCAGTCTTGGGCCAGGATTCCCTGTTAAGGATGCAGACGGCATGAGGGAAGCCGGGAAGCCGTCTCCTCCTTCAGCAACATCTGTATAGAGAACCTCAGTGCTGAGCAGGAGGGCTCACAGCCTGTCAACTCGACCACGTTCGTTTCCCATCTGCTGCTCTGCTCCATGAAGGGTGATTTTTGGTTCCAAACTGGTTCTTGGTAGAGAAAAAGAACCGTGTTCCTCTGTCCTTGTTTTAACCACCGTCTTAAGGCACAGGGACCTTGAAGAAGGGTCTCTGTGGTACACGCAGTACCCAGACGTGGGCTGAATTAAGTGTTCCTGATGGTAATAAACCTCTCCTGGGCGCTTTGTGACAGCCCGTAATCCTTCTGCGCGCATTATCCCTGGGAGGAAGTCAGCTCAGGTGCTTGTCTCTTTCTGGTGTCAGACAGCGGGGATTAAATTCTGACTGTGTCTTCCTGGGCCAGCTGCTTAAGCCCTCATCTGCAAATGAGTGCATTCAAACCCGCCTTGTAGAGTTACTGTGACGATGCTTGGAAACGGTGGCTGGGTATTGTGATCATCATTACTTATTAGTAATGTTATCTATTCTAGTTATCGTGCTTGCCAACAGTTGACTTCCCGTCTGCTACAGCTCTCCTTCCCTCCCTCCCTTTTTTTTTTTTTAATTTATTTATTTTTATTTATTTTTGGCTGTGTTGGGTCTTTGTTTCTGCGTGAGGGCTTTCTCTAGTTGCGGCGAGCGGGGGCCACTCTTCATCGCGGTGCGCGGGCCTCTCAGTATCGCGGCCTCTCTTGTTGCGGAGCACAGGCTCCAGACGCGCAGGCTCAGTAGTTGTGGCTCACGGGCCCAGTTGCTCCACGGCATGTGGGATCCTCCCAGACCAGGGCTCGAACCCGTGTCCCCCGCGTTAGCAGGCAGACTCCCAACCACTGCACCACCAGGGAAGCCCCCCCTCCCTCCTTTTTATACTTCTACCCTCCCTCCCTCCTTCCCTCCTTCCCTCCTTCCTTCCCTCCCTCCCTCCCGCCCTCCCTCCCTCCCCTTCTCCTTTCCTCCTTCCCCCTTCCTTCCTACCTTTCACCAAGATGCATCAAGTGCTTACTTAGTCTGAGCTCATAATGTTTCATTGTTGAGGATACAGCAGTGAACAAAAGAGACGAAAATGCTTCCCCTCATGGAGCTTACAGACAGTCGATGATGATTAAAGTATTCAGGCTGCCAGATGGTGGGATAAATGCTCTGGAGAAGCGTGGAGCATGGATGAGGAGTGATGGGATCGGGGAGGGTTGGAGGGCTGGGGTGTCATGTTCAAGGGCATGGGCAGGGAAGTGCTCCCCCGTACGGTGAGGATTTGGACAGAGTGTGCGGTGAGGGAGCAGCCAGTGCAATCAGCCCCAGCTTGGAGTGGGCCTGGAACATTCTGGCAGCACAAGGAGGCCAGTGCAGCTGGAGCAAGCAAGGGAGTGAGTGGGAGGCTTGTAGGATGACGGCAGGAGCGGGCAGATTGGGGGGTTGCACTGTGTGAAGTCTATGACTTGTGCTTCGACTGGGATGAGAAACCCCAGGAGGGGGTCGGCACGGCAGCGACATGATCTGACTTACATTTTGAAGCGTAGTTTTCCTCCCAGGCGATCACTGCTTAAACAGCTTCCCAGATCTAACTGAAATGTAACTAAACCCGAGGCAGACTTGGAGCTTTGCAGGGGGTGGGTGGCCTCAGCAGGGATGATCAAGGTGACTCTGGAATCCTCCTCCATCCCTACAGGTGTGGTGCCCAGGGTGGCCTTGGCACCTGGCACCTGGGGGTGAGTGAGCCCAGCTGGGCAGGAGTGGCAGAGGCTCATAGGGAGGGTGTGGCCAGCACAGCGGGCCACCTGGAAGGACTTGGCAATGCCAACATTCTGTTCGTGCCCAGGGAGATAACCAGGCCCTGCCCAGCAAACTGCAGGCAGGTGGGGATCTGAGAGTTGAGCCATGATGCCATCTTTGCCCACCCTTCATAAAGAAGCTGGTACTTTCAGAAAGTGCTGTGCTCCACCTTACCCCAGATTATATGGCGGGATGTATCCCTATTTACAGAAGAGGCTTTGAGAAATGAAATGACTTGTCCAAGGCCATCCAGAAGAGCTGGACTTGGGTGTCTTTTGATCCTCAGAGCTCTTCGTACCACACCACAGATTTGAGGCTCCCAGTATACTGGGTCCAGGGAAGGAAGGGTGAGAGACAGAGAGACAGCCTGGATCTGAGGACCCGAAGCGGTGGGGTCCTGGGGTTAGCACAGGCCTGCTCTCCCATGCTGAGCCAGGGCAGCTCCCACTGCTGGGGAAAGCTGGGACGTTTGAAGGTGAGACGTGTTGCCCTGTGGGGCTCCCACACCCAACCCCCCGTACCAGGCCAGGTGGAGGCTTCCCCTGGCCCTAGGAACGCTCGGGCTCCAGATTACAGGCTGGCGAGGCAGGGATCTGCTTGGGAGTGATGGGTTCCCTTGGGCTAGATTTGATGGAATCACCCTCCTGGGGAGGCAAAAAGAGGGAAGAGAATAGAGCCAGCTGGGGGTGTGTGTCTTGGCTTGGTGGTTCCCAGGTAGGCAGGGTGGCACTGGGCGTGTGACTTCCCTCCAGGCCCTCCATAGTCAGGGTTGGCATCTGAAGGCATGGCTGAGGTTCCGTCTCAGGCTTTGGTCTTTGACCTGGTGCTTCGGGGGAAATGCCCAAACATCCAGCAGGTATGTGCTCCGGACAGTGAGCACCTGGCAGGTGACTATGGCAGGTCCAGCCAGGCCTTTGGCCGCAGGGGACATAGGAGGGGCGAGGCCCTCCGTGGCCATGTCAGAAGTCACTGAGGGGGATGGGGAGGAGGCAAGAAGGGGTGAGGCCACGTGCCCAAGCCCGGCCCGTGAGAGGCTGCCCGTGTGGGCCTGCGATGGCGGGGGGCTGCCGGCCACCCTGCTCCCCAGTGTCCACGCAGCCTCCTGTACTTGCACCCTCACCCTACAGCCCTCCCCATCCTGCAGTCCAGGCACTGAGATTAGAGACTGTCAAGTGTTGTCCTCAGGAGGCAGCTATGGCTTCTTTTGCGCAAGACTTTGGTGGGAGAGAGGGCAAGACGGAGCCTCAGGACGCTGGCTGCGACTGGACCTCCGCTTTCCAGGACGTCCCCAGGCCCCGCCCAGTCTCATCTTTTCCCTGCTCCTCCCTCCTCCGTATTCCTCTCTTCCCTCAAAGGCATCCTTTTCTCTGTTTCAGAAAATCTCTGATGGTCTGTCTGAGGCTTGGGCAGCTGGAGCCTGTAACTGGTGGGGTTCTCTCTTACACACACACACACTCTCTCTCTTTCTCTCCGTCTCTCTTTTTTCCCGGAGGATGAGCAGGAATCAGGGCCAGTTCACTCCTGACACCAGGGGGAGCCTGTCTGGCCCGACTCAGGAGTCCTCCCGGCAGAGTGACGGGGTCCTTCTCTACAGTGGGAAGTGGAAGGCGTGGGGATGGAGGGATGCCCACTTTGCGGGGCACAGGAGAGACAGCAGTGTACTGGGACCCAGGGGGCAGCCTCCCTCTGGTCCGCAGTCGCCTCATCACAATGGGAGGTTGATCTAACGGAGCTTAGAGTCAGAGGGACCTAAGAGGTCACTTGGTCCAGGGATGACTCTGTAGGCATCCCTGCCCCCACTGTCCTGGGGGAGTGCCGCACAGCTCCTGCTGGAACCTGTCCAGAAGCTGGGCATTCACTTCCTGGTGGCCTGTTACCTAGCTGAAGCCTCATAACTGTTAGAATCGCTGCTCATTTATCCTCTGTTCTGTAATTATTTATTACGGTGTCCCTCCCAGAGCCCCCAGTCGATGGCGCAGTTTTAACTGAATATCCTTGGAGCCAACCCGTCCCACAGCAGCTGTAACTACCATGCCCCAAGCCCTGTGCTAAGCACTAGTGCATTGCTTATCTCACATAAGCTTCACCACCACCTTCCTGGGGTCTGCATGTCTGTCCCCAATCTTACATGGAAGAGGCTGAGCTGATGAGCTAACATGTCCCAGGTAGCCAGCTTGTAAGTGGCAGAGCAGACCTAAGCCCAGATGGGCTTGCTGCTTCCAGCCTGAGTTCTCAGGCTCTGTGTGCCTCCCCTGAGAAATACCTGCTCTCAGTTGGCCTGTCTGTAAAATGGGGATCGTTCCACCTGCCTGTTGTATTTATTACAAGGTCTAAGCAAGATAATGCAGAGAAGGCACTTAATTTTTAGTTGCTGGCCCCCAGTTCTGGCTTGGTAAATGGTGGTCAATCGTTATTGTAATGGGCTCTGTTCCTTACCACTCCTTCCCCCAAACCCACCCCGTGTGTCCCCAGCAAGACCACTTAACCTCTCTGGGCCTCCGCCCCCTTTCTCCAGAGCAGGAGTTACACCTGCTCCCGATGGGGAATGCTTGGCCAGAGTGAGGTCAGTGGTGCAGAGGGGCTTTCCGTCCAGGCCGAGGAGCGCTGACGTGGCCTGGCGTCAGGCTCTGTGATGTGCTCGCCTCCCTGCTCCCCCAGCTCCCCACCCCCAGTCCTGCCTCCACAAGTAATTAATTACGCTCACAACATCTTGTGTAAGCAAATAGTAATGAGAGCATTATCTCCCTTTCGTCTGTGTTTTTCCTTGCCTATCATAAAGTAATTAAAATAATGAATGACTTGTAAAACAGTAGGTAAGAGGGCTGGCAAGAGAGCGTTATCTGCCATATACCTCTTGTGCTCTGAATTACTGATGCATTGAAACCACTGTGACTGGAGAGGACTCTGTGACTCCCGGCCCTTTGCATGCCGATTGCCTCCTCCAGGGTCAGCCAGGTGGCTGGGGAGCCTGCACCCCCAGGATTGAGGAGCAGAGAGCTAGCTGGTCCTTCAGGCCCCCAGGCTGTGGCCCTGGACCAGCTCAGAAATGTCTCTGGGAGGCACTGCTCAAAAGGAGCCATAAGAGCCTCTGATTTGAGGGCCCTCCCTTTGCCCTGATCTCTTCCGTGTCAGGGCGAAGGGAGAGGCCAGGATTGAGCTGAGGGTTACGATTCATGTTCCATTTCACATCAGGGCAGTGATGACCAAGTCAGGTCAGAATGATTACAAGCAGTGGTGCTCGAACTGGGATTCCCAGAGCAGCAGCTGCAGCATTACCTGGGAACTTGATAGAAACGGGGGTTTGGAAGTGGGGCCCAGCACTCTGTGTTTTCACGAGTCCTCCAGGTGGTTCTGACGCTGCTGAAGTTTGAGAACCACCGCTAGAGTGTCTGCGCTTCCAGGAGAGGAGGGAGGTGGGGAGACTAATTCACGAAACGTGTACTGTGTGCCGTTGGACACTATCTAACCCGGCCAACACCTATGGGGCAGGCGATATTGTCCCCATCTTACAAGGAAGGGGCAGGAGACTTGCCTCTACACCTTCAGTTACTAAAGGGTGCCACGCAGCAGGGTCTCTGTCTCTTTCAGGACACCCACCTGTGCAGCCTCCACGTGGCTGAGACTCGGGGCCCTAACGGGTCATTGGGACTGGCCTTAGGTGGCTTGGGCAGCTGGCTCCACAGATGTCAGCAGGCGGCCCCCAAATATGCCCACCCTGTGCCCCTGCCCCAGGCCTCCTTTTGGACTTTTCCAGCGCTGGGGGGCCCAGTGCACTTGGAAATGAAACATGAGCGCCCGGTGTTACTGACGCTCCATCTGTTTGCCCAGCATCCCTGAGTCGGGGTGGCTGGCGGTGGGGAGAAGCAGGCATCCAGGAGCAGCTTCCTGCCTGCCTGCAAGTCCCCAGGTGGATGACTCACTCAGTGCCTCCCAGCTCTCCTTTCCTCATTCTGGCCCACCCCCACTCACTGCAGATAAAGATTTTCACCTCTGCCTCTGGATTTTCCTCCTCACTCCAATTCACAATGATCCCCAGGGTCAGTTTGTTTTGTTAATTAATTCTAGCATTTTAAATGATGAACGTAATTTTTGCTGGCATCTTTTTAAACATCTGTGTCCGCAAAAATAATCTCAGTGGTTATTTGAGTAGGGGGCCCAGTTACATTTAAATTTTAGACAATGAATGTGTTTTTAGTATGAGTATGTCCCATGCAATATTTGAGACATACTTCTACTGAAAAATTATTTGTTGTTTATTTGAAATTCAAATTTTGCTGGGTGTCCTGTATTTTATTTGGCAACCCCTAAGCCCAGGCTCTGTAGTCGGTGAGGGGCTGACATTCATAACCCTTTTTATTCCTTCTTCCATATTTATTGAGCCAACCATATACTAGGCTCTCTTTTAGGCACTCAGGATTCAGCAGTTGGGGGAGGCAGACTGTAAATGAAATAAGTAAGAGAATTATGGAGTGTGTGAGAACTTTTAAGTGCTTTGGAGAAAAACAAAGCAGAAAGGCAGTGCTGTCAGAAGACAGTTGGAATTTTAAAAGGGTAGCCAGAGAAGAAGTATTGAAAAGGTGATATTTGAGCAAAGATTTGAGAGAGGTGAGGGAGTAAACTATGACCCTCCATGGGAGAAGAGTATTCTAGGCAGAGGGCACAGTGTATGCAGAAGTGTACAGTTTAGGACCCCATGTGGGGCTCAGTTATCTGATGAAGTCAGCCTTGATCCTCAAGCACATTTTTAGCTACAAAGGGGAATTTATTTCCTCCTGTAACTAAAAAGGTCTTGTGTGGATTTCAGGCACAGCTGGATCCAGGTGTTCAAAATGATGACATCAGTATTCTGCCACTTCTCCTAGTTTCCTCTGTGGTGGCTTCATTCTCAGGGAAGGATTACCTTTCTTATTCTTTCCAGCAAAAGTCCCAGGCTTGAGTCATACTGGGTTGGCATGGGATCACATAACCATCCTTGGCCCAATTGCTGTTGCCAGAGGGATGGACTGGTCTGATTGACGAGTCTCCATTCCTGGAGACAGTGTGGACCTTCAGTCCCTTTTGAACCACACAGACTGAGATGAGGAGATGGGGATTTTTTTTAGGAAAGTAGGGTGCATCTGTGAGAAGGGTATGAAGGCTGGGCAGGTGGAGATTACAGAATGCTGACCTCACTTCCTGTCTAGCCACTCCGTGACCCTAGACAGGATGGTTTCCCTCCTGAGTTTTATGACTTTTTTCTTTAAAATAAGAAGAGAATAATTTTATTCTTCTTTCTTTCACAAAGATATTTTAAGAGGAAACAAAGGAAAGATCCTTTTTAAAAAGATTAAAAAAACAATCAAAGCCATAATCCGTCCCTTCTTCCCAACCCCTGTACCTTCAAGCCAGTGCCCACCTCAGCGGGGGCCCGTCTAGCTTTGATTCTTTTGGGTAGATTGTGTTTTTTAAATCCGCTTGGTGGCTACGTCTCATCCCTTGTTCTCTCTGTTGCCAGGAGGCCCAGAAGATTAACAATGGCTCAGGCCAGGCGGACGGCACTCTCAAGCCAGTGGACGAAAAAGAGGAGGCGGTGGCAGCCGAGGTCGGCTGGATGACCTCCGTGAAAGACTGGGCGGGGGTGATGATATCTGCCCAGACGCTGACCGGCAGAGTCCTGGTGAGTCCCCAGCTCCCTCCTCACACGAGGAAGTCTGCTGTCTGGTCCGTGATCTCTCTGTTTATGGGGATGTGATGTTTCGCTGGGTCTTCTCCAGGCCATTGGCTATTGGGAGGTGGGGGTGAAGGGCGAGTGCTTACATGTGGTCGTGGAGGAGAGGCTGGGGTCTTTGTGCTCAGATGAGCCAGTGATTTGTGGGGCATTTGCAGAGCGGGCCAGTGTTTGGGGCAGAGAGGGTCTGTTGGAGAGGATGTAGAGCATTTCCTCTGCTAGCAGAATAGGTGTGCACGTGCACACACACAGTGCGCACACGGACACACACGTGCACACAGCTTGACAGTCTTGGAGAGGAGAAAGGGTCAAAGAAAAGTGTGCTCAGAATTCTGCAGAGGATCCATAAATGCCGGAATCCAGGGAGCTCTGAGTGAGCGTGTGTGTGTGTGTGTGTGTGTGTTTGGTGGCCTTCTGGGAATGTTACTGTTGTCCTCTGGCCGCCATAGTTTTCTAGTCTTCTGCCCTGTGTCATCAGGATCTTGCTCCTGGTAGAAATCCTCCGTCATGCTGGTGGTAAAACTCATTGGCAGCCCACCTGAGACTGCTGGCCCCGTGCTTGGAGCGTTGCTCGTGTGACCTTACTTCTAAGGAGGCTGTCTCCTATCCCCACCTGCAGCCCAGGCTCATCCTGCCCCTCCTCTGTGCATTTCCCGCATTCTCTCTGATCTGTGTGTGTGGAGCTTGGCTTCACTGACGGGCCTCCTGAGCTCCTGCTTCTTGGCAAGGATTGTGGGTGGGACAAGCTTGTAGTGACCAACCATCCCTGTTTACCTGGGGGGCCTGGGACATGGTTCTTTTGGTGCAAAGACTGGGAAAGTTGTGGGCGAACAGGCATGAGTCGGTCACCCGGGTCAGGCCAGGCTCCTGCCGTAGGTGGGCTCCGTCCCTGGGTAGCCCTGTCCACCAGCTTTCTTGAGTCTGATCAGAGTCAAGAGTTTCCCTAAGAAGGATGTTGCATTCCAAATAACTTGTCGTGATTCTGGAAGCTGTTTTGTATGGGCTGCCCTTCCTGGACCTGATACTGGGGCACGGTCACGAGTCATTTGGCTCAGAGGTAGAATGAATGGGGGTGTCCAGATGGTTGGGGGGATCAGAGATCAGGCAGGGAAGCTGGAAGATAGATGCCATCGCTCTTGATGTTTCATGGCAAAAACTCAGTGGAAGGTGACCCTAGATGTTGGGAGATGGTGAAATTTCACCCATCAGAATCCTTCTTGGGTGGGGAACTCTACATTATGTTTGGGATAAATATCTCACAAACCGCTTGAGGGAAGGAGTAAGTCACTGAATGTCATGCTTGAGTCACAAAGGTGGTGGCCAAAGAGCCTTCAAGGAGAACAGGGCTCTGTTAACTGAGGGACCACTGGGAACTGAGCCTTCTGAAGAATCTGGGTATGAAGCCCTGGCTGATGTTAATTGGTGGCAAAATAGAAAGCAGAGCAACTTAAAGCTGGGATTTTGGAAAGGAGGAGAGAGAAAGTGGTGAGGCCAGTTGCTGTGTGGAGGAAGACGGAGGGGGACGGTCTGGGTCGGTGGGACCCACGAGAGACTGGGCAGCCCTGAGTGTCTTCATGAGGAATTGAAGGTGGCTAGTCGTGGGCTGTGCTGTGTGACCACCACCCTCATCTCCCCTCCAGAGCCTTCTGTAAAGTCCCTGTTGCTTTTTCACACTTGTGTGTGAGCGGATTCTGTGTGGAAAACTTAAGGAGGTTGAATTCTGGGTCTGGGCGTTCACATGGGATGAAATAGAGGCAGTGCGTTCTATATGTACGGTGGTGATGGATGGGAAACAGCAGACAGTTCGGTTGTACACATTTGATGCCTGGTGCTTCCCTGTGGCCACCGAGGACCATTCTGATTACCTTCATCATCATCATCTAAGAGATACATCTAAGAGATACTGAACACCAACCCTGGGCCAGGTGTTTTTTCATCCCCGTGAAAAACAAAGAATGATCCTGATTCCATTGCACCGTGGATGGAAGCTATTGAAGGAATGTCTGGAGGAGAAAATGCTATGAGTACACACATTGCGTGTGAGTGTGTGGTGGGGAGGCTGAGTGTGGGGAAGAAAGGGGTCAAGAAAGCCTTCACAGGGCTTCATGGGGGGGAAAGCCTTTGAGCTGAAACTTCCATTTCAAGATGAACCGAGCACATTTGATGATAGAGACGATATCAAAAATAAAAACATAGCCGAGCTTGAAAACAAGGGACTACTTAGTGGGCCAGAAGCTGAGAAGAACACCTAATAACACAGAAGGCATTTGAGTTGAGCTTGGCAATGTGGGTTAGGATCCTGAAAGTCAAAGGAGAAGAGGAAGTGATTCCACAGTGAGGGAGCAGCAGGAAAAGAGCAAGTGCATGGTGTGCTGTGGGAATGAGGCCTGGGCTGCCAACACAGAGGCACCTGAGGGGCAGTGAGACTGGGAAAGTGGGCTGGAGACAGCTAGTCAGGTCTTGAAATGCCGAGCTAAAGACTTTGGACTGAATTTTGCAGGAAAAGGAGATTTTGAGGGAGGGGCATCGTGATTGGTGATTGTGCCGAGAGAAGCACAAATGGGCAAGTAGAGACTAAATTGATGAGGCAGGAGCTCAGGGATGCTAGGGCGGTTGGGACGGTGAGCTCCTGGGTCAGGACACAACAGGAGAGGATTGCTGCAGTGGACCCCGTGAGGCAAGGCCTGAACTAGCAGCACGCGGTGGAGGCAGGTAGGTGATATGTGT
Source organism: Balaenoptera acutorostrata (assembly GCF_949987535.1). Taxonomy (NCBI): domain Eukaryota; kingdom Metazoa; phylum Chordata; class Mammalia; order Artiodactyla; family Balaenopteridae; genus Balaenoptera; species Balaenoptera acutorostrata. The sequence goes on from NC_080079.1 coordinate 58,301,886, forward strand.
GATACTTGGAAGTAGAAGCCACAGGCCATGTGCACCCAGCAGCCACCTGGATACTACTGCTGACAACGACATTATTAAGAGCATCTTGGGAGCCAGGCACTGCGCTAAGCCCTGTACATTATAATCAGGTTGAAGGGCAAGGACCATGTTGTATTCGTTGCATATCTCCCATTTTGCTGTTGTGTTGTTAGGGGTTCATGACGAGGAAGCCACAAAGCCAGTCTTATCAATGAATTCATGTCCATTTTACAGTTGAGAAAACCGAGGCCTAGGAAGGGCAGTGAAGTGACAGAACCAGGCTAGTACCTGCAGGCCTCCGGACTCCCCATCCAGTGCTCTTCCCGTGTCGTTACTTCCCGTTTGAAGATGATACCTTCTTTTTGAAGCCACTGTCAGCTCTTGCTTTGGCTATGACATTTTGACATTACTGTCTCTGAGCCAGTTAGGTCCTGAGGCTGCTTGACCTGATTGTTTTAACATTTGTGTGGACAAGCATGGTGCACCCAGGCCTCCTTGCCTGGGACTGCGCATGAGGCTAGCTGCTCTCCGAAGGTCTCCTTGGAGAAAATGCTGCCTGGGCTGCTCTGGTGCACTCAGGATGGAGCAGTCCCACTGCCCAGAGAGCAGGCAGCTCAGAGTTCAGGCGGTACCTTCAGAACAGGCCTCTCCTTTAGAGAAGGCAGGTCCTTGCTCTGAGCAAGGAACAGATTTCATATTGCAGGCTCCATGCTCAAGGGAAAGTAGCTCTGCCTGTTCAGAACTCAAAGCTGTGTTTGTCCTGAACTGCCCCAGTGTTTATCCTTGCAACAGTGGGACTCAAGCGAGACGAGACACCAGCTGTGCAGTTTCCCTTTTCAATGTTTAATGTGTTTTCCTTGGCGCACAGCTCAGGAGCTTGGGTCCTCCACATCTGGGCCCCTTTCTCACCTGTCTCATTGTCACAGGTGAGAGTTTCAAAACCAGGGCATGGTGAGTAAGGCCCAGCTGGGGAAGGAAGGATTCGCCAAGACAACCCGAGCGTATCAGTAGATGCACTGGTTGTCCAGGATCTCTCAGATGAGCACATCATTCATTCAGGAAGCACTTATTTCTCACCTGCACCAGGCACTATTCCAGGCACTGGGCATGGGGCAGTGGGCACCAGAGATCCAGGGTGTGAATTATTTACGTTGATAAACTAGATAAAAAGTTGTAGAGCTCAGTGTAAACAGTGACAAATGCGAGTCACCATTTGCAGGCGCTTCTAATAGTTAACACTTGGCGCTTCATCATCAAAGTGAGGAACATTCCTTGACCAGTTCGCAGAATAGCCTGTCTTTGTCTTGTCTCTCTCCTCGGCACTCAGGCTTAGCTATACAAAAACAGCAAGACTGCATAGGGCCTTCTCTTGGAGCGATGGCTGAGGGATTCTGTTTCCAAGTGCACCCCCAAACTGTCAAGGATTACTGCTTCCCTTATCGTTTTGTAAAAGTAAAAATATTTATTATTTTCTGATTATAAAGTTGGTGTGTGCTTAATTCAAAATTCGGGAATATACCAGATGATGATCATTTCCACTTTGGGATTTGGAGTCGGTCCACAATGAGGGGCATTTCAGCGTTGCAGTAAATGCCATTGAGATGCCTTGCAGCTGTTTGGGTGTTGCTGGGGACTTAGTTCCCTACGTCTCACGTTATCTGCTTGTGCACAGACGTGGGTACGTTCTTCGTGCCAGGATTGCTGTGGTCCTCCTGGTGAACCTCCAGTGAACAATCTAAATTGGGAAAGGGATCCTGGCCCTTTTTCTGTAGTGGCTGCTGGGAGCCAAGTTGGTGGCCCATTGAAAATACACAGCATCTCAGGGTTTGCCTTCTGTGTATTCACAGCCTCCCGGCTTCGTCTTCAAGTGTATTCTCTCGTTACCCTTTTGCCTCCTATTTGAACTTTACACGTGTGTGGTTGTATGCTCCATAGAGTTTTGTGAGCTGAATGAAATCTTTCTAAGAGTAAGGCAGTACAGGCAGGTCTCGGAGATATTGCAGGCTCAGTTCCAGACCACTGCAATAAAGCGAGTATCGCCATAGAGCAAGTCATACGAATTTCTTGGTTTCCTGGTGCATATAAAAATTATGTTTACACTGTACTGGAGTCTGTTAACTGTGCAGTAGCATTATGTTTTAAAAAAAACACTGTACATACCTTAATTAAAAAATACTTGATTACTAAAAAATGCTAATCATCATCTGAGCCTTGAGCGAGTCATTTACTAACATCAAAAGATCACTGATCACAGGTCATCATAAGAAATGATGAAAAAGTTTGAAATATTGTGAGAATTACCAAAATGTGACCCAAAGGCATGAAGTGAGCAAATGCTGTTGGAAAAATGGCCCCTATAGACTTGCTTGAGGCGGGGTTGCCGCAAACCTTCAATTTATAAAAACAAACAAACAAAAACAAAAAACACAGTATCTGCAAAGTGCAGTAAAGCGACTTATGCCTGGATATATAAATAAAAAGGGTAAGAAGCACAGAGTGGGCTTTTGTATTGTTTGGTTGTACTTTACAGAATCATAGGCCAAAATTAATATTAGAGATTGTCTAGTTCAGGGTTAAGTTTTTCTGTAATGGGCCAGATAGTAAGTATTTTAGGCTTTGCAGGCCATAGAGACTCTGTCACAACTATTTCACTCTGCCATGGTAGTTTGAAAGCAGTGCAGACAATACATGGGTGTGACTGTGTTTCAATAAAACTTTATTTATAAAAACAAGTGGTGGGCCAGATTTGTTTCATGGGCCATAGTTTACTGATTCTTGGTCTAGTTCAACTCCTTATTTTATAAACTAAGAAATGGTGAGGCAGAAATTAAAAGAAAATTTTTAGGAAGTGATTTCCTAAGACAATATAGTACAAGAGTGATACTACCAGTGAACCCATTTATAATGGGGAAATTTATGGACATACAGATACATACAGATAAATATAGGCACACACACTCATACCATCTCCATTAGCACCTTGTTTCTGAATATTCATATTAATTTCCACAGTAATCTCAGAGTGACTGTCTCCTTAAAAAAACTATGTATTGTGGACAAGCATGACCTCACCTCCAGGTGTAAGCAAAGTCTATAAATGGCTGGGCTGTGTAGCTGCTCAGCCCCTGTACAGATTCAGTCTTTTGTGCTCACTTCAAAGATTGGTCTTGCCAATATAGCTGTCAGCTCCTTGAGCAAAGATAGAACGTTTAGAATGACTCTTTTTTGCTTATTTTCCTCATATTCCCATGCTACTACATTTAAATATTGCTCCAGGAAACATACACATCTAATCCATGAGCTGAAAATATATGCTACTTGCTTTACTGTCTGGGGGATGATTTGTTGAAATGAGGAAGAAAAATGCCAGTCTTTCCCTTTATCTTCCTAAATATACTGCATGTGTGGCATTTTATATTAACATAGTATGCATAGCCTGGACCATTCTATCCTTATCTCCTAGGGCCCCCCAAAAAAATAAGTAACAAGTACGCCTTTCAAAGAGAAATAATCCTATTCGTCTAATAGAGTTAAACAGATATGTTCACTGCTGTGCTGTTTGCACCTGAAATTGGACAGGTTGAACAAAATGGAGGGCACATGGGCACAGCTTAATCACACAGGTGACATCATTGACTTCGTTTCTCTCTTTAGGTGCCTCATGGTGCTGGTGACAGTTCTCATTAGCATCCTCTACCTTTTGTTTTCAGTGGTGCCTGGTTGCAAATTCGCACACACCTCACATTTCCGTCTCACTCTCTCTTCCTCACCTCTGCTCTCTTCCCTTTCCCCCTCCCTTTTTTTTTTTTTTTACATTTTAGGCAAATCTACATAAAATGTCTATATCCCCTGCAGATGATGCCCTATGTAGCAGAAAGATCATAGGTTACATGGGCCTGTATTTTTACTAAGAATGCCCCCATAGTGAACAGGTAGATCCTGCTTTATGTGCAGTTGGGAATAAATTGAGATCTTGTCTGAGTTTGTTTTAACTCTCCTAAGTGAGGCTTCTTTTAAAGGAACAGAGTGGTAATCCACCCCCTCCCAGGACTTAATAATGGCTCTTTATTTTATCCTGTGCATAAATAGAGTTTATATTTGGGGTATGAATCAGTAAATCAAAGAAGGTATGCTTTATTTATATTATTAAACGTGAAAGTTTGTCTTTGATGAAAGGTGCACTAGATTGCACTAGATTTGTTACCTGGGACCCAGCATCATGGGGTGAGAAAACGAGTCAGAGAAGTCACTTGAATTCAGCCGGAACCCATGGTAGGTAGTGAGCTGCCTGTCACTGGAGATGGTCAAAGAGAGGCAGGATCTCGTTTGGTGGCGCCGTTGCTGACGATTGGTCAGACTTCATCCTCATGGCTTTAGTTAGGTTATACAGAAAACTAAGATGTCAGAGATGCTCCAGAATAAAAATGCTTACCTGGAAGTTGAACAGACTTTGTTTCTCATCCCCTTTTTGAGATTATCCAATGTGTATCAGCGTGTGAGGCTCGAAGAAGTCCTGCAGTAAGAAAGCAGAAAGACTTTGGCCCAGCATTTCCCACTCCTGTTTTACCACGGAACCCTTTCCCCATGAAACATCTGTGGGCATCACAAAGGACACGCTTTGGGAAACATTTAACTAGCCCAGGGATTGTCAAACTGTAACCCATGGGCCAAATCTGGCTCACTGCCTGTATTGTACAGCTCACAAGCTCAGGATGGTTTTTACATTTTTAAATGGTTTTTAAAAGAAATCTAAAGAAGCATGTTCTCTGACATGTGAAAATTATGTGAAATCAAATTTCAGTGTTCATAAACAAAGTTTTATTGGGCCGCAGCCATGCTTTCATTTACATATCGTCCATGGCTGCTTTTGCAATGCACTCTACAGCAGCAGAATTGAGTAGTATCCACAGAGTCCAAAATATGCCACCCAAAAATAGTCACTGTTTGGTCCTGAAACAGAATGCACTTGGCAACTCCCAAACCAGATCATCAAGTTCCCCTTCTGGTCTGTGACTGGCCACTGTAAGTGGCCAACAGGACTTGTTCCCATGATTCAAGGCAGTGGATAAAATGTACCATCTAGCCCCTTCTTACGGAGACCCTCTACATTTACTTCCACAAGCTCAACTAAATGATACGGTAGAGATGGGGACACAGAGGCCAGAGCCAGGTGGCCCCCCAAATTCCACAGCTGGCTCAGCATAGGAATTTCCCCTTCCCGAGGTCAGTGGACTGTGTCTGGGAATTCTGTAGCAGGGTCACTTTCTGTCTCCCCCTCCACCTGCCTGCACTCCCTGCAGTCAGTGTCCCCCAGGCCCCGCCCGGTAGCCCAGCGTCTAGTCCCTGCCATGGAAGACACCCCTGATCGAGACCTGCAGGCCAGGTGCCTCAGCCATGCCAGCTGCCGGGCTGTGCTTCCGGTCTGCAGGCCCTATGCTCTATGTGCCAGCCTCTCCAGCATCTTCGGTCAAGAGCAGCCGTTAATTTTACTAGCTGGTGGGTTGGCTCCTCTAGCCTCCCGCCGTGAGAGTGAAGGAGAGTTTCAGAAGTCAGTCCTCGCAGAGTTCTGGAGAGAGGAAGAACCTCCTGGCGCAGGAGCAGCTTGCTTCGTCCCGGCTGTTCATCCCTGGCTCCCACGGCCTCTGGCGGCAAGTATTGGATTGGCCAGAAAGTTCATTCGGGTTTTTCCATAGCACCTTACGGAAAAACCCGAACGAACTTTTTGGTCAACCCCATACTTACGCTGCTGCTGCTTCTCTCCTCTGGGGATTTTGCTGGGAGTGGGTGTCTGTTTTGTTCTTCTGTCTCATCCATTTGTCTGCTTATCCATCTATGGCCACTCATCCATCTATCCATCCATCCATCCAATCCACATAACTTCACTGGTGTTCCCTGGCACACAGAACTGAATGCAGCACCCAGTCAGTGGATGCCCGGGTAAATAAGGCAGGACACTCAGGGCTTTCCCTTGTCTCTGTTCACTCTGTTTCAGCTTCTCTGGGCTGGGAGATAAGAGTCCTGCCCATGGCTGATCCGGCATCATCTGAATTGGGGCTTTTACTCTCTTTTGCTCTCTATCTGGCCTGGTGTCTCATTTGATTGGAACCAACAAGAAGGATAGGTGGAGCACTTAGCATCCCCAAATTGCCAGCTCCTGCTTTTCCTCTCTCCCTGGGACGTGCATCCTTGGGAAGGGATGCCTTGGCCCGTGGAGGGCTGCTACGTGTGGTGCTGCAGGGCAGTTAGGAACCCAGCTTCTGCAGTCATTCTGCTGAATCTCAGCTCTACCACTCTGTAGGACTTTTCCTCTGGGCTAGTTGCTTCATTTTGGTGCCTCAGTTTCCTCATCTGTTCAATGAACATAATAATAGTCCCTGCCTCTTAATGTTGTTAGGAGAATTTGATTCATCAACATATGTAAAATGTTCAGAATAGTGCCTATTACGTAGTTAGTGCTTAATAAACATCTGCTATTGTTATTTTTGTTATTATTGAGTGAGCCTAATCACCATGTCATGGAGGAAACGTGCTGGTGTGGAGACACACAGGGGTAGGGAGGGGAGGATAAACCCTTTCCTGTGACAGGGATGGAGCAGCCCTTAGACCTCACCAAACCTCAGATGTCATCTCAGAGTGCTGAGCTACCTCTGGGCATGGCCATCTGAAAGGGGTCTGAGTATCCTAGGCAGGCCTGAGTATCCCAGGATCCAGGTTTGGGTCCAGCCAGCTGATGATGTTTGGTCCATGCACACAATTCAGGCTCTGTCGTTTCTGAAGCTGGCTCATACCAGCCTGACTCGTCATTGTCCAGTCAGCCAGGAAATTCTCACTTCATATAGCTGTCCTGAGCTGGCGGGGCCGGAGGGCTGGCTGCGCTTTCCCTGGGAGCTGTACATTGTAGGTACATGTGTCACAGGAAACACCCTGGCAGTATGACAGATGAATCTTGTGGAAAGAGGGTCAAGTGTACTCACTGTGGTTCCTGTATCCAGTCATCCCTGGATGTGGGGTGAGACTGACAAGCACAGGGCTGGTTTCAGAGGGCACGTCAGCACCCTCTGATGTGGGGAGATGTCTTTAATGCCCATTTTGGCAGGCAGCAACCACAAATCCGTTGGAAGGATGCAAGGAAGTGTGTTAAGTCACCAGAAGATAAGGACACGAGTTCTACTGTACATGCCAGGCATCTTCTCTGAGCCATTCATCCGTTTCTTCAGACATTCCTGGAGCACCTGCGAGGTGTCAGACGCTATTGAAGTCACTAGACACATATTGGTTCTTCTAGTGAAATCTGTAAAGTGTAAATCATGCCAAGTGTTGGAAGTGAAAATGTTATGTTGCATTTTGCTACAGTGCTTCTGGGTGGCAAGGTTTTTGAAGTAGTTTGGTGATAAATAAGAGTCTGTGACCTCTCCATCCATCCTTGGACAGGCCTGGGGGCCCAGGTCTTCTAATCCTGATCATATATCCTGTGTCTTCCTGCTACTGGACACAAGGGACCTGAGTTTAACATTATATGACTAATGTTAAGCTAACTCCCTTCCTTCCTCCCTCCCCCCTCCCCCACTCCCTCCCTCCTCAACTCCCTCCTTCCCCCTCTCCCACTCCCTCCTTCCCCCTCCCCCACTCCTTCCCTCCCCCTTCCCTCCCCATCTCCCAGCCAGTAAAAGCTGGCGCCCCCTGGAGGCTTTGTAGGAAACGGAACACCTGTATTTGGAGCCCACCATCTTGGGCTGGGACACTTTTCTCACCTAGCTTTTCCCCCGAGGCCTTCGGGGAACGCTGATGGTTTAGCAGCCCCTATTTGGCAGGAAAATATCCTTGTGGACTGAGACTCTCCTTGGAGCCTCCGCTTCAGCTGTGAAGAAGTTTGTTTAACAGGGAGACTCAAAAATAGAGATGATGATGACGATGACAGAGTTACCAGCCATTGTCATTGCCGGGAAGTACGTGCTTGGAAAGTCACACTTGGGACCACAGGCGAGCTGATGCTTCCAAGTTTATTTACTAGGCCATGTTTAGGAGGAGGCAGACTGACTCCTGCCTCCAGGCCCCAAGCACCCCAAATTCGTACACTAAAAGCCTCATTTTTAGGGTCTGGGTACAGAATGAGGCTTCTTCCAAAAAAACAACTACTTGAGAAGAATGACAACAACAGAAATCCACCATTTGCCCTAAAAATTTTATTGCAGAAAATGTTCCCGTGTGTTTGAGTAATGAGAGAACTAGGACAGGACATTTGCTTCTCTGTCTTTCTTTAGGAAATTAGGGCACTTGAAAACTCAAATGCACCCAGGCCTCTTAAGCACCAGGGCTATCTTTCTGCTCATTTAATTAATTGTAGTTCATAAAATTGGCCCCGTGCTGACATGGAAGGCACAACAAAGCTGAGGAGCCAGGGGCCTGAGTGGAAGCTTGGTTCCTGCTTCACAAGCCTCTGCGGACACAGATCTTTCCTGAGGACATCCGGGTCACCTGTAAACTGTACGTGCCTCCTTCCGGGGCAAGCAGACCTCTGGGCCTTCCTTCCTTGTTTGTTGGAGGTGGGTTAATCGGGACAGTAAATGGACTGGGCATACTGGTTTCTTGTACCTGTAGAGAAGCCAGGATCCAGAGAATTAATCTGAAGGGTTGAGAAACCATCACCTTCCCAGACTGCTTTAGTGAAGAGGCTGAATTTTGATCTTTTCCCCATTTTTCTCTTTTCAGCCTTTTTTTTCCCCTTTATTTCTTGGTGGCTATTGAGGAAGCAGCTGTCCTAAGGGAAACAGGGAGCCGCTCATTGAAAAGGAGAGAGGAAGACAAGGCCCTGTTCCCACATCAGCCTCCCTCAAATTTTGGCTTTGCTTACACTAAAAATAGCTTGAAACAGAGGCCAAATGACAAGAAAGGGGCATTTCACCGGGCAGAGGCTGCCGGCTCCCTGGCGGCCACGTGAGGCTGCTGGGTGTGTTAGCCTCTGGGCCCCAACTTGCACAGGAGGGCGAGGGGTGTGGGATCCCACTGGGAGGGGCCAGACCATTCTTCTTCTGTGCATGCGAGATCTATCCGGAGTTACCTCTACTAGCCGGGCACTCACAGAACCTTCTGCCTGGGCTTATGCCCCAGGGGTGACACATAACTTCCTGTGAAGGGGAGCGGCTGATTTCAGGGGCTGCTTAATCCCACAGACCCCTGCCTGGGCTCCCGGGGAAGCTGCCATGAGGCGGGCCGTTTGGTTTCTTGGCCACCTTCAACCTCTGCAGAAAGAGAGCTTAGATAATCAGAAAGAAGAAAAAGAGTTTACTCACCTAGCTTCACGCAGTGTGTCAATCTGGGCCTTGGGGATTGGTGATGGTGTTCGAGATCAATTTGGGATATGAGAGCAGAGGTGACCATCGCTTCCTTTCATCTGAGGAACTGTGACCAGCAGAAAACTGTGTTCTTTTTTTTTTTTTTTTAATTTTTTTTAATTAATTTTTTTTTAATTTTAATTTTTTGGCTGCATTGGGCCTTCGTTGCTGCGCGCGGGCTCTCTCTAGTTTCGGCGAGTGGGGGCTACTCTTTGTTGTGGTGCACGGGCTTCTCATTGTGGTGGCTTCTTCTGTTGCGGAGCACGGGCCCTAGGCGCACAGGTTTCAGTAGTTGTGGCACGCAGGCTCAGTAGTTGTGGCTCGTGGGCTCTAGAGCATAGGCTCAGTAGTTGTGGATCACGGGCTGAGTTGCTCCACAGCATGTGGGATCTTCCTGGATCAGGGATTGAACCCATGTCCCCTGCATTGGCAAGCGGATTCTTAACCACAGCGCCACCAGGGAAGTCCCAGAAAACTGTGTTCTTAATCCGGGCTCTGTCATGACATTTCTGGTGACCTTGGACAAGTCCGTTCCCTCTTAAGGTTTTGATGTGTCTGTGGATAAAATGAGGGAGTAGCAATAGTCTGTTCCCTTGAGTCCAAAATGTTTCTATGTTTTCTCATTCCCTCTACTGTCCTTCAGTCAGCAAAGGCAGCGAGGGTTTATCTCAGACCTGTGGTGCACTTGGCAATGTGCTAGGCACTGGGAGAGCTGCAAAAGGAGAAAGAATAGTCCTTTCTCAGCTGCCAGAGCAACTGGAGAGATGCAGGAAATAGTCAAGGACCGATCCTGCCTGGCCCTCCCCTGGCTTTGCGTTTCATTTAAAATAAAAACATAAACTCTCCCTGTGTCATTAGGCCTCTGCCTGTCACTTGTCTCCTGTGATTCTTTTCCTCCTGGACTCCTTTCCAGGTGCATCTCCATATGCAGAGAAGGGAAGCATCTGGCAGCAGGAGCAGGGCCTGTGACCATGGAATTGGGCAGGAGGAAGGATGCCTTGGGAGGAGGGGTCACATCCTAAAGGGCCAGTTCCTCCCTGGAGAAGTTGGCTTCTTTTAAATCATTTCAGTCTTGGATGGCCCTCCTTGAGCCATCTTCAGATAGTCAGAAACCTCTGAGGGGATCACGTTTTGACTTGGTAACCACAGTGGCACCAGAATCGACTTGAAGAGCCTTCTTTCCGATTGAGCAGCCTCTGCTTGGGGCGACCCTGGTTGAGATATGGCCTCTGTCCTTTGCTCTTTGCATCACTTTGATGGAAGTGCTGTTGGAGAAAGTCTCCGAGTTCCTGCAAAGTCTGTTCCTCTTCTGGGCAGAAGCAGCTCCATCTCTTTGTACCTGTAAACATTTCATAAGAGGCACGTTTATTTAAAATAGGGGCTGGCAGAGGCCCCCAGGAGGGGTTGAGGAGCAAGGAAACGTTACCATGGTAAGAGTCATTTTTTATTTTGGGAGCAAAGTAACTAATATACCCAGGGGGCTGGCGGGAGCTTCCAGGCTAACCCCCAAATGTACAGCAAAGGTGTGAATACTGTGTGTATGAGTGGGTTTGATGTTGCAGAGTTTCCCCCAAATGAAGCTTTATTTCAGGTGGACTTCTTAGATGAACTTGAAAAACAAGCACAACAAACCCTCAATTTGCTGCCTATTTCAAGGGTTTCCAACTTGATGAACATGATTTAAGCAAAGACTGTCCATATCCTTGGGAGTTAGGACTGAGCCCTTCCTTGAATGCTAAATGACTAAACGTCATTGTTCCTCTTCTCTGGGCCTGATTTGCAAACACGTAGATTTTTCTGGTGGTTTTTCCTAGAAAGTTTCAGTGCTGAAGCAGATTTTCATAGCTCCCTGGACCAGAGGGAGTTGCTGTGCTGGGGGCTCAGGGTTCTCTCCGACGCACCAACCTCTTAGAGGCAATTCAGCAAACCACCCTTCCAGCCTCGAAAGATCCACTTCTTCCCCGGGTTACGATGGAGAGATCCAGATACAGAGAACAGAAATAAATAAGTAACCTGATTCTCTTTCATTTAACTCTCTTTTAGACACAGCCTCTGGTGTTAATTATTTCTGCTGTAGATTTTGTCAGCCCTTGAATCCCAGTCCTTTTGCCAGAGGTGGTATATTTTAGAGATGAAAAATGACATGAAAAACAATCTGCTTTCCTGAAAAATAATTTTGTATACATGAAACAGACACATTAAGCCATTTACAAGTGAGATGTTTGTTCTCGGGGATTTGGAGGAAATCTGAATTTCTAACTCTGGGCTCTTTAATAATTTTCAAAAGAACTGAGGGTAATAATTAAATGTCTTTGAACTTCCCCAGGCTGTCTTTTCTTCAGTGATCTGGAAGCATTTGAAAAGGAATAGAATTCTCTACCTTGATGAAATCCTTAAGAGGATAGAGGGGACATTGGCCCCAGGAGGAGCTTTTTAGCAGAATGAGGGAACCTAAGGTAAAGAGGTCCAAGAAGAACGCACAAGGTCACTTTCGGAGCTTCAGACATGGGTTTAACGGAAGGGCCTTCTAGCCAGTTTTTTTCTTCATAGCCTTGGTTGCTAGGGCTTGGAAAAAAGACCAAGGAGAAAAGGAAAGAGACAGACCTTAGTTAAGGGTATCTGTAATGAGAATACATGTGACATGCAGCATTTTATAGCTGTGGTGTTCAAGGATTAGAAGAGATCTAGTCTAGGGATGGTGAATAGGTTTCATCTCCGGGGCCCATTATGATTAATCAGTCGTGGTTACTGAGGATGCTTTGCTGAAGATTCAAGGCTCAGCAACAGAGTAATTGGGGCTCCTGCTCTACAGAATGCTGTGATTGATTAGTGATGTCTGCCATGAGCAATGGCTTGGAGGGTGGCAGTACCCGTGTTATTTCTGCCTTATTCTGCCTTAGTTATCTCTGTTCTCGATCATTTTCCCTAAAGTTTACTTTATGAGTGATTTAAGTGAGGCTTGTCCATGGTCAGTCAGTCCCAAGCAGCAAATGGTCAAGAACCCATGTTTCCTTACTCTGTCTAGTATTTGATATCCTAGCTCCATAAATTAGATCTCAGAGGAGCAGAAAGTTGTCAGCTTCCTGGATGAGACTTCTTTTTCTTCATATTGCAGCCTGACTTCAGATTTTTCCATCTGGAGACTTTCTTTAGTGTTTGGAGAAGTGGGAGGGGGTAGATTTCAGATCCACAGTGATCCTACAGACAAACAGAAATGCAGGCACGATTTTCCCATTTATTAGGTCTACTCTCAAAACTCTTTTAGCACAGAGCACAGGTTGCTCACAGTCCTCCCTCTGCAAAGCTTTCCCCTCGGCCCACTCCCGGGGTTCCATTCTCCCCATCTCTGAAGATGCCTTTCTCCACCTCCCACTCCCCCTGCACCGTAAAAAGCTTTTGGTGGGGGTTGTTCTGTCATCATTTCCTCTCTTGCTTCAGAAGCCTCACCTTCTTTTTCTTCCTGTTTTCTCCCTTTATGTTTTATCTCTTCAGGTATTCGTGCTCACATCTTAATGGCTATGCTTGCAAAGATAAATACATTTTGCCTCTGACCAAAAGCAATTTCTGCCCTGACTTGAATTGAAAAGTCTGTAAGCGTTGCTGGGTGGGAACAGCGGTAGAGTTCTCAGCTTCGTCCTGGGGGCCATAAAAGTTGGCTAAGCTTTTATTGCCTCCATCAAGATGAAAATGGGATTCCAAGCCTTCAAATATGGTAGATAAACAATAAGGAAGACTCTAGCTTTTGTCAGAGCAAAGTTCTCTGTACCAGTTTTATGAGTCTACCAGTTATGTCATTCTCTGGCATCTATTTCATTCTGATGTAAAAGAGAACCTTCTCTATGAATTCATGCAACACTGTGTCTGGATAGAGGATTTCAGACAATCGGTAGATCTTGGAAGAAGGCTGACAAATCATGTTCTTGGGCCATAACTCACCCCCACACTCCTCACCCATTCCTCAATTCTTGCTCCTTCCCTTCTGGTGTGATGGGAATTGGAATAGAAAGCTCCATGAGCTGTAAGGCCCAGGCTGGGTTTAGATTCTTTGGTGGTGATTGGTAGGGCACTATAACAGACAGGACTGCAGTTTGAGGTACCAGGCTGTCTTTCACCTTTGAGGTGGCTGGGATTCTTTGTCACGATTGAATTTGCCATCTTGGCTTCAGTAACCAGCTGCATACAAATGGGAAGAGCTTAGCTTACATTTCCAGGCACTGCTTAGCAGAGCCCCATGTTTCACCTTCACAAGTTGCCCCTGTGCCACTCTGGATGGCTGGGGAAATGTCCAGTGAGTGCTCCCTAGGACTTGTTTCTAATTTGAACGATTTGGTGGGAAACTGATATAGACATCTTACATCATAGCAGTAGCCACGTCCTGTGGATTTGCCCTCCATGCTTCTGCCTCCGTGGTCCTGGTTTAGACCCTGTGACCTCTTCCTTGACCCATTATAACAGCTGCTGTGTCAGACTCCCCATTTGCTCCATTTCCTCCCTTTAGTCCACCTTGCATGCCATTGTCAGATGAACTTTCCCTGAAGCCAGCTTTGCCTAGGTTCCCCCGTGGCTCAGAGACTTTCAGTGGCATCTCATGGCCTGAAGCCTAAACTCCTTATGCAGATGGTCAGAGCTGACCACCATCTGGCCCCCACTCTCTTTCCATCCAGCCTTCCCTCTCTTCTCCAATGTTCTTGTGTGTTCAAATCCTACTCCTCTTTAAGATGCAGTGCGGGGTCTTCCCCTCCTCTGTAACTCACCACTCTTGTACACTCTTCACATACACTTGTGCAGGTGACCTATGTGCCCTATTAAAGGCATCACCCAAGTGGTTAAGAACACTGGCTGTAGAGCCAAGCTGGTTGAATTTGACTTTTAGTCTGCCGTGTACTAATGTAACCTTGGGCCAGTGGCAGTCCTACTACAGACTGCGCCTATTTTGTAGGATTATTATGAGGATTCAGTGAGCTAACATTTATAAGGTGGTTAGAACAGTAGCTGGCAAACACTAAATATTATATAAATTGTTTGTTAAACAAATACAGTAAATGGTAAATACCTTGAGAATAGGAAGCATGTATTTTAATATTATAATCCCCTTTGTCTTGCAGTGGGCTAAAATAATCCTGAACCAGATTGCTGTGAGAATGAAATTAAAAGAGAGGGAAAGCACTTTGTCACTTCGTCGTTCAACTGATATTATTGAGTATCTGGAGGTACCAGGCACTCTGCTAGGTAGTTGTTAATGATCAAAATGGAATGAGATATGGTTTGAATATTCAAAGAGCTCACAGTCTAGGGAAAAAGAGTTGTAAGTCAGTATCTAAAGACGTTGATTATGACCATATGGAAGACGAGTGACAAACATTATTCTGTTGTCATTCCCATGTTACAGATGAGAAAACCAAGGCACAAAGATTTTTTAAAAATTAATTCTTGGGCTTCCCTGGTGGCGCAGTGGTTGAGAATCTGCCTGCTAATGCAGGGGACACGGGTTCGAGCCCTGGTCTGGGAAGATCCCACATGCCACGGAGCAGCTGGGCCCGTGAGCCACAATTGCTGAGCCTGCGCGTCTGGAGCCTGTGCCCCGTGACGGGAGGGGCCGCGATAGAGAAAGGCCCGCGCACCGCGATGAAGAGCGGTCCCCGCACCGCGATGAAGAGTGGCCCCCGCTTGCCGCAACTGGAGAAAGCCCTCGCACGAACCGAAGACCCAACACAGCCAAAAATAAATAAATAAATAAATAAATAAATAAGAAAATCCTTTAAAAAAAAAATTTAATTCTTAATTGAAGTATAGTTGATTTACAAGGATTTTAAAAAATAACTTAGGAAAGACCATACATCCAGTAAGCATCAGAACTGGAATTTAAACCTGGGTTCCTGTGACCTGATGGCCTAGACTCTTGCCACTGTACCGTCGTGCTTCTCATTCATGAATGAGTGAAGGAATGAATGAATGTGTGAAAGAATACATTGGACCATCCCAAAGACACATGGCTCTGGGAAGAGATCATTCCAGGGATTCGCCTTATAGGATGAGTTCTCAGTCAGGTTGGAAAGATGGTAAACCCCTGAAGCCATGACCATTTGTCTAGTCAAGCACTTCCTATGGTGGACAGTTGGAGTGGTTTATTGCTTCCGTTTTGGGGGCCACCTCACCCCTATTGTCTTACCTTGATGCCCTCCAGGCATGTATCTATGAGGCAAGGATGGTTTTAGTTTCTGCTCCTTTGGGTAATACCCAGGACAAAAGGTGGATATGACGATGGATGGAGAGAACAGATATGTAACCATTCCCTCTTTAATCTTTCATCATAATGGGACCATTTGGAAGGTTTCCATAGGTACAGGGACAATGCCTCTCCACTGGGCTTCATCAGCCACCGAATAATCAAGACGTCAGGGTAGAGTCTGGAGTGAGGCTGGCTGGTTTCCATGGCAACCACTGCTTGCCTCAATCCTGCTCACACACTTCCCGATTTCCACGCAGGCGTGTGTTTGTTTATTATTGGCTTAACCCGGGAGTGCTCAAGTGGCTATGTAGGTGCCGTCTCCACCCTCACTGCTGAGGTCACCCTCTCAGTTTGGAGATGGACCCACAGGTAGATTGGCCAGAGGCACAAGATTTGCCCCACCAGGAAACGCTCTCCTTTAGGGCCTAGATCTTGTGCTGACGTCATCATGATGATGGCGATCGGGGGTGGGGAAACTTAGAGATACCCATCTAGAACCATTAGAGTCAGATGCCATGCAGAGTCTTGCAGTGAATCACAGACTGCCCTGGAGAGCTGATGGCGATGTGTGTACCTTTCATAAATGGATGGGTTGTTGTTCTTCCCTGGGGATGCCCATGGGCTGGCTGAGCATGCATGGGCTGGAGAAGCTCTGGACATGGCTGTCCAGCATGGGAGCCGCTAACCCCAGGTGGGTATTGATCCCTTGAAATATGGCCAGTCCAAATTGAGATATGCTGTAAGTGTAAAATTTAGTACAAAAATTTAGTATGAAGACTGCAAAATATTACTGATACTAATAATTTTTATATTGATTATATCTTTTTTTTTTAAAACTTATTTATTTATTTATTTTGGCTGTGTTGGGTCTTTGTTTCTGTGCGAGGGCTTTTCTCTAGTTGCGGCAAGCGGGGGCCACTCTTCATCGCGGTGCGCGGGCCTCTGCCAGACCAGGGCTCGAACCCGTGTCCCCTGCATTGGCAGGCAGATTCTCAACCACTGCGCCACCAGGGAAGTCCCAATTATATCTTGAAAGGATAATATTTAGGACCATCTAACCAGAACCTAATCTAGGTTAAATAAACTTTTATTAAAATTCACCTGTTTCTTTTTACTTTTAAAAAACGTGCTCCTAGGTGGATAGGGGTGATGATTTTACAACAATGTAAATGTACTTAATGCCACTTCACTGTTACTTAAAAATGGTTAACATGATAAATCTTACATTATATGTTTTACCACAATTAAAAGAAAGCAAAAAGGGGACTTGCCTGGTGGCTCAGTGGTTAAGAATCTGCCTGCCAATGCAGGGGACACGGGTTCGAGCCCTGGTCTGGGAAGATCCCACATGCCGCGGAGCAACTAGGCCCATGAGCCACAACTACTGAGCCTGCGCATCTGGAGCTTGTGCTCGGCAACAAGAGAGGCCGCGATAGTGAGAGGCCCGCGCACCGCGATGAAGAGTGGCCCCCGCTTGCCGCAACTAGAGAAAGCCCTCGCACAGAAACGAAGACCCAACACAGCCAAAAATAAATAAATAAATAAATTAATTTAAAAAAAAAAAAAAAAGAATGAGACCACCTGGCTGGCTCAGACTGACTAGGGCTACCGAAGAATGAGGCCAGGGTCTCTGTGATGAGTCACCCGCGTCCCTGAAGCAGGGCTCTCTAAAGGAAGGTGGGGCGGAAATGGTAGCCAACACTGAAGCCTTAAAGCACAATGTACAAGAAAATCAATGTATGTGAGCTTCGGGTAAAAGCGATTTAAAAACTTCCTTCTCCTACTTGGAATGTTATTATTTGTCTTTAAATCTGGCTACAGTTGTAAATAAGTCAGTTAAGTGTCCAAAAAATGGGCATCCTAGAAAATTTAAAATTTATCTACGTGGCTTGTATGATATTTCTTTTGACAGGGCTGCTCTGTAGCATTCGTGGTTAAACACGGGGTCTGGGGTAGTCTCTCCTGTTTGTAAAGTTTGTGACCTTGGACAGGCTGCTTTACTGGGTCTCATTTGCTTCGTCTGTAAGATGGGAATAACAGTAACGTCTACGTCCTAGGGTTGTGAGCTGAGCTGATACATGTAGAGCACTCAGAACCGAGTCTGGCCCATAGGAAGAACCTGAGAAAGCTCAGCTCTCATCAGAAGCAGGGGGGGGAGCGGCCAGTGGCCGTTCCAGAGCCAGCTCATTACAGCTCCTCCAGCAGGCAGGGTGCTGACTCTGAGAAGCAGAGGAATCACCCCACAGAGGGGAGCTTTTAATCAGAGGTGGCTGATGAGTACCTGATGGACGGCTTTCCTTCTCTGGATGGTCCCCAGATGACTTTTCCTAGAAGAAGGGTCTCCTCCTGAGCCTTGTATCAGCTCTGAGGAAAACAGAGAGGAAAATAAAAGATCCAAAAGAGGAAACCCCTCGTTGGGTGCCGTGTCATTAGGACAGGTCTGAATTCATTGAACTCAAGCCCACTGTGCTCCCTCACTTGGCTCCCGGATGAGGTGCTGCGTGAAGCTGGGTTGCTCAGCGTCCTTGCTCTCAGAGTTCACTTTCTGACCCTTTTTAGGAGCCCTCCCTATCAGGAAGGTGTCTGGGGGGAGGCAGGACCTGCCTTTAAAGTTGTTTCTGAGTCAACAATTGAAGAAAATAAAATCACAGTGAATTTGTGTTTGCCCTCGCAATTGTTTGAGACCAAGAACACACGTGGCAGATTTGGGGGCACCTCCGGGGAACGTCGGGGTGTTCTTTATGTCCTTGAACCCTAGATCCCAGTCATTAGGTCTCGACGAACTCTGGTCTCATTTCAAATTGCTACCTACTGCTTAGAGAAATAGAATTTCAGTGCTAGGAGGTACCATACAGAGTATTGCAGGGAAGGAAACTGAGGCCCGGAGGGAGCAGGCTATGTGCCCATGTTTACACAGCAAATTAGCGTCAGTTTTCTGAAGGAGTTTTCCTTACATTTTCTGTAACTTTCAATCATTTCGAAATAAATTTCCTCTATTTTAAATTGCTCCCATTTCCTATTCTCTGCATCTTTCATTTTTCTTTACAAATTTATAATTCTCTACTGTAGTATATACTTTGCTTATTTATTTTATTTGTCATCTATCTTCTCCCATTGCCACTAGAATTCCTACTAGCTCCATAAAAGCAAGGATTTTTGTCTGTTTGGGTCATTGCAAGTATCATTAGCATCTCGTTCCTGGAGTATAGTACGTGCTGAATGAATGAATCTGTTGAAGGAAGGGATGAGAGCTAATGGGTCTCAAAGATCTAGCTAGTTCATAGTCCCTGGAGAGAAATAGGAAAATCACTTCCACCCCAGATGGCACTCTAAGGTCAGAAAGGCATAGAGTTGCCCAGGACTAAGTTATAATAAATAATCACTTTTGAAGAGATCCTTAAGTTTTGGAATTTTGTGCTCTTTTGAAGTAGAGAAGTCATTTCCCATCATCATGTTCACTATACTGCTTGATGTATAGAGTACACAGGGTGGATGCTTGGGGCATCATTCCTTCAAAACAGAAGGCATCTTTCCTATGAAGTTCCAGTAGGGTTTCACTAGGTCAGGGGAAGAGGTGCAGGTGTTCCAAATGAAGGGATGCTGGAATCAAAGCTGTGAACACAGAAGCCTGCTATGTGCTGGGCTCTGAGCTGGTTGTGGACCTATGGCTTGCGTATGAGTGCATTTGAGGGAATAAATGTTCGTGAGTAGGAGAGGGAGAGAAGGATTAATATTTTTTGGTGGGTTCCTAAAATGTGCTTTCATTCTCTGGAAGGGTAGGCTGAGCAAGAAAGTAATGCAAGAAGAGAGTCTTTTCAGGGGGCTCTAGATGAGAGGATTCCTTTGTGAGGGAAATGAAGGAAGGAAACAGAGGTGATTCTGTGGCTGAACCACGGGCTGAATGAAGACCTGAAATAAGAGAAGTGCTTGTCAAAATCAGAGCCCAGACTGGGGTTCCTAGGAAGACTGGTGGGGAAGGGGCTGACTAAGCTAGAGGGCTGGGTGTGGAAGCCCAGAAGGAGATGCAGGGCAGAAAATGCAGAGTGTTCTTCAGGTGGGGTATGAGAAGAGGATGGCTCTGAGTATGATGCATTCAACCTAATGCAGAATTTTCAGATGATGCTATAAAATTTCTGAAATACTTTTTTATTTTATTTTATTTTTGGCTGTGTTGGGTCTTCATTTCTATGTGAGGGCTTTCTCCAGTTGTGGCAAGCGGGGGCCACTCTTCATCGCGGTGCGTGGGCCTCTCACTGTCGCGGCCTCTCTTGTTGCGGAGCACAGGCTCCAGACGTGCAAGCTCAGTAGTTGTGGCTCACGGGCCTAGTTTCTCCGCGGCATGTGGGATCTTCCTAGACCAGGGCTCGAACCCGTGTCCCCTGCATTGGCAGGCAGATTCTCAACCACTGCACCACCACGGAAGCCCCTGAAATACTTTAAAAAAATCTGCACACACACATTCCTTGTTTTTCTCCATCTGAGATGAACTGTAACCCCAGCTTATAACAGATGCTAATATTTATTAAAGATTTACTAAGTGCCACATAAGATGCCAGGTGTTTTCCCTGCGTTACCTCTTTAATCCTGAGATGTCTACCATGAAGTGAGTGCCATGTTCATCTGCATTCTGTGGACCCTATAGGTGAGGGCACTGTGGCATGGGGGAGCTGTCACTTGCCTTAGTAAGTGGCAGCCCTGATAAAGATGCTCACCCATGTAGACCTGAAATGTTTACATGAGAAACGGTTTAGCATGGCATTACGGGACAGGGATGAGGACCTGCTAGCCCTTGAGCTGGATGTAGTCTTGATATGATCTTATCTCACTAAGGAAGTAGTTACCAAGAGGTTACATACCCTTTAACTCCTGTAATTCTAAATCTGTAAGATAGCTTTAAAAGCTTTCATTGTTAATCTTCCAAAATTAGAGGTTGCTTTATGAAAATTTCTCTTTATTTCTCATTTTACTGTTGTTCATTGGGTTGATTATTTTCTGCTTACTTTTGTCCGATTTTCTCCTTCTTTCTGCATCCTAGAGGCCTTTCTCAATCATTTCTGTCTCATTCTTTTGTATCACTCTTGTTTTCTCCTCTTAGGTATTTATCCAGCTGTTTTCTTTACTTTTCCCTTTTCTCTCTGTACCTATTAGTATCCCTTAAATGCCCATGAAAAAGAATTCAAGTGTGTTCTTATTGCTTATTGAGTAGAGAAGAGTTTTATGCTTTAATTTAAAAATTGTTGATGATTTACTATGTCTCTCTTTTAAATACAATAACATCAAATTGCTTTTTAACTTAATTAGTATCAGAAGAATATTCTGATTCCCTAGTGGACTGTGTCCTTGTTGGGGGTGGGGAGGAAGACTCACAGTTCTGTTAAACAGAGAATTTGGTCCATTATCTTTCTTGATTATTTATTACTCAATTTAACACAGAAATCGTTAAACAATTTTTTTTTTTTTTTTTTTTACAATGTCAGGGGAAGGCCTTGTTATTCCCCAAACATCAAATAAAACAATGTTTGTGAACCAAGAACTTCTGAATAGAAACAAGACAATCACCAAGGGTTTCATCAGCATCTCATCTT
Source organism: Balaenoptera acutorostrata (assembly GCF_949987535.1). Classification (NCBI taxonomy): domain Eukaryota; kingdom Metazoa; phylum Chordata; class Mammalia; order Artiodactyla; family Balaenopteridae; genus Balaenoptera; species Balaenoptera acutorostrata. Next base: position 58,323,050 of record NC_080079.1, read on the forward strand.
GGTGACTGTAATTGAACAATGAAAACGAATGTACGCGTGAGGGCCATGGAATGAAGCTTTTAATTTGAATCAGAGGATGGGGTGAAGAGCTGTCACTTACAACATTACACAAATAATCCTACAGTGAATAATAATCCTGTCTTGAAATTGCTTCCTTACATCCTTCCTGCCAAGTGATCACCATAGATTAGTTGGTTTATAATGAAGATAAGAGTCCTTTATATTTGCATACAGTGACGTTCACTTGTCAAGGTGTTCTCTCATACGCTATCTTGTTTGGTATTTGAACGTTGCAAATGTCCTGGAAGTAATGAGATTGAAACCAAGATCTCTCTTTACAATGTGGAAGCTGAGGATCAGAGAGGTTATGTCACTTGCCTTATGACATACAGCAAATCAACAGTGACGGTTGACCTAATCCAGGTCTCCAGACTCCAGAGCCAGGGCTTTTTCCTGAATGCATATGGAGGAGGGTAGACCTCATCCTATCCATTGTGCTGAAAGTAGAAAACGGAGAACTCCGTGAGGTTAGCTCCCCAGCTTTGCGCCCCTCACCTTAGCAAGAGACAGATACTCCTTCCTTTCCCTGAAGAGTCAAGACAAAAGCAAATGTCTTAAACTCTTCCTAGCTGAGCCTTTGGCCCACCCCAGGCACTTGTGAGATGGGGATGGGGCGATGAGGAGGCGCAAACGGAGGAATCCCAGAAAAGCGGCATCCTCACCACCTTGGCCGGATCCCGATGAAGCCCTTCCTCCTGGAGGGGAGAGTCAGTGCATTTATTTTCATGCCTTGACTCCGGGGCACCCTGGGGCTGTGGTGACCAGCACTGCTTCTGGTGGATGAGGACAGAGCGCTCTCAGAGCTAGGCCTTATTTTCTCAGATTTTAAGCAATTTAAATGCTGGGGACTTCTTTGAACTCCGTCTCTTCTTCACCTCGCTGCCAGGAAAGAACTTGCTGGCATTTTAGATCTCAATGTTCCAGTGCTTCATTTAAAAAATGAAGCATTTCATTTTTTAAAAAGCTAACTTAAGAAAAAAAAAACAATGTATACAGAAGTCAATAAAATAATTATTTTGAAATTAGACATTTATTTTCTAGGAAAAAAAAGGTTTCTGCTCTTCTGGTATTGCTAGACGCTTCCTCCTCCCTCACGGTGACTTTCCAAATAATGCCCTGTGGTGACCATCCTTCATCATTTACATTTATCTGAGCCATTGAAGGTCCTCAGTGATGCCTGGGATTAAAAAGTGGGTGCTGTCCCATTGCAGGGCTCCCCCTTGTGTGTTCCATTGCTTCATTTATCTCTCCACCCAGTACTGACTCTCCCAGCTACATGGGGAAATTGAACCTGCTGGCTTTTGTGGTGGAGAAGGTCTGCAGCACCCAACCTCTACCTGAAACTTCCCAGCCCCTGTTAGAATACAACTGGGTACCCCATTTCCCTGGATGGGGGCTTTGCTCATGTAGAAGTATGGCCCTCAGGGTGGTCAAAGCACCCCCTGTGTGCCCTTTTGCTTACCCTGCTGTCTTGGCCATGCCAGCAGCAAGAGAGCCCAGGACCTAGAAGGGCCAGGACTACATCCTGTCTGGGCACACGGGGTCTGGGTTACTTTGGATTTAGCAAGCAAGGAGTCTTGTTCCTGACATGTATTCAATCAACAAATTCAGAGTTTGTGGCAGGCAGTGTCCTTGGGAAGCAGACTCCGAGGCAAGGTGAGTGTGCTTATCAGGGATATTTATCAGGGAGCGTCTATAGGACCAGTGCCCACGGGTGGAGGGGAACAAGGCCGGATTGCATGGAGGTCGGGCTGTGATGCAGGCCTGTTGCAGCCTTGGCCAACCCCGTGGAGAAAGCTGGAACTAAGGTGGTTTGCCTGCATTGCCATGGGATGAGCTGAAATGGGCTTCTGTTTCCTCACCCCAATCGGTCATATAGGAGTTGGGCGGTCCCCAAAGGGCGTGACCTTGGGCCATGCAGCTCTCTGCAGCTGAGCAAACTCTGAAGAGGCTGCCCGCAGCCCTCCCAGCAGCTGGGCAGCGAGGTTTCTCATGGTTCAGGCGCTGTGTTGAGCCACCGTGGGTAGAGTTGAAAGGCTTCTCTCTCTCTCTAAAGTGCTTGCCGTCTTGTGGCTCAGACTCCAGCGCGCTGGATGCCAGCGTGGAGGGATGTACCTGGTGCCGCTCAGTAGCCCCACGCGTGTACCTGATCCTCCACAGCCCCAGGACTCTCCTCAGCATCCCTGTGAGGTATTTGCTGGCACCCCATTTTGCTGATAAGGAAAATGAGGCTCTGAGATGTTGAGGAACTTGCAAAGGTCATACAGCCATTTGGAGAAGGCATCAGGATTCAAACTCAGGTCCAACTCTGAAGGCTCTGGGCTTCCCCATATTCAAAATTGCCTGTGAAATTAGAGCCAGCAGGATAGTTGCGATCGTGAGGGTTCAGTGGCCACCCCTTGGCCCTTGCCCAGTCTTACCGCTGTGCCTTTGCTCCAGCCGTTTCCCCGCCTGCGATGCCATTTCTCCATGCTTCCTCCAAGAAGCCTTCCCCACTTCTCCAGCCCATGTGGCTTCTACCTTTTCTTGTCTTTTGTTAGCTGGCCCTAATTATGTTCTCTGTTTGCTGCACTTGATGTGTCCCACTAGTCCCAGGAGACTGCACACTTCCAAAGGGCGGAGCTGTTGTATGTGTGCTGATTCAGGCTTTGTGTGAGGCTCCCATGCTCATAGCCCAGGACGTTTGGTGTGGGCAGCTTCCTTCCCCCTAATAGAGCTACGTCTCTAACCCTCCCCTCTGGAAATAGGGGTGCTGTGAAATGCTGGTGCACACTCTGCCCTAGGGGTCGTGGGGGAACCCACTGGCTTGCCCCCTAGAAGCCCACCTGGTAGAATGCCCTCATGTCTTCTTGAGGGGTCTGTATGTCTCCTACCTCATGTACCTGTGAAAGCAAATGTGGGGCAGACCAAGGCATCAGCAAGGCTGAAGGAGACCAGTGATCCCCATGTTTACTGAAGGCGGGAGGCCAGCATTAAAGGCTTTTGAAAGCAGGTCTGGATAAAACCCAAAGGTTCCAAAGCCTTGACGTCCAGCCTCTGTGACCTACCACTTAGTCAAATGACCAAGGATGTGTTAAGAGGGAGAAATGTGTAAATGTTTAGAGAGCAGTGAGTTGTGAGCTGTAAATGGCCCTGGCATGTTTGTAAGAAATGAGCAGTCCAGAAAAGAAACCCGAATAGCTTTTTTTCCCCCTTGGATAGAATTAGGGAGTGTTCTGGTTGTGAAATATTTGGGCCTTGGGAGTCTTTTGATGTAGCGCCTTGTGACAGCTGCTTGCAGGGTGAGCTCAGGCTAGCTGCAGTTAGCTCGGGGCCACGTGTTCCGGAAGGGAGGCTAGAGGTCGGAGTAGATTCCCTTTGTGGTTGTTTGCAACTCTACCATCCAAGGGTTTAGAACTCTGGTCATTGGAGTGCCCGGCTTTGACACTGGAGAAGAGTTTGTCTCTACTGATTTTCCACTACGCGCGGTACCCCAGGTCTGGATGATTGTGGAGAAGCATCCAATGAAGGACACTTAGGGTGATGCTCAATAAGACATTGACATATATCGGGACCAATCAGTATCTGTTTCCATCTCTGTCTGCCACCATCCATCCTTCCCGCAGCCTCCTCAGCAGCCTGCCACTGTGCTCCCTGGTCACTGTGCACGTCCCCTCCTCCTGCCTCCAGCCCTTTCTGCCACCAGGGGTTCCTTCAGCCAAGGATGCTAGTGTGACCTCTTTCTAAATAGTCCTGCTCGAACCTTCAGGGGCAAACTCGAAGTGGCACCTCTTCCACAAAGTCTTCCGGGACCCACCAGCTAGAAGCAATCGCTGCCTCTTCTAAATGCCATTTCAGTCAATTAGATTCAGTGTGAAAGTGGGAACCATCTTTGTTTTGTATCAGCTGGCTGGCTGGCTGGGTGAGTAGACAGGTGAAGAGGTGAATAGAAGGAAACATGGACGGAGGGATGAATGTAGTGCCTCCTGATTTAAAAAACACAATGTTTCAGCTTTCTTAATCTCATCTGTCAGTGGGACTAGTAACAATAGCACCTACCTCATTGTGTGAGAGTTAAATGAGATAGTGCTTGAGAACCTGGGCTTGGATAAGTGTTAGCTGTTGCTATTGTTGTTGTTATTTTTGGAAATAACTCCACAAGATGTGCAACCCGATGAGAAAATAATTCTTTTGAAAATTCTGTACTAAAATAAACAATTTCTAGGGCTTGTATTTCCCCATCTAGACTCACTCCCTTATGTTACTGATGAGGAAACAGAGCCCAAAAGAGGGAAGGGAGAGACTTGCCCACACTCTCAGAGTTGGTGGCGGGCTTAGTGTTAAAATATAATTTTCAGAAGTTAAAAATGTGACTCATACAAATATAGAATGTGCACACATCAGAAGTTTCATTTAGCTCCCTAATGAGGGAATCAACAGAAGAGCAAAACGGAGTTATAGGTGCTAGGGAAAGAACATTGGAATAGGATGGCTAGATTAGATATAAAACTAGTTAATGTTTTACAGGGCCATAAAATCATAAACTTTGGGATTATCTTTTCCACTGAACAGAAATAATTTGCATTTCTACCGGGCAAAACTCCATCCTTGAACATGCAACTTCACAGACTCTGAGCCTTTAATCGAAAGTAAACAACAAATCAAACAAAGGCACTTTCCCCTATATAATTAAATATTCCTTAGGTGGCTGTCAAACAGTGGCCCAAATATGACATTGAAAGGATGTGCTGCCTTTCTCGTGTTTTAATCCTGATGATAGAACCAAGTCTTCTCACCAAACCCACTCCTCCTCCCTCCTCTTTCTGCTTTCCGCGTGGAGTCTGGGTCCTCATTACCATTTCCTCATTGGCAAAATGAGGAATGTAATACCTCCCTTGTGGGCTGGTTCTGCTCATGTATGGCTTGGCATTGGGCAGGTACATGGAAGAAGGTCACGTAGTCCCAGCACTGGAGGAACATGGCATCTACAGGAGAGGCAGACTTGTGCGGATAATTGCACCACCATTTGGCAATGGCTGGGACAGGCAAGGGCAGAGTGCTGCAGGAGCCTAGACAGAGGAGTTAGTTGGCAGAGGAAGGGAAGAGAAAGGACCAAGACAGGAATGTTAGATACGGAATTTCCAAGCCCCATAGAGCAGGTGGTTGGTGAAAAAAAAAAAGAAAGGCATGCTTGACCAGGTGAATGGCATATGCAAAGATGTAGGGAATACATAAGATGTAGGGAAAAAATAAGGTGCTTTTCATTGACTGGATCTGTGTTGAGCTTCTGTCATGTGCCAAGTTCTGTGTTTGACCCTGGGGTATGTGAAGGGAGTGGAGGAGATGGGGACACTTATTGGTGAAGTAGAAAACAAATCCGAGTCCTTTTGGAGTGTTTATAGGACACCGGAGTCTTGGGTACATTTGGGAGAAGGGGAGAGAGGTGGGTGGTGTGGAGACCAGTCAGGCTGGAGAGATGGGAGAGCCCGGCCTTGAGCTGAATGATGATATGGATGATAACCATTGACCAAATAATTCATTTTTGGCTAGAACCTTCTCTATGCGGAGCCTACAGGTGCTCTCTAGGGAAGGTGAACACGTGTAAGCAATGGTGAACTCCTCGAGAAGTTTACAATTTATCTGGGGAAACAGGACACACTCACAGGAAAAGCCAACAGTGTGTGATGGTGGGTAAAGTGGCTGTTGGCTCAAGGCTCGGGGGGGAGGGGAGCTCTTTGTGCCTTTGGGTGGTCAGGAAGAATTTCTGGAGAGGAGACCCTCTTGGGTAAACCAAAGAGCAGGGAGGCATTCTGGGCAGGCGAATGGCTCCCAGTAGAGGCCTGGAAGCAGGAAGCTTTTCCAGGATTCCTGGGAGAAGAGTTTGAACAGGTGCGATGGGCCAGGTGGTGAAGCACCATGAGTGTCCAGCAGAGGAACCGGGGTCCATATTGTATCTTGTTAAAACTCAGATGCTGTCAGGAGCTAGCAAGGTCATGCAGCTAGGGAAGAGGGCCTGGTAGGGGCCTTGATCAGTGGAGCGAGAGTCTTCCCAGGGGGAGGGAGCAGCTGCCTCGGAGCTCTAGCCAGTGTGGCCATGTGACCAGTTTGTGATTTTTCAAGGGAAGTCGGAAATCTGCACTTTGGTGAAGTCTGTTGGTTTTTTACATGTTGTCAACTAAGTGAAAAAAAATTAAAGTCATTCCATGGGTCAACAAATAGATGTGACCTGCGGGGCTCCATCCTGTCACTTTTCTGCAGGCAGTGTGGTCATCGAAGGTCCTTACAGCCTTGGGTGTCACAGGGCAGATGGTGGAGGCAAGAGGGGGTTGCTGACCTGGAGAACTGAGTAAGGAACAGACAGCTTCGGGGTCGGGACCATGTGCAGTTGTGGCCAGAGGTTACAGTACCGAGCAGGGCTCAGCCTGACCAGGAAGCACAGCCCCAGAACAGAAGAAAGACTGAAGGAAAAGGGAGTGAGGTGTCTGGTTCAGGGTTGGGTGAGCAGTGCGAATCCAGTTTCTTGTTGTCTTTAAAGAAGCCTGGATGGTACTGGCCTGTACTTGTGAGGAGGGCAGGGGATCTAGCCCTTAACACATCTGGGCTTATTGGAATGGTTCAGGGTCTTCATATGGTGGGATTGTGAGAAGAGCGCTAGACTGTGAGTTGGGAGGTCAGGGTTGTAGAAGTTCCTGCTGTTTACTGAGTACCCACCATGTGTCAGCCACTTTGCGCACATTCTCACTACCTCTCCTGATTCTCTAAGCTGCCCGGCAAAGTAGAGAATACTGTGACTCGTTCAAGGTCAAGGTCACAGAGCTGATCAATGGCAAGGCTGGCATTGGAACCCAGGTCAGTTGATTCCACAGGCCAAGTCCTTTCGCATGGACCCCACTACTGCTCTGGCACATGCTGCGTCCCTCCCTGTGCTCCATATCTCACCCATTGACCTTGGATAGGTCATTTCCACCTCCTCACAGAAGAGCAAGAGAGGAAACCTCAGGGTTTCCTGACGTTGCTCCAACCTCAGGGTGCCATGGTTCTGCAACTGAAGTATTCATATGTTGGGATTTTATGATTCTAAAGGCCTTTGAACATTTAGCTTCAAACAAAGAACTAGGAATCAGAGATGTGTCATCTTCAGATAGGCAGCGGCAGCAGTGTTGAGAATGAACTTGGCAGCCCTGCAGGAAAGAATGTGTGCTCATCATTCTTGGAAGGGCTTTTTGTAGGAAATAGGTACAAGAGAATCTAAAAAACAGATATTCCTGCTTGGCTGTCACCGAGGCCCCAACCTGAGGGCCTAGCATGCAGCTTCTGCTGTTTTCATCATTCTGCCCTTCTGTCTTCTATGAATGTTCGTAAACCCCCCAAAGGACCTGCAACTTCAAAGAGAAATATAATTGATGCGTTAAGTCTATTTTTGGCTGGCTGGGGTTGGTGCACATCCAAAATGAAAGCATTAAGTTTTACATCTATTTTATCTATGTCAGCTCCTCTCTACCCCAAATTCATTAAAAGATAACAGAAACAGAGCTCTCTTCAGACAACATCCAATTGGTTCACATTTGGGGGACCAATATGTCATGTCCCACCTTGCTGTAGCTGAGACACGTATTTGACCTTTACAAGGAGCCGCAGAAAAAGACACAGCAAAACTTCCTTTTGCCCTTAGAGATTAGAGGAGGATTTTTCTCTCAAATATGGAACTGTTTTTCTGACTCAGCAGGGGAAGGAGGTGGATATGAAAGCAAAAGATGTTCCCTTGCCGTGAAGCAAGTATTTTGGGTCATGGATCTTATTGATCAGACTTATGCAATTGGACATTTCTCTTGTGCCCACACATGTTCTCTCTCTTCTCTATCTCCTGCTGCCTCAGTAACTTCCAGAGAGATTTGTGAAGATAGGAGGCAGCCAGAAGATGGGCTTCTGGAATCTTGCTCCGTTTACTGGGTTGGGTAGAGAAAGGCAATCCTCAAGGAAGCACATTGGACCAACAGAGGGAGTTGGGTAAATCCATCAATCAGAATTGTTCCTTGAAAATTCTCAGTGAGATAACTCCTGTCCTCAGGTGATTCTAATGTGCAATGGGGCTGAGAAGCAATGGACCAATGGCCTCAATCAGACTGACTTAATGTGCATCGGCCAGAGCCATGGGAGCCCAGATTCACATAAGCCCTCGCCTGAGTCTAGAGTAGGGGTTCACACCTGTCTGCTGCTTGGAATCACCTGGAGAACTTTAAAAAATTCCAGTGTCTAAGCCCACCTTCAGAGATTCTTACTCAGTTGGTCTAGTTGGGATCCAGGAAGCCATGTTTTGTAAATCTTCCCAGAGGACTCTGTTGTGATTTCCACTCTAGAGCAGAGTGCTTCTCAAACGCTGATGTGTTTACATTAGAGTTTACATGGGGATCTTGTTAAAATGAAGATTCTGAAGACCTAAATAAATGACAAGACATACCATGTTCATGGACTGGAAGACTCATCAGTAAAGATGTCAGTTCTCCCTCAATTTCTCTATAGCTTTAACACAATTCTAATCAAATTCTAAGCAGGACTTTTTGTAGATAAAAATAAGCTAATTTCTAAATCTATATGAAAAAGCAAAGTAGCTGGAATAGATAAAATAATTTTGAGAAAGTATATCTTTGGAGGAATCACATTACCTGATTTTAAGATTCATTACAGACTACAGTAATCAAGACAATGTGGTATTGGCAAAGGAATAGACATGTAGGTCTATTCCTACATGTCTGTATAGAGTCCAGAAATGGACCCACAACAAATATGCCAATTGTTTTATTGACAGAGGTGCAAAGGCAATTTGATGAAGAAAGGATAATATTTTCTACAAATGGAGTTGAAACAATTGGACACCTGAAAGAAAAAAAATATATACCTCAACCTAAACTTCACAGTTGTACAAAAATTTAGTCAAAATAGATCACGTATATATAAATGTAAAACTCTAAAACTTTTAGAAGAAAACAGGGGGATATCTTTGTGGCCTGTAGTTAGGCAAAGAGTTCTTAGACATGACACCAAAAAGATAATCCATACAAGAAAAATGGATCAATTGGACTTCATCAGAATTAAAAACTTTTGCTCTGTGAAAGACTATTTGAGAATGAAAAGACAAGTTACATACTGTGAGAAAATACTTAAAAATCACATATCTCACAAAGGACTTTGTATATAGCCAGGATATATAAAGAACTCTTCAGATTTCTCTCTCTCTTTCTTTCTTTCTTTCTTTTTTTTTTTTTTTTTGGCCATGCCGCACAGCATGCGGAATCTTAGTTCCCCAACCAGGGATTGAACCCGCACCCCCTGCAGTGGAAGCATGGAGTCTTAACCAGTGGACAGCCAGGGAGAACAAATGTGTGGACACCAGGGGAGAGAAAGGGCGGGGTGGGATGAATTGGGAGGTTGGGATTGACATATATAAACTGCTGGGTATGAAATAGATAACTAGTGAGGACCTGTTGTGTAGCACGGGGAACTCTACTCAGTGCTCTGTGGTGACCTGGATGGGAGGGAAATCCAGAAGGGAGAGGATATGTTTATACATATGGCTGGTTCACTTCACTGTGCAGCAGGAGCTAGCACAACATTGTAAAGCAACTATACCCCAATTAAAAAAAAAAAAAAAAAAGAACTCTTAAAATTCAATAGCAAGAAGACAATTGAAAAATGGCAAAAGACTTGAACAAACACTTCATCAATTGTTAGTGACTAACAATTTGCAAAGCGCTTCCTTGGAACTAGCTCTAGACTAGGTTAAGAGGGTCCAAGGAAGACAAAATTGCATTAGTCACCTCAGCACAGTCTGTCAGAGTTTTCTACTTTTCTCAAAGCTCTTATGTATTATTCTCTTTAGATACCCTACATTTTTGTGGAATCCTAGGCAGGGGTTCATCTCCCTATCTTGCAGGTAATAATCACGAGACCCTGGACAGTTAAGGTCATAGAGCTTGTTAAGGAAAGAGTAAGGAGGAAGCTGGTTTCTCACCCACCGGAGTGCCCGGGATCCCTGTGAGAGGCATGTCAAGTGGGCTGAATCTTCACAGAGCACAAAGCACAGGCAATAGGTTCTCAGGACTCTTCCGGGGAGTCTGCTGCAAGCTCACACACCAGCTCGAAGATGGCAATATCAAAGGCTGGATGGAGGTAGAGTAAAGAGCAAGGGGAGGGGGAAAGAAGAGAGGAAACCAAATGTGACTGTCAAGTGTAGGTTCTAGTCTAGTACATGATGACTCTGTCAAGTGGCGAGTCTGCGGGAAGTCATACTATCACCAACTCCTAATTATCTTTCCTCTGCCCCCAATTAGAGGAGGTCCTGCATGAAAGTTCCAGTGTTGAATGAGAGGCTCTGTAGAGTCAGACCATCCAGGCTTCACTCCTCCTGCAGCTGATGGCTACCTTGTTGAGGGATCTTGAACAAGTCAATGAAAGCCTCATCTCTAGAAGGTCCCTGGAAAGGGTATCTGGGTTGCTCAACGTTTGGAAGTGGAAGATGTCCATGAATTGCCATTGCCTGCCCTGGAATGGCAGTGAGAGGAGCCAGGGACCTCCAGGACAAGGGAGACCTATTTCCTAGGTTCAGGCATTGGGGTGTGACATTTCATGCCTCTGTCATTTGCTCCAAGTGTCATTGCCCTCAGTTGTGCTTTGGTTGATAACCTTAGTTGATTCTTCTATGCAGGCGGCTCTTGCACCTCAATTTTCTTGACAATGACTCCTCAACAGTAGCTTCCTTGCAGCATACAACCTCAAGTAATCTTTGGTTAAAATACCACAGAGATGAAAGCCTTTTTTCCCTTGTTCCCTTTTTCCCCCAGAGCAGATTGGACTTTGTGCAGCTCCCTTGGAAGAGGAGTCAGCTTTGAAAGCAGGTTCAGATTCTAGCCCAGTTCCTATTTATTTATAGCCCAAGTTATTTCAGCAACTGCTGTCAAGTAAAAACTCTGGTGAGAGGGAGGTAAACATGCCAATTCCATTTCATTGTCCAAGCAGCCCTCTCTGCTGTGGTGGAGGAACCATGCCGCGCCGGGGCTGATCCTGGCTGCTGGAGGGTTGGAGACCAACACAGTTAAGACCTACTCCCCATTCAGTCCTGGGTATTCAAGTTATTGTCGCTTCTATTATATGGTGGAAAAAGCAAGAAGTTATGAGCCAGAGCATCCAATTCTGGTTTGGCCACTTGCTGGTTCCATGACTTGTAAAAGCTACTTAGCTTCTTGGAGTCAGGATTTACCCATTTCAAAATGGCAGCGTTACTAACTACAAACACAGATGAGCTCACATAAGCCTCCAGGACAGCGCTCGGTAGACAGTGGTTTCTTAATTCCTGGTTCACTGAAGCTCTTTGAATGAATGAAGTCAGACTGTGGAGAATGGAATGAATAAATGAACACATGTGTTCATCAGAGATCATTGAGAATCTGCTAGGCGTCAGACATTATGTGAGCCGGTGGAGAAAATTAGATATTGTCCCTGATTTCCTAGAGCTTACGTGGTAGGGAAGAAGAGGACAGTGAACCCAGAGATGTACAATCATACATACTGATCAGTCTCTTTTTAAAAGACCTGGAAGAGAGAAGAGGGTGGGGGTAACTTGTCCTGGCGAGTAGTTAAGGGAGTTGAGGCGGCAGCCTTTGAGCTGAGACCAGCAAGGCGGGTGGGAATTAACTGGCAAAAGAGGAGGGAGAACAAGTGTCCAGTCCTGAGCTGTGCATTTTTCAAGGAAGGAAAAATAAGGCCAGGAGACCCAAGTGTGGTGAGCAAGGAGGGGCCTGGCTGAAAGGAGGCTGGAGAGAAGGGTAGGAGCACACAGGCCTTGCATCTTATCCTGGGCACCACAGAAAGCCGTAGAAGGGTTTTAAACAAGGAAGTAATGTAATTCTATTTATTAGGACCAGTTGAATTGAATAAAAGTTTGTAAGAATACAATGCCTTTTTATGAGAAGAGCCCATGCACTCAGTGCTGAGGGCTGGCCTAAGGCAAGGGTGGTGGCCGTTGATGATTGTCTTTGGTTCTCCCTGACTCTGGTCCTTTATGGAGCTAGGGACAGGCTCAGCCTCTGGGGTCCGTGGGGTTCTGCCCATCTGAAGCCATAGACTTTGCCATGTCTCGGGAATCCCTAAGAGTGGGAATCCAGAAGATGTCAGCTCTGTGGCCTGAACTGGAATTCCAGCTTGATCATTTGATTCCACTATTGCTTGGAAGAGGAACAGTGAAGCTGTGGCTTCAGCTGGAATAAGCTGGGTTGAGGAAGCTCACCATGTATTTTTCAGGGGGAAAAGAAAAGTCTTTAGAAACTCGGGAGACTCAGTATTGTGAGTCACCTGACAGCGTAGGGTTAGAATTGTCTGCCTCTTGGCCTAGTGATCTTGGTGCTTTTGTCCCTACTGGGAGATCAGTCAAACTAAGTCAGCTGTGCCTCTTTCCTCCCGCTGACGGGAGGACCCCAAACACTCTGAAAGGGGACGTATGTCCCCTGTGCCCAGTTCAGCCTGATCTGTGGAATGGCTTGGCCTAGAGAGAAGCAGGGACTCTTTTCTCTGTGTTCTTCCTGTTTATTTCAGCAAAGATGCCAGGGAGAGATTCATCAAAGGCCCATTGGACAGATGCATATCTCTTTATAAGCTAACCATCAAGGGGAGTGTCCCCTCTAACTAAGAAGAGGGCGTATGGCAGAGTGAGATAGGGGAACTCAGGCAGACAGGCAGCGGCTCCTGGGTCCTGCAAGGCGGCCGCTGCCCTGTGAGCTGGCGGCCAGATCAGATGCAGGATGTCGGCCACGATCCATGCAAAGAAGTTCTCACATTTATTCAGAGTCTGCTGTCTTCTGGCCTTTCCTCATGCCATCACATTTATCCTTCCCAGTGATGTACCACTTTTAGATGGAACGATTGAGCCTCACATAAAGTGCCCAAATTCACATGGGCAAGAAGGGGTTGATATAGACTAAATGTTTGTGTCCCTCCCACACCCCAAATTCATGTGTTGAAATCTAATTCCCAGTGTGATGGTATTTGCAGGTGGGGCTTTTAGGAAATGATTAGGGCATAAGGACAGAGCCGTCATGGGATTAGTGCCCTTATAAAAGAGACCCCAGAGAGCTCCCTTACCCTTTCCACCATATGAGGACACAAGGAGAAGATGACCATCTATGAACCAGGAGGCAGGCCCTCACCACATCCTGAATCTGCCGACACCTTTATCTTGCTCTTCCCAGCCTCCAGAACTGTGAGAAATTGTGCTGTTTAAACCACCCAGCCTCTGGTATTTTTGTTACAGCTGCCCGAACAGACTAAGACACAAGGTAGAACTGGATTTGGGTGCAGATCTTTCTGGCTCTTTCCACGTTGTCTCATAGACCATTCCAGCTTCCTATTTGTGTGTGCACGTGGAGGAAAGGGTCCGTGATGCGGTCCTCCCAAGCATGTCCTGATGCTAAAGCAGTGTCCTTGGGCGGGGGCGGGTGCAGTGAAGGGGCATTGGATTGGGAGGGTCTGAGTATTGCCTTCGGCCTGTCAGCAGGCCGTCCTTTTCTCCCCAGTGGAGCGGGGTCAGCATACCCACCTTGCCAGCCTGCCCTTGCCAGCCTGCTGGGAACCTGTATGAGATAATGGATGGGAAAGATCTTTAGGGAGGAGAGAGCGCAGGAGAGGAGGCTGAGGTGCGAATGGACAGCCAGGACTGCCGGCAGCCTGCTGGGGGAGACCCTGGTCCTGGCTCAGCTCCAAGGGGACTGAGGATCGGGCCATGCTTTGCCTGGGCTGGGTCAGAAACTGCATTTCCTGAGCTCACGTCACCAGCTTCCATTGGCACGGTGGAGGGAGTGCTGCGGCGTGCCGCTCCCTGCAGGGCTGTACGTGTGGACCCTCTCATCCCTGCTTCCTCGAGCCCAGAATTAGCCGGGGGCGGCTCTTGGCCCACAAGATGGACCACACGGGCTGGCTTTGAGCAGTGGTCACCCTGTCCTGTCTGGCCATAGAAAGTCCCTTGAGCCGCTCCCAGCTGGAGCCAGTGTTCCCGTGGGTAACCTGGACCGCCGGCCCCTCCAGCTCGCCTCCTCCTTGCTCTCACCTCCTCCTTGCAGTTTCTCTGCAGCTGCAGTGGGAGGTGGTGGAACAATTAGACGGCAACACCCTTCCAATTGCCTCTAATCTTCAAGCTCTCAGAATCTCATGAGTTCCTGTGCTTTCCTGCTCTGCCTTCCTGTTCTTTGCTGCAAGCATACCCAGGGTCCAGCCAGTTACCTTGTTGCTGGGGGAAAGATGGAGCCCCGGGCATGTGGCATGGAGACCTCCCCGGCAGATAGGTCTTGGGTTTGGGAGCACACACTGGGACTCCTCCAGGCCTGTCCCACTTCAGGCCCATCTTCTTCTTCTTGTCTGCCAGAGCAAAGGGCTCTGGATTCAGAATTAGGCAGCCTGGGGCCTGGTCTGAGATGCGTCCAAACTTGATGATGATGATGGTGATGGTGATGATAGTGATACCAATAGCAGTTCAAATAGCTGTCATTTACCACTTGCCTGTTTTGTGCCAGTTTAGACCCCACGTCGTTTCATTCTAACAACATCCCTGCAAGACAGGCATTATAGCCACCTTACAGATGAGAAAGTTCATGCTCAGAGAGGTTGAGTGACTGCCCAGGTCAAACAGCTGGAAGGTTACTGAGCTGTGGTTTGTGCCCACATCTTGGTGACCCCAAGCCCAGCTCTGTCCACCAGGGCGCGCTGGCCCATGACTTCACGGAGCCCCAGGGTCACTCACTCAGAAGCGCCCCAGGGCTGGCAGGGCTCCAGAACATTCCAGTTTCCTCACCCTGGCAGCGAGGAGGCTCAGCCCCCTGGCCACACCAGTGTCCTGGCTCCTTAGTTCCTCCCTCACCCTCCACGTGTCTGCGCAGAGCCCCACTCTACGACTGCCTGAGCTGGGCTGTGGGCTTTGGGAAGTGCTGGACCTGAAGGAAACTCAAAGCAGCCTGACCCAGCTTCTCCTGAGTTTCCCCTTGGAGGCCTGAGACACACATCTGAGAAGTGGATAGGAAGGTGAGAAGAAGCAAGAAAAATGGGAAAAGAAGACTAAAGACACCAGAAGTGCAGAGGGCGCCCATCTCCCCAAGTGCTCAGGGAAGTATCCATCTTAGAGTGGCCTGAGCCGGGGGAGGGGGTGTGGTGAGGGGAGGGAGGGGGTGCCCTCCCTGGTACTGCAGAGGCCAAGGTGGAGTGAGATCCTGCTAGCCTTGACTCCATACTTCCTTGAGGTCATTAGAGACCCAAACCAGGAAGGCTTCCTTAGCCTGGACAAAGCCTCATGCTGCACCAAGAGCTGGGCTTCCCCATACTTGGGAGGACTTGGGAGGCCCAGCAGCTCTCCATCCCCTGGGCCCACAGAGGAGACAGTTCTTGGAAGCTGTTCTCTCAGTCTGCAGTGGCTATCCTGCTTCTCCCCCAGGCTCCCATCCTTCCTCCAAGGCCCACTCACTGTCACCTCCTCTGGGAAGTCTTCTCTGCTTGCCCCAGAATCATGGCTCCATACCTTATTCTAGAACGTCTGTTGCATTGCAGTCTATCTACCACTTTATATATGTTTTTTCCTTTTCTCTAAGATAAGGCTGTGAACTCTTCTAAGCCTGGGACAGCCTCTTCTTCTGTGCTTAGTCAGTCCCATGAAATATTTAAAAAACCACTGGCATAATTCAGCATACACAGTGAGTTTATACTCTTGTGTACTTAGATCAGATTATTCTTTCTTTGTAGTAGGTATTACTAATTATTCTTATTATCGTTTTGCGCTTAGTTGTTTCTTTTTTACAGCTTTGCTTCCCACTGCTTTTCCCTCCTTGGCATTGATTTGTTTATTTAATAGACAGCCATTGAGCAACCACTACGTGTCAGGCACTGTTCTAGGTGCTGGATGTGCAGAAATGAACACTTTTTAAATTGTCTTACGCAACTGAAAAGCACAGAATTAGGGCTGACTTAGGGTGAGGCTTAATTCCTCAGCTTAATGATGTCACTGCTGGAGCCGAGATCCCCATGCGAGCTCAGTTGGGTGTTGAGTATTTGAGGGGCGTTTCCCTGGATACACCTCAGGTCTTTCTCGAATGAGTGGTACATCTGGTAATGAATGAGGCCATCCAGGCTCACACACACTTGTTCCTGCAGTTGGCGCCTCCTCCTAAGGTTTCATGAGAACGCGCTTTTTTTAGGGGAGCAGGTGTGTGGTGGCTTCTGGATCCCTACACACTGTCTTCCGAGGATTCTCCGAGGATCGCAACCCTCCAGGCTGGTTTGGCTGAGGCTGTTTTTGTCACCCCCACAGGGCAGTGTTGTTTGTTCCTGGAGCAGAGGGACATCTGTCATCCTCACTGAGCCTCGACAAATGCCACATTGAAATAAGCAGCACCCGTGTAAACACTCGCACAGCAGCAACAGCTTTGTCACTGCCACCCTGGCTCAGACACTGCACCCTCATTTACCTGCCCTTCCTCCTGCTGGAGACACCTTGCTGCATCTCCCTGCCAGCCCACGTTCCCACACTGCAGGTACAGGACCAACGGTACCTGTGTGTGCTGTGACGCCCAGCAGACTCAAGCAAGAGGATTTGAGCCTAGGAGATGCGAAGAAGGGTCTCTCCGCAGAATTGCAGGTTGTAAGCACCTGCTGGGCAGTGAGCACACATCTCCGCCTCTCTGGCTTGGAACGGGGCTTGGATGGTGGATCCTGGGCATAATGGGAAAAGCACACAGAACATCACCTCCTCTGGGATATGAACGAGTCTTCCTAGAAGAAGCGTCTCACTTGGCCCTTGTTATCTTCAGGAGCGAGAGCTTAGGGAAATGGTGCGGCCACACGCTGAAAATGGGGCTTACGTTCAGTATTAACGAATTGAGGATGCTCTGCCCATATTGTAAAAGAGGGAAGGCTTGACCGAGGATGGTTTCTAAAGCAAGACTTAACATGAAGCAACTCTTAGATGAAGAGAAGGTTGAGGGTGGTGGGATGAGAAGGGGAGAAGAAGCAGGCATACCTTCTTGGACAGTTGTATGAGGGTCTTGCAAATATTTTATAATGATGTAGAACATTTCCTCTTTCTTTATAAAATCATCCTAGTTTTTGCTACTTTATCACTCCCTCCCTGTGGGTGTAGCAGTAATAATCCTGAAAAGGTGTCTGTGGACTTGTTGTGGAGAAGGCTAGGTTGAATGTAGGGGTAGTAGGGCGTATCCTCCTCCTTGGCTGGCTCCTGGAGGGAGAGGGCAGCCTGGCAAAAGATGCTGGAGGGCCAGGTCCCTGGGGCCTTTGAGAGGAAAAAGAAGAGGTGAGTCCAGGGACGGGGGTGCGGGGCAATCATTTGTTAGGTCCTAGGCAGTATCCCGGTGCAGTGTCCTAGATGGGACGGTGGGGGAGATGTCGGTTCATAGATAACATCCTGCTCTGGTGGTTGGGCGTGGGAAAGTGCGGAAGGAGGCTGTCAACTGGATCTAACCAGATCTACTCAGTCAGTAAGCGCTACTCTTTACCAGGTATACTTATGGAAGATCCTAGTGGAGGAAGACTGGTCTCATCATGAAAGCTCCCTGGAAGGACTTCTGATGGGTGTGGTTATATCTCAGCTAGAGCTGTGTGGCTCTGGGATGCTGGAGAACAGTACGGAGGAGCCCCGGTTCCGTGGCTGTCAGCTGGGCTGTAGGGGGTCCTCGGGGCTGCCTCTCAGCTGACCCTCACTGCTCCTCCTTAGACCCCCCCCTTTGAAAGAGCTCTTCCACTTATATATTTTTCTTTTTTTTTTTTTAAACATCTTTATTGAAGTATAATTGCCTTACAATAGTGTGTTAGCTTCTGCTTTATAACAAAGTGAATCAGTTATACATATACAATATGTTCCCATTTCTCTTCCCTCTTGCATCTCCCTCCCTCCCACCCTCCCCATCCCACCCCTCTAGGTGGTCACAAAGCACCGAGCTGATCTCCCTGTGCTATGCGGCTGCTTCCCACTAGCTATCTATTTTACATTTGGTAGTGTATATATGTCCATGCCACTCTCTTACCCTGTCACATCTCACCCCACCCCCTCCCCATATCCTCAAGTCCATTCTCTAGTAGGTCTGTGTCTTTATTCCCGTCTTGCCACTAGGTTCTTCATGGCCTTTTTTTTTTTTTTTCCTTAGATTCCGTATATATGTGTTAGCATACTGTATTTGTTTTTCTCTTTCTGACTTACTTCACTCTGTATGACAGACTCTAACTCCGTCCACCTCATTACAAATACCTCCATTTCATTTCCTTTTATGGCTGAGTAATACTCCATTGTATATATGTGCCACATCTTCTTTAGCCATTCATCTGTCGATGGACATTTAGGTTGCTTCCATGTCCTGGCTATTGTAAATAGAGCTGCAGTGAACATTTTGGTACATGACTCTTTTTGACCTATGGTTTTCTCAGGGTATATGCCCAGTAGTGGGATTGCTGGGTTGTATGGTAGTTCTATTTGTAGTTTTTTAAGGACCCTCCATACTGTTCTCCATAGTGGCTGTATCAATTTACATTCCCACCAACAGTGCAAGAGTGTTCCCTTTCCTCCACACCCTCTCCAGCATTTATTGTTTCTAGATTTTTTGATGATGGCCATTCTGACCGGTGTGAGATGATATCTCATTGTTATATTTTTCTTATATTGTGCTTATGCTTAAATATTTTATTTGGAAAAGGGAATCAGGAACTGAAACATTTCTTTATATCCTGAATCAGATCATCGTCAGGCTCCCTCTGACTCTAAGCTGATTTTGTGACTTGCTGTTTCAGAGACCCCAGCCCTCTTCACCTCATCTTGCATTTTATCTTTAGGCTACTCTTTCTTAAGCTGACATTTGAATTCCTAAGTGGTTCTTTCTGCATTTCTCCAGATTATATTTGTGACTAATCCTTCTCATGTTGTTTTAAGTAATGGAGAGAATCTGAACCCAGCAGTAAACCTGAGGGCCTTCTTCATAGCTATGGAAGTTTCTGGAATCTATAAAACATTCATTTGTGCACAAGAAACTGAAGTTTAAGAAATACTAGCTTTTCCCTTAATTTAAATGACTGCATCCCATGGGGAATCTAATTTTTTTTAAAAAATCGCATATTTCAGTAAAGAAGAAAACTCTTGGATTGGATAAACAATGAAGCTGTTTACTTAAAAAATGATTCTTTATTCAGCTATAGAGAAACCTGGGGAATAGAGGAGGAGGAGAAGTACTGAATGGAATTTGCAAGACAAGATTTTTAAATCAAGGCTAAATTTGTCATCTGTCCTTTTCAGTGAACCCTACCTAAGCAGAGTCAATCAGACCCTCTTCTGGACCCTTCCAAAGCCCAAGAATGTCAGGGTGCAAAGCCTGGGTGCAAAGGGATGGAAAGTCTTACCAGCATGAATGCATGTACTGTCTGGGATTTTTTTGTATGCAAATGAGAGAAATCTAGTTCAAGCTGCTTAAGCACAAACAAAAATAAAAACAAAAACAAAAACAAAAAACAAAAGGAAAGGGTAGGGAGGAATTTGATGACTTTGGTAACTGAAAAGCCCAGAGGTTAGGTCTGGCTTTTCTTTTAGCTGACTCCAGGCACTTGAAGGATGTCTCTAAGTCCCTTGTTCTCACTGGTTCACTCCATTTCTCCTTCCATCTCACATTTCTGCCTCTGTGTTGGTTTTATACTTTCTCCACGTGGGATCCTGCAACAGAATCAAATGCATTTCATATTCACTTCTTACCCTTAACTCTCAGTGGAAAGACAACTTCTCTTTTACATACAGAAGTTCCAGCAAAAATCCCAGAACTGACTCTCACTGGAACAGGTTTGTTCACATGCTTGTTTTTGAACCAGTTACCCTGGCCAGGAAGATGGGTCTCCTGCTCTTATTGGATAAACCTGGTGGACACCCACTCCTGGAGCTGGGACCCTTGCTGAACCACGAGGATTGAGAGCGAGGGATTGTTTTGTTACCAGAGGGGCAGTGGGTGCTAGGCAGGTAAAGACAATAGCTATTCACTATGATATGGTTTGGTTAGGTAGATTAGAGGAGCCAGCCCTGGGGTGATCCATGTTTGCCAGCCGATCCTGTTAGGCAGTGTCTTCCTGTTTGGTTACCTGCAGCGTATCTCAATTGTTTGCATGGTCTTCCTGCCGTCTTGCTCCTAGATATTGGAAATTAGGCAAGCAGAACCTAATTTACCACTTGGATCTGATGTATATAAGACAAGGCAAGCTCTGTGCCCACAATTCTTCCCCAACTATAGAGTTAACAAATCACTTCCACGCAATATGATTAATATTAAGTTTTGGCCATCAATTGAGAGCTGATAACTATTGGAGATTTAAGAAATTATCCATCCAGTTTTGCTCTTTGAACTATTTAATTTTATTAATTGAACAAATTTTTATGAAATACCTACACCTGCCTGTTATTAAGTACTTACTATGTCCCAGGCAGTTGTGTGAGTGCTCTATAAACATTAAGTCAGGTTCTCCCAACAACCCTATGAGATGCACACTTAGCCCTATTTTGCAGGAAAGGAAACAGGGTCAGAGTGTTCTGTGACCTGTCAAAGGCCACGCAGTCTGGAGCGGGCAGCATGCTTATGTGCTTGTGCTGGGCTTGACTTATAGGAGGCTTGGCTTATAGGAGGGATGCATAAGCCATGGTTCTCTGCCTTTGAGCAGTATGGAACTGCTGTGTGTTTATAGTTACATAAAAGAATGAGTAATATGCTTCTTTGGGCATAAACAATAAAACAGAAGGAAGTGATTAATTTTGCCTGAGTGTAGTCTCGGAGGCAGGAAGGGACATTTGAGCTAGGCCTTGATGAATGAGTAGGAGTTTCCCATGCGGGTACAGTACAGAGGGAATTTGTCCTTTAACTGAGTAATGCATGAGTTTTATATGAGATGGAACTGCCAGTTTTAGGAGATGTAATAAAACCTTGGACTCTGCCTTCTCATTTTACCGCGTGGCCAAAGTAATATACATTTGTATAAGTTCAGATGCTTTCATTTGAAAAGAATAGAAACCCCAGTACAAGGTGGGTTAAACAATAAAGGAGATTTAATGCCTCTCTCATTGAAAATCACAGAATTCGGGCTGGTGTAGGGGTGAGCCTTCATCTGCTGGTTGAACACTCTCACGAAGGGTCTGGTTTCTTCCCATCTCCCTATTTTGTCTTATGAAATGACATTTTCTTCAAATGCTGGCTCCTTTTAGAGCCCTACAATGGCTGACAAATCTCCTGGGGCTGTGTGCTTCCTTGGTTATGCCCACCTGGAAGGAAAGGTGGTTTTGTCCCAGCATTCCCAGCCAAAGACCTGAGAGTCACTCTGATTGGACTGGCTTGGGTCACAGGCCCAGCCCTGAGCTGATCACTGTGGCCAAGGGACAGAGCACACTGATGGAGTCGATTTCTTTGGAACTACATGAATCCTCAGATGAGATTTTGGGGACTGATGGAAGGAGGAAGTGGACAGTGGATGCTGGGAAAGCTTTAAAGAATGTTCACTACGGCACTCAAGTTTGTATATTCTCTTTCTTTTGAGCAGTGAAGGTGGCATATACCTACTGCACATAACCTTGGATGCTCAAGCTCTGGGCTTGACTTTGGGCAATCCAGTCATGAACTACTTTTCTTGTCTCCATTGTCTCTCCCAAGTTTGTCTTCTGGACCAGCTTGCTTTGATTTGGTGTGAGGACACCCACTCCCTATTAGACTACAATGAATTTTGTGGACAGACCAGGGTTCTCTGGGCAGGATGGCATAAATACCACACCAAATGGTCTAGAACTTCATAGCAGCTAATTTCTGAGGCCTTTTGCAGAACGTCTTTCTTAAAAGAGGGTAAAAAAAATCTGACACAGCATTTTCTAAAACTCTTACCAACCTCCCAGACCACCATTCTCTCCTTCCTAGTGGGGTAGCTAAATTTATTCTCAGTCATAGAATGGCAAAAAAGGGGGCTTCCCAAGATGTCTTGCACTGATGAGAGGAAGAAATATGCAAGGCCACTAGCCAGAGGTGGCGGATCATGGATTAAACTGAGGCGGGGTGGCTCTAGAAAACCTGAGTAGTTGGAGGAGAGCAGGCCCAGTTTCAAGCCGTGGTGCTGTCACTTTTTAAGAGGCAGTATGGGTGTGGCATGGGGAATACCGACTGTAGCCAGACTGCCTGAGTCTGAGCTTGTCTCCAGGCTGTGCCTGGGTTCATGTCCCGGCACTGCCATTTACTAGGCCTGGATCAGGAATAGTCACCAGGTTCATTCTTCCATTCAAGGGGGTGTTTTCTGATGTGTCCTCTTGCCATTTGGCTTCCAATCTACTTGGGAGGGTGACGCCTGTCATTTTCTCTCTTTGGCCTCAATTGTTTCCTCTGTAAAACATGGATAAGAAAAATATCCACATTATAGGGTTGTTGTGAGGATTAAATGAGTTAGTATGTGGAAAACACTTGGAACAGCGGCTAGTAAGCACTAGCGGTGAGGATATTTAGATATGTCTTGTACGTCTTGTAGGGCTGCTGTGAGACTTACAGTCATTGCATATATATTGTCTGGCCTATAGCAGAAACCTGATAAATGTTAGCCATTATTAATAATAATTATGTTGATTGAACTGCTTAATAATAATGTGAGTCATTGCAGTAGAACTTGATCATTTCTGGGGTGTTTGCTGCTAATATTGTCCCCTTGGACCTCACAACTACTCAATGATGGAACGCCTTCTTTTGTCCAGTGGATCTCAGGAGAGGGTTGAATGCCTTCCCAGGGTGTCCTAATGGGACTAGGACAGGACCCATGGAGAGGAGTTTCCCCGTCCTGACCTTGTCCCCTTCCCGTCCCCACCTAGCCTGGAGGCTTCCCAGCCATTTGTCACGGCCTCTTTTGAAATGCATGTGGTTCTCATCGGTAATACCCTGATTGTCCCATTAATCTCCCTTTAAGCTTCATGAAAAATACAAAGGGCTGGATCAGGAAATAGTCACCAAGTCCTAATTTTGCATTCAGGGGATTGTTTTCCAGGGACGTGAAGAGACTGATGTTTCCCATTTGGCATTTGGTTTTCCAGCTAAGTCGGGGAGAGCTGTCACCTTCTGAATTATCTACCACTTTACAAGGTTGCATCTGTATTTTGCCTCTCGTGTGTCTGTACCTTTTGTTGCTTCTCTATATGCATGTGCTCCTCTTCCTAACGGATGTCAAACTGTACTGCCCAGAGGGAGCACTAAGAAATTTCTTTTGGTAAAACCTTAGGGCAGCAAGAAGCCTAGAACTTCAGGTACCCACCTTGTGCATATTCCTTAGACCCTGACCACAGAACAGTGCTCACTTCAGAAAGAGTAGTGTTTCTTTCTTTCTTAACAAAACAAAACAAAACAGGAGAAAAGGTTTATTTCTATGCACACAGGAGCCAACCGAAAAAGTAGCTAACATGTTAAATGGTGCAAGTTAAAGGCTTATAAATCTAACTTAATAGGGGAAAGGGAGAGGGGAGAATTGGCTTCTATGGGAAGAACAGATAGGTTTCGTTTTTTTTTTTTTTTTTTTTTTTTTTTGGGCCGTGCCTCGCGGCTTGTGGGATCTTAGTTCCCCGACCAGGGATTGAACCCAGACCCTCAGCAGTGAAAGCACGGAGTCCTGACCACTGGACCTCCAGGGAATTCCCACAGATAGGTTTCTTCAGGAAAGATAAACGGGTTCTTTGGAAAACAATGGGATATAAGGATGTTTGTGGTAATATTTGTCTGTACATGGATGAGTGGTCTTTGCATCTCCTTCAGGGTTGTAAAACACCCCACAGAAGGGATTTATGGTAGGTTTAGAGTAGTGTTTCTTGTACATACTCTCTCTCTCCCTCCAAGGTCCTGAATTCTAGATCAGTTCACTGTTTAATATGGTAGCCACTCGCTGACTGTGGCTATTTAAATTTAAATGAAATTACACGTTCAGCTACCCAGTCGCATTTGCCACATTTCAAGTGCTCAGTAGCCACAGGTGGCTAGTGGCTACCGTCTTGCGCAGCACAGAGAAAGAACATTTCCATTGATACAGAGAGTTGTGTTGGACAACGTTTAGCGTAAAGGAGAAAGGGAGAGGGAACTGGCATATGGGTGTTAGCGTTTAGCTACAAAGTACCACAGACCAACAAATGTTAAATATTCCTCTTTTTTAACTCTCTGCATCTATTTCCCCTGCAATTTTCAAGCACCCATATACCAGGAGAAATGAGAGACTATTGTTCCCTGATCTAACATAAACATTCCCTGAAAATGGGATTTATTTTCTCTTACAGAGAAATATAAATGCATATTTTGTTACCTAATACGAACAGTGAACTTGGACAGCATATTACATGTGTTTCAACCCATTGCTGACTGGTATGCATGTGGCCAGAAAGGCAGTGTAGAACCTTGCTTATATTAGAGAGAGAAAGGGGTTCAGAAAAACTACTAGATATTAAGTATTTCTGTCCAATCAGAACTATAACATTTTTGTCTGTTGACTACTTGGTGGGCAAATCTACTTGGGACAGCCCAATCTACTAATTCATCTCAAAAAGCATACACCAGCAATGAACGACATGCTTTTGATGATGCTTCCTGCTGTTTCGTTGCTATTAGTAAATTACCAGATAGCACCAGATCAAAGAGATAAACATCTTTGCATGAATATTGCAAAAAGTCTGTGGATCTCTTGGGGACCCACCAGACCTAATTTTGAGAATGACTAATTTAATCAGTTTGCAGAGTTTAATACACATACTTGGACAAGGGTTCTGAATCCTTCTGTCCTTGGGAGGAAGGAAAAGCAGAGGGTGGCACTGGCTGTCTACGGCCAGAGCTCAGCGCAGGGAAGGGCTGATATCCTGCCTGAGACAGGCTTATCCGGCAGTGCCTGGAGCCTCTGGTGAGTATGAGGGTCATTGTGTTCCAAATTGTCTGTGGTCAGCTTACCAAATAGGCTGGCGTCTGGTGGAGAATCTCTGTAGAATTGTCCAGAGACCAGACATCTCAGGACAAGAGGATAATCTTCCCCATATGTCTTTGTAGTCGTGAGCTAATTATGGCATTTCGGGAATTTCAACCCCTGTTAAGGGTCATCTTTTTGGTGCCATTTGACCTTTAGTCCCCTCAGAATTGACTGATGACACTGAGATGAGAATTTCTTGTCACTGATAAAGCTCTTAAAAGATTTACAGTACTCTAAAAATATCACAGTAATAAGCATAATAATATCTCTAGATTTTTGCAGCCTTTGAATAAAGTCCCCCCCACCTCCGCGAAGCATTATCCTAGTAGTTTTCAAACTCTCTTGGTGTCGGCGTCCTTCAGAATCTTTGTTCAAATGAAACCATAGCTAGGACCCAATGTATAGTGCAGATAAAAGTGGAGTGTGCCGAAGGGAGAGAAAGGGTAGAGCCCAGCTCACTGAACCTCTACCCCCCCAAACCCTCCCCGAGCCTTTGAGTCAGCCCATGTCTCCAGCGAATGATCAGAGCATCGCCCAGTAAGTGCTCGCAGTCGCCCGGGTGCGTGTTCTGTCCTCCTGCCATCGCAGTGATGTGGTGCCCCTGGAATTAGGGAGGCGGCTGATGAGGAGAGAGTGGCCCGCACACTGCTTGGCCCCCTTCAAGGAGGGTATGTCGTGACAGGAAGGCAGTGGAAGGGACTCATCCAAGGTCACTGTGGGGTAGGGTCTAGGTTCTCTAGAAGCTGTTTTCTAGAGTAGAGCATGTGCTCATAGAACTTGGCTCCTTAGGCTCATAGAACTCTTAACTCCTCGTAGGCAAGGTAGAATTTTTGAGCACTGGCCTCCACGTAGCCTGTCTTCAAAGTGACTGTGTGCTTCACGCAGTGATTCTGCTGCGAAGACCCTCAGGAGATTTTCCAGCCTACCTTGAACTTCATCCAGGCTGCTCCAGTTCCTCTTGCTTTGCAGACTCAGGCGTGGGCACCTGGAAGTCCCTGCTGTGGTCATCCGTTGTACTCGTTTGGCCTCTCACTCTGCCACCAGGAACAAAACAACTGCAGTCCTAGTGTTAGCGGGTGCATTTGGCTCTTGCAGAAGGATGAATGAACGTTGTCTTCCAAGGACTCTTTGTCTCTAATGTGTCATGTCCCAGTGCCTCAGTCTTCTTGCCTGTGAAATAGGTATATAAATAATTCTATGTAAGACTCACTGGAAGGTTAAAGTCTTTGAAAATGTTGATTGTAGGTCCAGAGAGTTGGAATGACTGGCCTCTATCTTAGAGCCAGTTAACTGCCATGCTCCATAAAATATCATTACTGCTCTTGTTCTGAACCTGAAAAAGAGAAACCAAAACTATGACCTCTTGTCTAAACCTTGTTAATGATTTTCAGATTGACTCTATATGCCAAAGAACTGCTGATCAGTTTCTTACAGGAGAAAGCTGATGATGGGGAGGAAAGGAACTGAGTTTATTTACTGAACTTGGTTTCCCTGCTGACTCACCCAGGGGTTGGGAACAACATCCTGGGTCTCCATATCCACCATAGAGATGAGGGGGGATGTTACCCTTTTGCCCAGCCAATGGGGGATGGGGTAGAATTCCAACGATTGCATTAAGAAAGTGAGTTGCAGAGCAAAGGAACTCCTCCTCAAAGGCCAATTCAATCTTAGTAATCTTATGAGAAAAGCCTTCCCGGTTTAGAATCAGCTCCAAGAAATTTGGCACTGGATTTTAGATTTGCTCAGTGAGAGCAAAAAGGAAGGAGATGCTGCTTTTGTCTGGAATTCCAGGACCTTCCTTTGCAAGGCCAGCAGTGCGGAGATACACCCTAAAGAACAGTGGCTGCCTATTCTTGGAATGGAAGCACTTAATTTGGTCTAATTGTGGCAATTTCTAGGAGTCATTGGGAAATTCAGCAGCTAATGAACGTGCCCCTGTTCTGTCAGATCCCTACTGGAATATTCAGTATTCTCTTTTTCATACTTATCAGCTAAGTGAATTACAGAAATACATTTCAGGAGCCTGCTGGGGGTAAGAGCAGGGATATAAAAACCTCCTTCTTTCCCACCAGAGGAGTCCCAACAGTACAGGTGAATGTCACACTTGTGTTAAAAAAAGGCCACCGATTCCCAGCAGGCGGTGAGCAGGGCCTCTGCTTCCCAGGACCGTGCCAGGCTGACCTCCTTTTCCTGGAACCACCCCTTGCTGGGGCCTCCATGGGTCTTCCATTCGGTGAGGGGCTTGTGGGTGTCCAGGTCTGCAGGCAGACACACTTCTACAGATCTGGATCAGAGGACAAAAGACAGAGGTTGAAGGACATTAGGCTATTCATTTTCCCTTCTCTCTCTTTTTGCCTTATGCTTAGTGTTTCCAGCAGCTGATGGGGGACTGTTCTATCTAGAGTAAATGACCCAGATGTAGTATTTCTCAGACCCTATTTCAGAGCATACTGGTGCCCCTCAAATGATGGGAAGGCTGCATATTCTGTCTCCCTCTTGATGATTTTCATGCACATTTACCCTAAAGACCGTGCAAGTCCTGTAGTAAAGTGACCTGGACAAGCTTGCCTCTGTTTATCCCAGCAGTTCCCAGGGAGACCAGGATGCTGGGGTCCTGATGTTGCTCTCCTGGACTGCCTCATCCTTTGAATAAAGCTCAGATGCAGCCAGGTAAATAGCAAGCTTGGAAGTTTTCAGCATCTAGTTTTGTAAAAGCCTTTGAGCAAGTTACCTAACCGTGGCATGCCTCAGTTTCTTCATCTGTAAAAGAAGATGATAAAAAGTACCTACTTTATAGCATTGTCATGAGGATTAAGTGCTTTAGTTAGGCTCTTAGGACAATTCCTGAAATATAATATGGCCTATATTTATTAGCTGTTATTATTCATCTCATAAATTATTATTTTCTAAAGGCTTTTAACACTGTGCTGAGTATTGTTATTGTCTTCTTTTCATGTCACAGAGCGTGGCATAGTATAAGAACCCTACCTTGGGTGAAAAGATGGCAAGGCACCATTGTTTTATTTAAGCTTCACGACAGTCTTACAAGGAAATTGCCGTTGTCCTGTTTTATGGCAGAGGAAACAAAGCATACCTGAGCAGTAGAGAGACTGGTCCTAAGTCACACAACACTTGGAGGGTTCAGAGTCAGGCCGGCTGGCTCCAAGCCCATGATCCCCAGCATCTCTGTAGAGCTGCCTGTCAGCCAGCCCTTGATGGGGCCCAGAGACAGGAGGCTGGTGTCAGCTCTGGTAGGAGGCACCCTCCCAGTGGGTCCTCCTCATATGGCGAGGGAGCCCTCAATTCAGATTCAAATTCCACCCTTCCCTAGCTGTTTGCCCTTGTGCAGGTTGCTTGACTTCTCTGATCTTCAGTCTCCTCTGCTGTAAAATAGAGAAGGTAATATCCACGTCTTATGTGCACAGTGGGACTAATGTGCATATGCTGTGTAAGGCGCAAGTACTGTAGGCCCAGCATATCATTAGTGCTCAGTAAGTGTCAGCTCACAATGATGCTCTGCATTGGCTTTGCACCAGGCTGCTTTACATGCACGATCTCGTGTAATCCTTTTGACACCCCTGGGAGATCTGTACTCTTCATTTTTCAGATGGGGAAACTGAGCCTCTGTGCAATTAAGTGACTTGCTCAGGGTCCTAAGGCCACAGATTATGAAGCTGAGATTGAAACACCAGCAGCCTTACTCTGTGGAAACCCCTTCCCCATTCGTCTTCTTCAGAGCCATGCGCTAGGATGCTTACAGGCCTGGTGTGTGGCCACGTTCCTTGGTCAGCAGTGCAGACTGGCAGTGGACACTTTAATCATGCCTGTGTAGGACAGTGCTGTCACTTGGGCTTGAAGACAATGTTCCTGGGCCAGGAGAATAAGGCAGAAGTCTAATGCTGTTTCCCTGGGAAGGATGTACCAACTCTGGTCTTGGGTCCAGCACTTCCGTCAGAGATGGTGGCCCATTCGTATGTGCATGCTTGGCTGGGTCAGAGTTCTGTGCCACAGTACAGGACCCAGAAACCCCAGTGAACCTATTTACCTATTTAACAGTCCAAGTAACCAGAAGAGATGCCTTCCTGCAAGATGAACTGAGGAAGTCCTTAGCCAGTCTTTTAGCTGATTGGGGAAGAGTCCAAGCATTGCAGCACAATGAGAGAGAGACTGCACAAGTTCCTAATCTGAATTCTCCAGATAAACTCTAGTTAATGATTTCAAAACCATGGATGCCCTTCAACTTGAGGGACAAGAGCAAAACAAATGACCAGAGGTTCAGATGCAAGACAGGAGGAGGGACGGAATGCAAGGGAGAGTCTGAGATTACTAGCATGGCTTTCCTACTCAACTGGCTTTCAGAGTCCAGGGAAAGAACCAAGGTGGGTTATTAAGGGAGTATTGACTTGGATGTGCTGAGCAGTTGGAACGTTTTTGTTTCCTAGACATGAAAACACACTTGGCTTTGCATGACTGGGCTTTAAAGTGCTCAGTGAAGCATCACTTGGTGTTGGCCTAAGTCTGTGAAGACCCGCAATTTGGGAAGAACTGTCGCTGCAGTATTCTCACGTTTCAGGGATGGTTGTGGAGAATAGCAGGTTCCATCACTCAATGAAAGCACATTTTCTCAGGATATCCCTACTCTACCTTCTTTGGCTCAGGGTCCTGTAAGCATCCCTGTGGGGAATGGGAGTACATACCCAACGGTGGTCAGTACATGAATGTGCCCAAGATTTGGGTCCGGGGGGATGGAACCGGGTGCAACTGTGCAGCCATGGGGGTGAGGGATGAAGGCAGAGCCGAGGCTGGAAGGGAATGGGGCTGTCTCCCTCATTCGTTGATCCAGTCAGCATTGACTGAGCACCCACTATGTGCCAGGTGTTGTTCAAGGCATGGGCATAAAGCCGTGATGGGTGAGAATGATGATTGGTGATGGATGTGTCCAGCGGGACCACACTCAGCCACTCACAGAGTCAGCCATGGGGACAGCAAGAGGGAGGGGAGGGCGTGCTCCAGTGGGAGTTGAAGACCTGGATGATGGTGATGCTTCCTCAATAACTCACTTTGGTTCTTCTCTACTCTCAGAGCCAATTTAGCAGCAAAAGCACTTTACTTCTTCCTTCCCTCCCTCCCATCCTAACATCTAGCATTTGGTATTTATTTTACCTTTGTCCGTCGGGCTGAAGGGTGGACACAGGCATGAAACCCATAACTTCATCTTTTTGGATTCAGTTTCTGAATGGAGTGGCAGGGCAGGGGTGGGGTGTCTTCCAGACCCGCCGTCAGCCACGTGCTTCTCAGGGGAAGCACCTCCCCCTGAATCTTTGGTTTGGTTTTTCTTTCTGAAGGAACTCAGTCCATGATTGCAGATCAGGGCAGCATCACCTGGTAAAGTGGAGCCAGGAGACCTGAGCTGGAGAATGAGGTACAGTTCTGAGTGTCAGGGAGAGCAGGGTAGGTGTGAGGGTTCAACCGAATCATACATGTAGAGAATTTAGAACCATGCCAGACATGTAGGGGGTCCAGGAAAAGTTGGAAACAAATAACACTGGGTAGGAAATCAGGAAACCCATGGCAGTTATTCATTTAATATTCATACATTCAGTCAAGAATCATTTCTTAAAAACCTAAGTCAAAAGAGCATGGGGGAAAAAAAAAAAAAAAGAGCATGGGTTCTGGAGCCCGACTGCCTGGATTCAAATCCTGGCTGTTTTATTTACAGCCTTGAGCTGTAACCTTGAGCAAGTTTCTTAATTATTCTCTGTGCCTCAGTTTTTTCATCTATAAAATGGGAATAATCAATAATAATAAATTGAGGTTGTAATAAGGACTAAAAGAGGTTAGGAGTTATGTATGTTTGTTAGTATCTTTTTGTTCATTTGTTCAATTGCTGTTCATTGGTCTGGTGGTGTGACCTAGCCAGTGGAGACAGGCAAGGTCCCTGCTTTTACCAGTCTTATATTCCAGTGGAAGAGCCAGATTATCAAAAAAGCAAATAAACTAATAAATAATACATTTTAAGATAGTGATAAGTGCTTTAAGGAAACAAGAGAATCCTGGGAAGTGAATGATTAGTAATGGGGTGAGGATCAGTAATACATAGAGAGGGCGAAGGGAGAGGGAAAGACCCACACAAAGATCATTCTGTTGAAAAACATGAAATAAGCAAGTTTTTGGAATTTATCACATACACACACACAAAAGAGGAAGGGAGAAAGTACTCCTTGAGCTTCCAAGAGAGGCAAGCAGGATGAGCAGCCCAAAATAAATACAGTTAAATAAATACAGCTAAATAAAGATTGATTCTGGGGCCAAACAAGCTTCAAGATAATTATTTCTCCTGGTCGTGAATCATTATGGCTCACACATGAATTCATCTTTTATGTGTTCAGTTCCAAAGGTCCTTGATAGATGGATTAATCCTCCTTTTCACCTGGCTTCCTTCACCTGATCCCCTCGCCTCCTTGAATTGGAATGAAGGGCCATTCATTCGGAAAAATCTGTTAAATCCCAGCTCCTAGACTTTGCACTCTGTCTGGCTTGGGTTCTGCCTCTTAGGGCTTGAGCCCTCACGCATCTCTGCTGTCTCCATTTGTGCCCCCTTTGGGTCTGTGGCTGAGGCAGGAAAGCTCACCAGACGTTCCAGTGGCTCGTGTACCTTTCCCAGCTCCCACAGTTAGGAAGGACGTGGGAACCTAGGAGCTGGGGAGAACATCACTTCCAGGCTGAGGCAGGGGATGCCCATGTGGTCCAGGGCAAGATGGCAGAGCTTCCGTCAGCCTGGGCCCCATCCCCTTGTCTTCATGGGTGGGTGGAGCAGCCCCCATCCCCTTGTCTTCGTGGGTCACTAACTTCCTGGCTTCTCTGGGCCTGAAGGACTTGTTACTCCTTGTATTTTGTAGGCATTCAAAAACTTCTGCCAGTGGGTTGCTCAGCCTTGGATAGGCCTGCTTCTATTAAAGTTAACTTTTCCCCTCTTAAATCAGCTTCCACACCTCTTCCTGCCTAATCCCTGTATCTGACTTATCTGCTTTATTTTCTTTCTCGTATTTGCCATTCATATGATATTATCTTATTTAAGTGTTTATATATATTTTCTGTGTCCTCTCACTAGACTATAATCTTTTGTCTGTTTATACATCACCGTCTTCTCAGTGCCTAGAACAGAGTCTGGTGCAGAGAAGGTGCTCAATAAGAATGTGAATGAATAAAACAAAAAAGAAGCAGACTCACAGATAACAGAACAAACGAGTGGATCCTAGGGGTGGGAGCAAGAAGGGGGCAGGGGCAAGACAGGGATAGTGGGAGAGAGGGTTATTATGGGATTATATGAAATCACGTGTGCAAAACTTGAAAATTGTAAAGCACTATAGCGTTTAAGAATCTTTAATTTGATTTTTTAAAAAGTGGAAAAAAAAAAAAAAGAATGTGAATGAATGAATGCCAATTGCCAGGGAGGCACCTCCCCTCCTAACTGCCACTTCTCCCGTCCCCTCTCCCCTTCTTCAGGGCTCAGCTGTGTTGACTCATTAGGCAGTAGAATGTATGATCAGGACGATGCACTTCAGAGCCAGGCTGCTGGGGCTTCAATACAACGTGCCAGCTTTTTGACCTTGGCCAAGTTCATCTGTGCCTCGGTTTCCTCATTTATAAAATCCGAGAGGAGCAGTACCTAATGCCTAGGATTGTTTTTCAGATTAAGTGAGTTAATACATGTAAACAGCTCAGGAAAGTGCCTCACTCATAGTAAGGGGCCCTTCAGTATTATCGTTGCCAATTGTCATGGGAAGAGAGGGGCCTGTCCCCTTGGCAGCCCTATCAGTAACCTAGGGGCCTGGCCTCACTGCTCACCTGGGAGCCCTTGGGGTCCGTTCAGGAAGAAGATACAGCCACACTGAACCCTGGTCCTTAGACCCCATCCAACCTAGGGAAGGGGTCCCTGAGAAAAGTGGCTGACCTGGATGAGGGCAGAAGGTCCTTTTCTCAAGGTTAAAGCTCTCCACGGCACGGGGAGGCCCCATCCTCAAGGCGCTGTCCTTTTCCCTGTCCTTCAGCAATATTTCCATAATGTTATTAAAAAGTGAGGTATGCTGGCCAGATGAGTGACACTTTCCAGTGATGGGGCTTTGCTCTGCTCCTCTGGGCACGGAGAACTTGTTCAATTATGTACCACCCCTGCGATGGGCCCAATCACAGGCGCACACATTAGCTTCTGATTATACCCTTGTTGAGTCTCTCTTGACAGGAAGGAAATGAATTTACCTCGTGTCACCTCTGTAGTTTGCAAGCAGCCTTGGCTTCTGTGATACTAGCACCTTTTGCATTTTGTGAGACCAAGCAGGAAATGTTTGCTCGGTGACCAGCCCTTTGTGGTCTGCGTGTTCAAGCCTAGAGGTGGCTTGAGCTGATAATCAATGAGTTTGTGCACGAAGGGCATTTGGAACAAACTGCCAGCGCAGAGTAAGTGCATAGGGAGGTTAGCCGTTGTTCGTTATTATGGGTGAGTTGCTTCCCTCACCAAAGGGGGAAGTTGGGGTGCTTTGGAGGCCTAGAGAAGCAGGCAGGGAGAGCGGTCTCTGCGGGCTGGGCTACTTTATGTACATAGGTTTTGCTTTCCTTTTGGGGCAGTCAGCTTCTTGAGAGAAGGAATTCTCCCTACCGTACGGTTCTGAGTTCTGCTTAGGAATCCCCGAGCAGGCCAGAAAGGGAGATGGGAGTGAAGTCTGTGGATGCTGTGGTTCCTTCCAGAGCTCTCAGGCTGAGCTGATAAATCTAGCCTCGAAGGGAGTGTGCTTCCTGGTGGAGGGCAGCAGCGCTCCGAGCGCTCTCACCAGCCCATGCCCTCTGCACTAAAAGCCCTGACCCTTCAGCAGCCTGTCCGGCAGGAAGCCACACCTCCTCTCCCACCCCCTCACAGCACTTAGGAACACAGGGGCTCTGGGGGACTTCCAGCCAAAGAACTATGCCTGAGAGCCCGGGCAGGGCTTTCCCTTGACCTGGAGGAAGACAGGATTCCATCAGCGTATCTTCTGGAAAATTAGCAAACCGGCATTTCCCCAACCGTTTCCTTATAGTTGTTTGCTGTTTGATTTTTAAAGTGGATACATTTCCTGTCCCCAGTGAATTCCTGGGGGCAATGTCAGCTTGTCCCTGTGGGGATGGGGCCATGAGGTCCTGGAAAGCACTAGCAGTTTGGTCTGATCTAGGTTCAGAGGCTGAGTAGAGGCTGGGCACTACCTCTGAGCCCTTTCCTGCCCTTCGCGGCTGCCCTGGCTGGGCGTCCTGGGACACAAGGCACATTTGGAAGCTCCACTCTCGAGGGAGGGCACGATGGCCTCCTGGAGGTTTGGGGCCCAAGGTCTATGGGTTCCACTCATCCCCCCACCCCCGCCCCCAAGCCCACAGCCTCAGCCAAACCCAGTAGCTGTAACAAGAGACTGGGTCTGGCCTGTGTGGGGACCTGATGCTCTGCTTGCAAGGAATGAGATCTTCAGAAATTGGGAAAACCAGGCAAACTGCCATGTCCTTCCACTGTGAAAACAAATGGGAGTGGGGGACGAGGGAGGGGAAAAGTCAGAAACAGAGACACCTGCAGAGAGATGGAGGAGGGGAGAACTTAAGAGAGACAATAGGCAACGAGAAAACTCTTGGAAAAAGAGTCAGACAGTGAGACAGACAGACTCACAGGAAGGAAGGTAGTAAATGGTCACGTTAGCCATGAAGTACATAGCGAATAGGTACCAGGCGCTGAGATGAGCTTGCATATTATATCTCGTTAATCTTCACAACAGTACTATTAGTATAAGTGCCATTCTCATTCTCTTTTTTATAGTAAAAACAATGGACATTCAGAAAGGTCAGGTATCTTATCTAAGGTCACACAGCATTTGGTGGAGATTCAGGACTAGAACCTGGGTCCACTTGACTGCAAAACCCATATGCTTATCCCCCTGCAGAGATGCCATGACCTTGGGAGTGTGGCCAATGTGGCAGAGCACCTCTGAGCCCTGTTGCGTGCCCAGACAGTGAGAGACATACGGCACTCCTGTTTGTAGTAGAGATGTACTTGTAAAGAGATGGCAGAGAAAGCAGGTGGGGGAGAGTATTATGCATCTCACCTTTGACCCCTGTGTTACTTAGGATGCTTTGGGGGACCAACAGAGAGTAGCGTTTTTCTGCACAAAAAGAAGTCTAGACGTAGGTAGCTGCTGCGGCCAGTTCAGCTGCTCTATCATGTCAAGGCTGACCTCTCTAGGATGTCAAGATTCTCTGGCTTTTCTCTCATGGTCACAAGATGAATGGGCGGCATCAGACTGTGTGTGTATTTTAGGAAGAAGAGGGGGGAGGGGCAGCATCAGGTTAAGTCGTTCCCTCCTCCTTGTTATCAGCCTTCTTCCCATGCAGAGGGTATGACATGGCCATCCACAGCTGCAGAAGAGGTGATTAGGCAGGCCTTAAGCCTCTAGGACAGGCAGGAATCCACCTTGGGTGAGCCCAGCTACAGTGTCTGACATATTCCAACAAACCAATGACGCCCACACCCACGGGCAAGCCTCCCCCGCACCTCTCTGCCCCCCCTGGGGAGCGGGGGTGGTGGTGGGGGGGCTCCTTTAGCTCCCAGGGAAGTTGCAGGCGAGCCTGGACGGGTGGCCTCATCTGGGTAGAGGCGAGGGGCAGGAGTGGGGGAGGCGGGGGCACTCAGCTCCTTCCAGCCCTGCTGCTGCGGGAGGTGGGGATGAGCCCCACCCTGTCTGTCGTGTCTGGAAAACCAGGACTGGAGTCTCTCAGCTCTCCACCGCCTGCTTTCTCGGCAGCCAGCTGCGCGGCTCACGTCCCACGAGAGGCAGCAGATTAGATCAGTGAAGGAGTGAAGAAGCTGGGAAGGGAGCGGAGGAGGAATGAATGTGGGTTTGATAGAAGTTTCGAAAATATCATATTATTGATTTGGAAGAGACACGGGAGAGGAAATGTAAGAGACCGGTGGTGAGAGGCTCGGCTGAGCTGGGCGTGAGAGAGGCTGCCTGTTGTTTGCTTGGACGTAGCATCCGACCAGCGTTTCTCAACCAGTTTTTCATTGCTGCCTGCCTAGGGAGCCTTGTTGTACATTTTCTTCCCCCTAATCATCATCCTCACCCTCCCCCGATGAAATTTTATTTATTAATTTATTTATTTTATTTATTTTTGGCTGAGTTGGGTCTTCGTTGCTGCGCGCGGGCTTCCTCTAGCTGCGGAGAGCGGGGACTACTCTTCCTTGCGGTGCGCAGGCTTCTCACTGTGGTGGCTTCTGCTGCGGAGCACAGGCTCTAGGCGTGCGGGCCTCAGTAGTTGTGGCGCGCGGGCTCAGTAGTTGTGGCGCACGGGCATAGCTGCCCCGCAGCATGTGAGATCTTCCCGGACCAGGGCTTGAACCCATGTCCCCTGCATTGGCAGGCAGATTCCTAACCACTGCACCACCAGGGAAGCCCCTGATGAAATTTTAACATCATAGATATGCAATTTATCTGTTTACATACTGTATGTATATCTGAGCTTATACCCAAGAGGAGTGAGGTGTTTTTTTTTACCCACACCCCCCCACCCCCTGCCCCAATACCCGTTTTTGCCCACTCGGAGGAGATATGCCCCATTGAGAATATGTGCACTAGACACATCTCTTGGGGGCACATACGGGCTTCCTTGGGGAGGGGAAGAGCTGGCCGCCCCCACCACCACCCCCGCTCCCCAGGGGGGGCAGAGAGGTGCGGGGGGGGGCTTGCCCGTGGGTGTGGGCGTCATTGGTTTGTTGGACTATGTCATCCTCTACGCTCGGACCTCCTTGTGCAGAAGGGGAGTGGGGAGGAATCTCCCATTTCTTGAGCAGCTGTTATGTGCCAGGCATCAAGACAGGTACTTTAGAGACATGATCTCACCCGATGGGTCAGAGCTGTGACCCCGTTTCACAGATGAAGGCATCAAGGTTCAGAGGTGCACCCCTCCTTTGAAGAGACCAAACTTGCCCAGATGAGCGAGGTGACACTCTTCCTACGACAGGGTATGGCTGAGTGTCAGATGGGTTCAGAGCTGGTGAGGTAAGGGAACAGAATGGGCTGGAGTCTGTGCTGGCACTTTCTGGAGGAGGTGGATGGGAACAGGCTTTGAAGACCCAGAAATGAGAAGGGGAGGCAGGTCAGGCAGTGGGGACAGCAGGGAGGTAGGAGGCTGAGGGCCTGGATGGGACCCTGGCCGAAGCTGAGGATTCTCACTAGGGAGCTGAGGGAGCCCAGGGTGAAGCCATCCCAGGCAACAGGAGGAAGCCCCGGGGAGGCCTGTTTATTCTATGGGGTCTGGTTGGAACGTGGTCTTGAGCCAGGAATCCAGACCCGATGTTGAGCACAGTTGGCAGGAGGCACAAGGACATTTTCTTCATGGGTTAGGGCAGGAGATGCAGACATAAAAGGCAGGAATCTGGGGTTCCTAACTCAGAAGATTTTGGAAATTGGGTGGTCTTTTCAGAATGTCCCCGTAGAGGAAATCTCTGAAAGAAGGTAGCAGAGTCTGTGACTGAAAAAGACTAGAATCTTGTTTGCTTGTTTTCCAAAGACCCTCTGGCTCGCTCAACTTTTCCCGCGCAGGGTGATGTACCTCTACAGCAGGCAGGTAGTTACATGGGCTCTTTTGGATGTGATGATCAATGAGAATGGGCTCCTGTAGCAAACAACCCCCAAATCTCAGTAGGGCGGTACCACAAAAGTGTGTTTCCCACTCGTGCTCTTGCTCTCCATGCTTTACACTGGACAGGCTTCTGGAGCCTATGTTGTCTTTCCCCAGAGCCTTATTTCCACATGTGCTTCCACTGGTGCTGTGGTGGGGGAAGAGAGCACAGGAAGAACTGTGCACAGCTCCGGAAGTTTCTGCCAAGATGTGACTCCTGCCACTTCTGTTGACATTTCATGGGCCCTCGTAGGTTTCCTGGCTTAGCCTAACTTCAAAGAGGGGCAGGGAAACATAATCCTGCATGTGCCCATATGTGAAGAGCAGGAGATACTTGTGAACAGCACTAAGGATGACCACAGTGGTAATAATGAAGGATGAAGATATTAAACTGATTTTTCAGGATCGAGGAGAAATCTTTTTTCCCTCTGTTTTCTCTGTGTAGCGCTCTGATTCCCTCTCCATTAATGCTCGTATGTGCTGTTTGGTAAATATTTATTTGTTGCCCCAAGTAAAGTTAAAACACCTAAGAGCAAGGAATATGTTGAATGAGAGGGAGGCCTACAAATACTTATTGAGGACCCACACACTGTGTACCAGGTACAGTGCTGGTAGACAGAGCAAAATCCCAGTTGCTCAGGGTGGTGCGTCTCATGAAGGTGACAGATGAGTTGCCTCTGGCTTCCAGGACACCCTGGGCATGCCTGTGTCCTAGCACTAGTCCAACCGCTTGTTGATTGACTGTCTAAGTTAGAAATGGGCAGTGGGGTGGAGGAAGCTTCCAGAAGAAATGGCCCATGAACCAGTGGCAAGCACAGCCCCACACGTGGCAGGTGTGTGACCCATTCTTCCCCTTCATAGTACTTTCCTTTATGATGGCTCCTTCATCCTCTTATTCTGCCTGTTCCTTTAGGTAAGGCAGAGACTATCTGTGCTAGTGAACAGGTGGCCACGCAGTTTCAGAGTTGGCCCATCAACCTGGTCGGCTTAGTTCCTTAAAGATGGGAGCTCATCTCTCTGGCTGTGTCAGCTGAGCTGCACCCGTCAAGTTCAGGCTTCCCAACACTCAGCTCCCAACGCCATCCATCAAATGTTCTCAAATTGGTGGAGCTTAAAAATGACAGCCATTTGAAACTGAGTAGAATTCAGTATTATTAAAATAGCATTCTAAATTTTAATCTTGTGCACTGACTCTTTAATAGCTTCTACTTTCGCTAAAAATTATGGGCCATGCTCACAGACATTCAATTTAAATACTGTCAGGCAAGACTGATTTCTCTTCCAGTATCACCAGATTCTTCCTTTCTCCCTCTCTCACTCCCCCTCCCCCCTTTCTTCGTCCCTTTTTTTTTAAGTACTGAGTTAATTTTTCACTGCTTGGTGATTTGACAGGATAAGAACTATAAGAAAGAGAGCATATCTGTATTTACAGCCCCTTTATTCTTTATCTTCTGGTCGTTGGCCTTCCTTCCAGTCTGTCTGTTGATGGGGGAAGGCAGGCGCCCCTGTGGAAGCCAGATAATGATTTTTTTTTTTTCCTGGGGCTTCTTTTCTCATTGTCATGATACCAGACAAGTTTAGCGATCGGTACTGGTGCTCTCCCCACACATGCTCTTTCAATATTCTTTGTACTTGCAAAAGTCTCCCAGGAAACACTGGCCCTTTCTGAAGGATGCTTCTCCCTTCCTGATGCATCCACTACTATTTTTCTTTCCCACCACCCCCTCTGCCCCGCCCCCAACCGCTTCCTGCCTGGTTATCTTTGTCCTCTCATTCCCATCCCAGTTTCTCACCTTGAACCAAGATTGGGGTGGGAGACATGGGGGGGTGGGATGGATAATGAGGGACGGACAAGGGCTGATAAGGGATGAGCATGAATTTTGGGGTCAGACATGGTTTGAATTTCTTTCTTTGCCAATTGCTGACTGTGTGACCCTGGAAAAGTCACTTAGCCTCTCAGAGCCGCAGTTTCCTCACCTGTAAAATGGGGTTAGTGATACCTGTCTCATAGGGGTATATTATCTCATACGGATCAAAAGAGAAAATGTACATAAAGTGCAGTGCTGAGCACTGTACGTAACAGAGTCTATAGTGAACAGGCTGTTCTTTCCTCTCCTCTACCCCATAGTTCCTACACCCCAGCCCAGCAGGTCTCAGCCCTAGACACCGTTAGAATCACCTAGGAGCCCTTAAAGTGTGCCAAAATCCCCAGGCTTCACTCTAGACCAATTAAATCAGAATCTGGGGGTGTATGCTTGTGGCATCATCACTTTAAAAACTCCTTCTAGGTAAGTCTGATGCTTGTAAGGGTTGAGAACAACTTATAGTCCCTCAGCTTGCCTAAAGCCTGAATGTTCTTTTCTTTAGTGATCAGATGAATCTTACATTAGTGCTTGTAGGCAGAGACCCAGATCTCTCATTAGTGCTGGGATGGGATTTTACCTTTTCTGACTGTGCCTGAGAGAATAAAGACAAGAGATGGGATGGAGCCAGGGTTCTCAGTGGGTAGGACTAGGCACTCCTTTTGTTCCTTTTCTTCTTGGGATGCCTGTGCGTCCCTGCCACCATCATCCTTGCTTCCAAGGGGTGGGCGGAGGGGGATGGGAGGGAAGGAAAGAGGAGGAAGAAAGGAGGGAAGAGAGGGCTGTCCCTCATGGGGCCTTCTCCAGACTTTCCTGCCCCCTAAGGTACACCTCTCCTTTATACTCTGAAAACCCTTTGGTCTAACTGAAGCAGTCCAATATGGTGGCCGTTAGCCACATATGGCTATTAGACACTTGAAATACGGCTACTCTGAATTGAGATGTGCTGTGTCATATACGTATTCAAAGATTAAGTACAAAAAAGAGAAAATAATACACCTCATTGACAAAATTTTCAAAATATTGGGTACACGTTGAAATGATAATATCTGTTGGGGTTGTGTAAAAATATTACTAAAATTAATTTCACCTGTTTCTTTTTACTTTTTAATGCGGCTACTAGAAAAATTTAACCTATGTAGTTCACCTTATTCCATTTCTCTCAGACAGCACTAGTTTAACCTCTCATTTGACAGTATCTGTTTCATATATATGTGTGTGTCTTAATGCTTCCTTCAGACAGGCATTTTGAGGCCAGGGACCTCAGCATCCTGTTCGTTTTCTGTCTGCCAAACACCTATTATCAGCACATATTGTACTCAGCAGGCAGTAGTAGATGTTTTCTGTGCTTGTCGTTGATGATGGTGATAGAGATGAAAATGATATAATAAAGCTCAAATGTTATGTTGGGGCCATAATGCAAAGGTTTGAAAAACCATGCAAGATGAAACGGTTACATTTCTTAGAATAATGCTCCTCAAGTACATCTTAATTGCTAGATTAATTTACACATACAAAGATCCAGGCTATATGGAGCAGAAATATCTTCAGTCATTTCTATTTAGAGATGGAGCCATTTTTTAAAAGTCTTATGATTGAAGCTCTCCCAAAATGTTTCGTGAACTGTTGCTATGGGCCAGTACTAGGTAATGGGGCTATAGCGGTGAACGAATGAGATAAAAATCCCTGCTCTTTGGACCTTACACAGTGTGTGAAAATAAACACATTTCCAAGTAAAATGTGTGTAGGTCAGGTGGCATAATAAGCAGCCCGGAGAAAAATAAAACCAGGCCAAATGAGAGGAGGTGCAGTGGGGTCAGGTGGGTGACTTGCACATCTTCCATGGGGCATCATCGAGTAAATAACAAGTGATCAACATCTGAAGAAGGTGAGCAAGTCTCTTGGGGCTCACTTTATCTTCTTGTTTCAGTAATTCACCTAATATCATGTGTCTTTTATTCATTTATTCATTCAACAGATACATGTGTTGAAACCCTTTAATATGCTTCCGGCAGTTGTGAGCTGAGAAGTGGGTTCTACCTCTCAAGGAGCTCATAGCTTAGTCTCAGAAGCATGAAAAATGTGCCAATTATACACCACACTCACATCCTCTTTAAAGCAGATTCTCAATTAGGCAACACTTCAGCAGCTGCAGAGTGACTTTATAGTATTCTCAGGTAGCACAAGTGCTTCTCCTCAGAAATATGCTCTAATGCAGGATGTACTGGAGCTGTTGCCTGGGGAGATTCCTCTCAAGAAGGCTGGGTCCTGCAAGCAAATGCTGTGAGGCTCTCGTTATCATTTTGAGCCCAAAATGAGTTGAGGGCTAAAAACGGTGCAATTTCATTGCAGTGTGGTAGTTGGAATTTATGCACAAAGTTTATTTTTGAACTGTAAGCATAGGACTGGTTTGAAGTGATGTGGTTTGAAAGATGTGTGGACCACTTGCCAGGCTATTCTTGGTACAAGTTGTGTCTCGTCCATTAAGAGGGGCACCAACAGACCCTCTGTCCAGGGCAGTCTAAGGTATTAAGACTCACATCCTCCTTATTACACCTGTGCCTTTACTATTTTACCTTCTGGAGTTGGCTGGTAGAATCAAGACCCACCTTGACCGTGTGAAGCCATCCTGGAGCTCCAGGCAGGAAACAGAATGAAAATAATGTGTTTATTTTACTCATAGCTGATGAGTCTGCATTCTCTTTGTAAGGGCCCCACTTGGTCAAAGAGTGAAGGATCATTTTTTTATTTGTTAACTTCATCTTCAAAACTAGAAAAGTTGTCTTTAACTAGGTTACGGCAGAGACTCATCACTAGATGAATCCAGTATCTCTCTGAGTTTGTCTGAAATTTGGAAGCTAAGACAAGGCTAAATGACTCTCTTCTGAGAGCCACGTGCTTCTGTGGTTTCTGTTTCTCTCCTTTCAGTCTCTAACCTGTCTTTTCCGGCTTCCTCGCTGCCATCCCACAGATATGTTCCTAGTTCCCTGTTGCTCCCAAACTCTCCTAGCTCTGCCTGGTGACCCCACAAATCCCCAATGTTCCATATCTGGCGCTCTGGGGAGGGAAGCAGATGGCGGGGCTGTCCATTCTGCCACCCCGGGAGGCAGGTGGAGGGGCAGCTAGAGTTACAGCAGCAGGTGGGGAGGTGGGGTTTCAGGGCTGAGCGTGAAGGAGATACCAAGTCATCCACGACCCTGGGGCAGAACAGCTTACCTGGAACCAGCCCTGCTGGCGGAAGGTGGCAGCAGCTGGGGGCTGCTTCAGCTCCTGAGCAAGCCAAGAACAACCTTGGGTGGGTGACGGGGAGTTGCTGTGTTTATGGATGACCACCTGTTGCTCACCACCTCATGTCTTTGCAGTGGCTGCACTGAAGTCCCCAAGCTCTCTGACAAAGGGGTTTTTGCCCACATGTTTCTTTGATTCAGGGCAACTTCTCATTTCTCCCCTCCCTTCCCCTCCCTTGGCCAACTCCTGTGCCCCCTTTAGGTTTCAGCTTTGAGCTAAGTGCCCAGAGTTCAAACAAAGTGCCCCTTTCTCTGTGCTTCCACAGCTCCAAGCTCTTGGCCAATTACACT
The DNA here is from genome assembly GCF_949987535.1 of Balaenoptera acutorostrata. Lineage (NCBI taxonomy): Eukaryota > Metazoa > Chordata > Mammalia > Artiodactyla > Balaenopteridae > Balaenoptera > Balaenoptera acutorostrata. Next base: position 58,366,227 of record NC_080079.1, read on the forward strand.
ACTTCTGAATTTGCCTCTGTAATCCTTTTCCCACACTGGGTCGTGACTTCCTTGGTGACTGGGACTGTGTCTTGTCCCTCTTTGTTATTTCCAGGGCCCCGAAAAGTATACCTGGGGCTGTGAATATTTGTAGCCTTGAGTAAATCCCATCTATGTTCACGATATCATTTAATTAATTACAGACTTCTTGTGATTATCCACTAAATGAAAGGACATGGCAGCCTGGAAAAGCCAAAAGAGCAGATAATCCAAAATTTATTTCTTTAAGGGTTTGCAGCCTTCCATAGGGCAATCTGGGGGGGGAGGGGACAGATTATCTATCTTCTTGATCATTGCCATATTTATTAAATAAAAATTAGAATATCGGTGGTGTTTAAATATCAATAATTATAAAGTGCCTTTCACTGCCTCTGTCTTCAGCATCATTTCATCCTTATTGGTTCCAGTCAAGACGGAAAAGATGGTTTATGGAAATGGATATGTTTCGTTGACCCACTGTTGCCATGATGCCATATAACATAAAGCACATTTTATACACTGAACATGAGGATGATCAGGATTATCTGAATTATTAGTTATTATATTCTTCATGCTCAGATCTGCTGCCAGCCAGTGTTAGGAGCCTGGGAGTAGGCCAGGTGGGGTGAGCCAGGCCAGTATGGGATTGAAAAGTTTTCCAGGTAAGTCACATGTGATCACTGAGCTCTTTGCTGTTCAAGCCAGGTGCCTGGCAGGTACATCAGGGAGGATGGAGGGGGAGGGGACAGTAGGACACCAGCACTTGTTTGAAGCCAGTCTATGTTACTGCCTCCTTTAGTCTAGATGCCATGTGGCTGTGAACACTGGGAAGAGAACTGAGCTAGACTGATAGTGACAATAATGACACCAGCGTCGTCTTATTTAGCTCCATCTCTGTGCCACGTTAGTGTTCACCCTTCAGCGTTCTGAAGGTACTATTTCCATTTTACAGATGAGAAAAACTGAGTCCTCATAAGTGAAGTCACCTTTCCTACGTCATGCAGCTAGTAAGAGGTGGAACTGGGATTCAGAGTTCTCCCCAGCTACCTTCGCATGCTTTTCTCACTAAACCTTGTTGCCTGAAGAGCCAGCCTGGGCTGTCTTGAATTTGCTGTTCACTGGTAGCTGTGTGACTTGTAGAAAGTCACATCAATCTCTGGACCTCAGCTACCTTTTCTGTATAATGGGGATGACACTAATTGTCTGCTTTGGAGGAATGTTGAGAAGATTGAAGGAAGTAAGGTGCCTGGCAGTGTTTAGGAAAGTATTGGGGGTTCAGGATCAGATGGGATCATTCTCATTGCTTGTCTTCCATACTGCTGCTGAACTTCCTGGGTCGTGGGCTGGGAACACTGAGCATTCTTCACAGGAGCCAAGCTATTGGAGCCTGGGCTTTGGAGGTCTGCACAGCTTGTGTCAGCCTTGTGAGCCTGCTGAGCTCCTCTGGAGGCTGACAGAGTGATGGAGAAGCAAGTGGGGTGTGGTCTCAAGCATGGCTGAGCAAGGGGTGGAGAGTGGCTCTGTCGTGATAGGAACTGAGGGCACTTAAGCTCTCCATGGCCTTTAGGGGAATTGTGGCCTTTGTGGTTCTACTGTCTTTGATTTTAAGAAATTTCTGAGTTCTTTTTATGTTGAACTCAGTGGGTGGGTGAGTAAACAAACTTTCCCATCTCTAACTTGGTCTGTCTCCATCATTTGCTCAGGAGGGGGATAGAGGAAGCTGATAATAGGAGCAGGAGAAGGAAGGACATCCACGCAAACCAGGATGCAGGAGGGAAAAAGAAGCTTTCATCTTTGTTAAGTGTGACTTGGAACAATAATAGCAATGGAGACCATTATAGTATTAATGATAATAATATTTATACTTGCTGTGTTCTTACAATGATACATGTACTTTGTAAGCAATTTAGGTGCATTACTTATTTAATTTTTAAATAACCTTATGAACTGAGTACTATTTTATGATCACTTTTATAGATGAATGAAATGAGACATGAAGAGGTGAAAGAAATTGCCCCAAAGTGCCTCCTCTTAGATGAGGAGTTAGCCTCACTCTTTTTTTTTATAAATTTATTTATTTATTTATTTATGGCTGTGTTGGGTCTTCGTTTCTGTGCGAGGGCTTTCTCCAGTTGCGGCGAGCGGGGGCCACTCTTCATCGCGGTGCGCGGGCCTCTCACTGTCGCGGCCTCTCCCGTTGCGGGGCACAGGCTGCAGACGCGCAGGCTCAGTAATTGTGGCTCACGGGCCTAGCCGCTCCGCGGCATGTGGGATCTTCCCGGACCGGGGCACGAACCCGTGTCCCCTGCATTGGCAGGCGGATTTCTAACCACTGCGCCACCGGGGAAGCCCAGCCTCACTCTTAATAAATATTCTCTGCCATCTCTTTGCAGTAGGTAAATTAGAGAATAGAAGAATTAACTCATTTCAGGATAGGAGATTCATGTTGCTCAATTTCTTATTATCCAGGCCAACAGAGGGGAGCCAATGATTCCCCAAGTAATTTATGTTAGCTCTGGTATGCATTATGAGGTTCTTTTTGATGATAAGTTTAGAATCAGGAGCACAATAGGTGGCGAAGCCTAATTACTGAGCCAGAACACATTTATTCTCAATAATTGCATTATTTGAACATAATTCCAAAGAGTCTCTCCCTTTCCGCCTTGGCAATCTCTTAGAAGTCATGACTTCCTACCAGCCTTTGTCCACTTGTCTCTTTCAGGACCATGGACAGGGGCCTGGGTGTTGGTGTGGGCAAACATTTTAGTTAAGCTATACCCATGTTCTTGGCTCAGTTTCTTTTCCACGGGACGTTTTTCTAAGCCTTATAGGAAGTCACACTAGCGTTTTCTGAGTACTCACATGCTGACATCAGAGTGTACAATGCTTTGAACAGTTTCCAAGGATAATCTGCAGAGTGGGTAATGAGCCTTTTTCTGCTTTTTCTGGCTTTATTGGGACTTGATGGGCTTGATCCTTTGCCTTACACTGCGGCCTGCCTGCCTGAGATTTTGGTCCTGCAGTGTGGTTGGTTCTAAAATCAAAGAAAGAAATAAGCATGTACCCATTCTTCAGTATCATGGGTGATGATAATACACATTTATCGAGTGCTTGTTGTAAACGAGGCTATGCCTTGAGTACTCTGCATGTTTTATTTTACTTAATCCCCACAACCACGACAGTCCTAGGCGATGTGGATATCTATTGCAGTGGGTTTTTTTTAAAAAATTAATTAATTAGTTTATTTATTTATTTTTGGCTGTGTTGGGTCTTCGTTTCTGTGCGAGGGCTTTCTCTAGTTGCGGCAAGCGGGGGCCACTCTTCATCGCTGTGCGTGGGCCTCTCACTATCGCGGCCTCTCTTGTTGCGGAGCATAGGCTCCAGACGCGCAGTCTCAGTAGTTGTGGCTCACGGGCCCAGTTGCTCCGCGGCATGTGGGATCTTCCCAGACCAGGCCTCGAACCCGTGTACCCCTGCAGGTGGATTCTCAACCACTGCACCACCAGGGAGGCCCTCTATTGCAGTTTTATAGATGAAGAAAACGAGACACAGAGAGACTAAATAATTTACTTGAGATAACCCAGTTAGGTTGTAAACACTGGAGTAGAGTCCATACTTTGATCCTTGGGGTCATCTTGTGTGTACTCCTCTGGGGTCCTCAGAATAGAAGGGCAGGGATAGCCTTTTCTGGGCAGAAACGTAGGAGATGTGGTTGTATTTGATGATAGGACTGATGCTCAGTCCCTTGTTCTGCTAATGATCTGAGCTTGTCCAGACAGGAGGGCAGTGATACTCTAGAAGCCAGGGATGGCAGGTGAAGTTGCCTTAGGAGTCATAAGGTGTGGGTCCAGAAGCAAAGATGGGTGCGCCGTGCAGAAGGGTTAATAAGCACCACAAGTCGGGATCATTTTGCTGCAACATCTGTTGCTAACCCACTGCTGGGAGAGGGAATGTCAACCCTGACACTGCCTGGAATAACTTTTAAAACTGAAAACATTCACATGTTGCAGTGAGGACTGGTGTTCTGTTGGTTGGCTGACTTAAATCCCAGTTTCTGCTGTTTCCCCACTGGTGTGTTTTCATTTGTGTCAGGCATACTGGGAAGGGATGGCCCATATGGATGGAGGGCCAGCTCACTTTGGTGTCAACTAGTCTCATTAATAACCACAGAATTGCAATATCATTACTAGATGGAACCTCAGATCCTTCTAGAAAACTCATTTTTATACAGCAGAGGAAGCTGAGTCGCAGAGTGGGAAGGCAGGACTAAAAGTCAGTGTTTGACCCCCTAATCCGATGCTCTCTCCATGACTATGCTGTCAAACCTGCAAACATGATTAATATCAATAACAAAATATTATCAGTGGTATTAATATTATCAGTAAAGCTTCCACCAAGGGTTAAGCATTGGGCTGTATGCTTTGAAGTTTGTCAAGACAAAGAAAGCAGTGGTCCTTCTGTCAAAGAGGGGATTGAAAATTTGGGGTTTGAGATACTGGAAAAAAAAAAAAAAGAAGAAATATCACCATTATCATCACCACCATCACCATCAAAGAAATCTATTTTGAGCACTTATTATATGCCAGGCACTATGCTATGTGCTTTATTTATACTGTGTCTTAATTTAAAACTCACGGCAAACCTATTATTAACCATGGTTACAGATTGGGTTCAGAGGTGTTAAGTAACTATTACAAAACCTTCCATTTTGAAGCTCCACATGGGAGATGCAGTTAATCAGGTACAATAGATGCTTAGAAAAAACAGAACAGTGAAGAGGCTTCACAGAGAAGGTGAGACTTGCAGGGGACTTGAGCTAAGCTGCAAAGATTGATTAGGATGGTGAAAATGAAGAGGAGGGGCAGGACCCTCTAGAGAGTGAGGAACGCCTGAATGGTTTCTGGAGTGAAGAAGGTGGAAGGTAGACCGGGGAACAATGTGTAGAACGCCCTGAGGAATTAATGAATGACCTTCCAGTTGCTTCTGAGCCCATTCCCTGTTCCAGGCCCCATGCAAGTGCAAGGTGGCCCTGGGCATACAGAGGTGAGAGACACAGACCTTGCACTAAAGAATGGTGGGAGAAGACCCTGAAATAGACAACCATCATCCTGATGATTAGGGCTGGGCAAGGGGCAAAGTGAAGGGATCATGTGAGTTCTGAGCAATGGAGTCAACCTGAGTCCTCAATGGCCTGCTAAGGGTTTGGGCTTTATATTAAAAGCCAGAGGTAGCCAGGGAAGGATTCTGAGTTAGGGAGTGATCTGGGCAGGTCATCCATTTGGGGAGATGGTGCTGATCCTGTGGAGGATGGCCTGAGACTGTTGGGGCAGTGCAGGGAGCACAAAGTCCCAACTGGTAACTGGCCTTGAGGGTCATCCTCTCTCCTTGTCTGCCTATTGCCTGCCTGTGAGCAGGACAGGGGAAAACTTCTGTTGGTGCCACTCCCTGGCATGGTCAGCTGCCAGAGCTGCAGCCTGAAGCCCAGAGCTCCCCACAGCCAGATCTGGAGGCCAACAGGGGATATTACGCCACACAAAGGCTGCTTCCCCTCTGCGGCTGAGCTGGGGGTGTGTGCATTTAGTGTGCCAGCCGTCGTGCCCTCCTCAAGTCCCAGTGCTGAGGCTGGGCGGCTGCCAAAGGGCGGGCTTCCGGGAGACCAGGCTCACTGTGGGGGGAAGGAGGGGAGGGACGCAGCTGGTGCCAAGAGAAATATTAACTTGACATTTAGCAAAAGAGTGAATCCATTTACCGCGCTGCACCAGTGAGGTGTTTGCCTCCTGAGTCACCTTCTGTTTTCCTATTGTCTTTCCTCCTCAGTGGTCTGACCCAGCTAAGGTCTTGGCAGTTTAAATCAGCATGATAATGAAGGAAAGGCTTCTGGTCAGTTCAAAGTTAATATCTCTCTCTCCTTGTATCTCTCTCTCTCTCTCTCTCTCTCTCTCTCTCTCTCTCTCACACACACACACACACACACACTCTCTCTCTCTCTCTCTCTCTCTCTCTCTCTCTCTCTCTCTCTCTCTCACCAGAGCTATAGTGGTTTGTTCAGAAATCTGCTTCTCCCTGGCTCCTTCTTTGATAACCCTAAATTTGCAGCTCCAGCCCAGACAACTTGGACACTTTGAAATGCTTCCACTTTGGCCTGGCTTTTCAGCTACTAACGAAACCCATTTCCAGGCAGGATGGAGCATTGATTGAACTCTTGCTGTGTACCTTCAGGAAAGCTAAGAACATGACAAAAATCACCTACATAGCCACACAAGGATTTTAGTATTTCCAGGGCTTTTGCCCTTTTATCATCTCCCAGTGGCTTGGTGAGATGGGCAGGATGGGTGCCACTCTCGCTGCAGAAACTAAGACCTGGATACTTACAATGTGCCAGACTCGGTACTGGGTTCTTTCGTTGCGTTGCATCATTTAATTGTCACCAGGACCCAGTGGGGTGGGTCTAGTTGTCCTATTTAATAGATGAGGAAACTGGAAGAGTTTGAGAATTTTCTCAGCTGGGCAGTCCAGAGCTAGGAAGGATGCCATATCTCCCTGACTCTGAAGCTGCCATCCCACTCCTGCAGGGAGCATGGATCAGTCTGGAGAGTGGGCAGTGTCCTGGGTGCCATGCTCTCTGGTCCTGTCCCCTCTGGCAGCCTGCGGTGGTGCGTGGTGAGTCCAGGCGTTAGGAGGAAGAAACGTTCCTTTTGCTTCAGTGCCCACCCTGCCCCCAGAATCCCCAGAGAAGATACTGCTTCTTACCCTCTTGTCTTGCTGAAACTGGATCATGGCAAGCATCTGAGTATCTACCTCAGGACCAGTCAGAAGCTCATAGAATGTTCTCTCCAGAAATGGCCTCCAGTTCTTACCCATGACAGCTGTAGGCCAGTGGGTGGTTCTGCTGCTTTGAGCCCAATCTCAGCTCTGGAACACTCCTACCCCTGAATCCCCATGCCCCTCACTCTACAGCAGGAGTGAAATCCCACAGGCCTGACATGACACCTGACCTCTAAGGTTTACAGTGATATGTGTGGCAGGAGAGAGAAGTAGGGGAAAAAAAAATGTATATATATATTTACTATATTACACAACTTTTCTTCAATCACTAAGTTATCACTCGTAGCTTTCCAGAGCTATCTACACATTCCTATTACCCCTCTCACAGCTTAGTAGGTACATGATAAAGCTCTTGCTGCAAAATTATGTTATTAAAAAGTGATGGCCCTGAGCACAGTTAGGGAGGGTATAAGAAGCAAACCCACACATCCAGAGCAAAGTGCTGTTCTTTTGGACCCATCCTGTGCCTGTGTCCAAATGGCTTCCCAAGTTGGTAGGGTAATGGAAAGGCCAGAGCTTACCATTGACAAAGGCTTTGTTCGTTCGAGTCTCTTCCCACCTCAGACCCATTCTTCCAAGCTCATCAACATCCTGCCAGGGAGTTCTACCTGTCACTAAAGGGAAAATCAAACACCTGGGAGCTTTGGTTTCCCAATGAGAGGACCAGTCACTTCTGTGAAGTGCCAGTCTGTTCTCAGTATGAACACCAGCCTCAGACCCTTTGCCCTCCATCAGAGGTTGATGGGAGCCCAGTGGTCTGCTGATCTTAGTTTGGTTCAGCCAATTACTTGGTCCTGGCTATCATTTTAAGACTGAATAAATCAGTCCTACTGCTGGTGGAGAACTTGTATTTTCCTCCAGTGCAATGGCTGCCAAATATGGTTGTTTATCAGGACTATCTAGGGGTGTTCGTTACTATGCAGATTCCTGGGAACTGCTCTGCATTGACTAAATTAGAATTTCTAGAGTCTGTATATATTTTTAACATCTCAGTCCTCCTTCCAGCGTTTGGGAACAATGATCTCATTTATCTGTCGGCTCCCAGGCAGAGGAAAATTTGCAGTGAGATACCCTCCCAGCGCTCACTCCCTCTCTCACCCTGACAACTTTTATTCTGCTTTTGAGGAGCAGGGCTCTCATGAAAAGCTCAAGGTGACTCTCTTCTGGCCCATCTGCTCTTTCCAAAGCACAAGTGGTAGTTCCGTATGGCACTTCTGGGATACTCAGAGGACAAAGACAAGAAACCTTTGGATTCAAATAAACACACCTGTGCCACATCCCCGGTGAGCTGCACCGTGTTCTGTATCCCCTTGTTACCTCTGGTGATGATTTCATGATGAACTTGGAGCACAGACTCTAAGGGCTGGAATTCAAGAGTTGCTAAGTAGATCACAGCATACTAAAGTGTCCCAAGACTGTAAAGTGATAACCATTGTGGAGAGACATTTAATGACCACCAGATAACCATGGATTCTCCCATTCTTCCAAGGCCTCTTGCAGTTGGGTGGACTGTGGAACAGAAATGACATGTGTCTCTTCCAGCCTGAGTCAGTGAAAAGCCCCTACCTGCTTCCCTGTGCTCACTCTTAACCCTCTCATGGCGATCGCAGAAGCTGTGTGTTGAGATGCTGGAATCACATGATGAAACCAGCCTGGATTCCTAGTCATCTCTTTTAAAGAAGCTACCTTGGAGAGCCACCAGACCCAAAGTGACTTTGCATGAGTGAGAAATAAATGATGAAAAGTTAAGTTTTTGGAAGTTTAGAGTTTCTTTGTTACTGCAGCGTAACCTTACCTATCCTGATTAATGGGCTTTATATCATCTGGAAGCCGACTTCCCTCGTGCATGAAGCTACTAGTTCTCAGTATTTGTAGGTTCCTTCTCCTCCTAAAGACTGAATGGAACCAGAACTTTCTAGGAACCCTTTCAAGCTGCAATAATGATTTACTGAAGCAGAAAGAAGATGGTTATTCTGAGCCACAGAAGAAAAAAAACAAACTTAGGACTGTTGTCTTCCTCCCAAAAAGGAATTAAAAATACAGGCATATGGACAGGGGCAGAAAAAAAACAACACTGCCTGATCTGGTGTGGACGTGTTCTTTGAAAGTATTAATTGTGCACTCATGATGTTTAAAAATATTAATTTAATTGCACACAGCTTGTAAGTCTCTTCTTCTTCTGTCTGTTGGATGACTTGGGACAAAGCTAGCTGAGAATTAATTAATGAGTAACTAGCTATGACCTGTGGGTGACAATATCCTCAGAACTTGGGCTTCTTTGAGCTGCTTTTCTACCTGTGGGAGAAGAGGTTTCCTATTCAGGGGAATTTTACCGTGTAGGCAGAGTTACCTAATCTGATCCTTTCTCCTCTGACAAGGGCAAAAGTCACTTATTTAGGAATGGATGCTCATGTGGTATTCTTGGAGCTGTGTGTAAGAGGCTTACTTGGTATATATGATAGAATGATGTTTAGTGTAAGGTACTCAAGAAGAGGTCTTTTGTGCGTCATAACATCAGAATGGTCTTCTTTCCATTGTGATCCATCGCAAAGCAAAAATTTCCACTGTGAGTAATGCATCTCTTTACCTTAAAGATATATCATCCCCAGAAGTGATTTGATTAGATCTAAATGCCTTCCTAGGGAGAGCAAAGTAGTGAGTCATTAACAGCATAAATATGAAATTTCTTTAGAAAAATCCCTAAGAGAATGGACACAGTCAGATCCATTTTTCTCTTCAAATATTTTCTCAGGCCGTTTCTCTCTCTCTTCTCCCTCTGGGACCCCTATAATGTAAATGTTAGTGCACTTGATGGTATTGCAGAGGTCTCTTAAACTGTCCTCATTTCTTGTCATTCTTTTTTCTGTTTAGCAGCAGTGATTTCCACTACTCTGTCTTCCAGCTCACTGATCCATTCTTCTGTATCATTTAGTCAACTGTTGATTCCTTCTAGTGTACTTTTCATTTCAGTTATTGTATTCTTCATCTCTGTTTGGTTGTTCTTTATATTTTCTAACTCTTTGTTGAAAACCTCTAACTTCTCACCGTGTGCATCCATTCTCCTCTCGTGTTCTTTGATCATCTTTACAATCATTACTGTGAACTCTTTCTCAGGTAGATTGCCTGTCTCCACTTCACTTAGCTCTTTCTCTGGGGTTTCATCTTGTTCCTTCATCTGGAACATGTTCCTGTGCCACCTCATTTTATCTAGGTTGCTATTTGTATTTTCATCTGTGTGGTAGGTTAGTTACGTTTCTCGACCTTGGAGAAGTGGTCCTCTGTAGGAGGCGTCCTATGCATCATAGCGGTGCACTCCCCTCTCATCACCCAAGCTGCATGCTCTAGGGGTTCCTCCTAAGAGGGCTGCATGGGTCCTTCTCTTATGGCAAGCTATGTGGTTGGTCTTGTTGGCTTGGTTGGCCCCTAGTCTGGTTGGTTGTCAGGCCCTGCCTTGTGCGGAGGCTGCTGGCTGCTGCAGTGGTGCCTGGTCACAAGGTGGCTGATTGCGGACTCCTAGGGGGCCCCGGGGCTAGTGCTCGCTCACTGGTGGGCAGACTCAGGGTCCCGAAGATTCTGGGGCTGTTGCCCGCCCACTGGCAGGTGAAGCCAGATCCTGGGGTTAGTACCGGACTACTGACAGGCAGAGCTGGTTCCTGGAGTCTGGCTGCAGGGTCCAGGGATCCCAGAGCTGGTGTCAGATCACTGCCAGGTGTGGGGCGGGAGGGTTCATGTCACAGTTGGGTATGGGGCCCGGGGTGTCCTAAAGGTTGCATTGGCCTGCTAGTGGGTAGGGCCAGGGCCCAGCTGGTCCCAGGGTAGGGTCGGGCCTGTGTTGCGGGATTGTAGTTTTCTTGCTTCTGGAGTCTGCCCCCTGATGGGTGAGGTTGGTCTAGATGCTTGTGCAAGGTTCCTGGTAAGAGAGGCCCGTTCCTGTCCCCTGGTAGGTGGAGCTGGGTCTTGGCCCTCTGGTGGGCTGGGCCATGTCTAGGGGCGTGTCCAGAGGCAGCTGTGGGCTCTTTTGTCTTTAGGCAGCCTGTCTGCTGATAGGTGAGGCTGTGTGCTCACCCAATTAGTTGTTTGGCCTGAGGTGTCCCAGCACTGGTGCCTACAGGTTGTTGGGCAGGGCCAGGTCTTGGAGCTAATGAGCTAATGGCATCACCAGCTTCTGAGGTAGAGGGAGCTCCCAGATATGGTGGTTGCCAGTGTCTGTGTCCCCAGGGTGACCTGCACACCCCCCACCCCCACCCAAGACTCTCCAAAGCCAGCAGGTAGGTCTGGCCCAGGCTTTTGCCTTGGGTCCCAGTGCCCATGAGATTTTTGTGCATACCCTTTAAGAGTGAAGTTTCTATTTCCTCCAGTCCTGTGGGGCTCCTGCTGACCTTCAAAGCCAGATGCTCTGGGGGCTCATCTTCCCAGTGCCGGAACCCCGGGCTAGGGGGCCCGATGTGTGGGGCTCAGAACTCTCACTCCTGTGGGAAAATCTCTGCACTATAATTATTCTCCAGTTTGTGGGTCACTCACGGGGGAGTATGGGATTTGATTACATTGTGAGTTCGCCCCTCCTACCCATCTTGTGGTTCTTTCTTTAGGTCTTTCGTTGTGGAAGATCTTTTCTGGTAAGTTCCAGTCTTTTTCCTTGATGGTTGTTCTGCAAATAGTTGCGATTTTGCTGTGTTTGTGAGAGACTGTGAGCTCAGTCTAATTGGCCGCTCTCCTGTCAGATCCGTTTTTATGGAGGATGTGAAATCACGAGGTGAGCTGCTTAAGGACAGAACGTGGCGGGGTGAACCTGCGCAGGATGCTGCAGTGAAGGACCCAGGCAGCCTGAGAGCTCTGACCTTGGACACTGAAGTGCATTTGGGCAATGAGAGGTCCACATTTGTTCAGGGTAGGCCATGGGTGCCTGCCTTGGTTTGTCATAAAGGTCCTGTGGGGTCGATTTTTTTTTTTACATTAAACGCAGGCTTCCTAAATGTTTTAGAGCTGTGTTCAGGTTTTTTCCTGTAACTTTCAGGCTGGAGTCATGTCATATCATATATTGGTCACATGATCTGTCTGCTATTCTCAGATGTAGTGGGGTTGACGGGTAAGAAGGAGAGAGAAGTGAGGCAGGGTCCAAATCAGAAAGTGCTTACCTTTGTGGATCCTGGCCTGGCAAGTGGCTGGGAGGAGGGCAGGAGTGGGTAGGCCTGCCAAGGCTCTGACATTTGTATGTCGAGAAGGGTTTGGCCCAGTGACACAGAGTGCCACCAGAAAGCCACCAGAACTCCTTCTTCCTTCTGTTTCCTCAAGTTTGCCTGGGGTCCAGGCATCAGCTTTAGAGTTCAAAGCCACAGACAAATTCAGTTCTTAGGGAACTGTTCCCTTCCTTTCTTACAGAAAAACCTTCATTAAGTTTGGGGGATATCACCTCCCTTTTGAAGGCATCTCATATCCAAATTAATCCCACTATTTCTTGTGTCCCCACTGTGTTGACACCCACTTTCCCATGGCACTTACCAGACTATATTTCTTTTGGGCCAGTTAGAAGCTCCTTCTCTGGAATTCCCCTTGGGGGTCTCTGCTGTTTTGTTTAGAAAAAATGTGTTGATGAGTCTCTTAAGAACAAGGGGTGAGACCTCAGGGAGAATGTTCAGCTAACAAAAGATGCCATCAACTGCCTTTTGCAGAGTGTGGATTCTGTTACCTGGAGGATCTTTTTTTGTTTGGTGAGCACCAGAATTAGTTGAGTACGACAGTTTGCCTGTAGATCAGGGCAGGGCTGAATTGTCCTGCATCAAAGAGGCTGTGTCAGTCAAGTTAGGCCATGCTATGCTACAGTAACAAACAGCCCTGGCAGTGGCATAACACAAGAAAGGTTTATTTCCTGTTTCTTACATGTATAATATCAATCACAGAGGAGAGGGGGGGAGGAGAGGGGGAGGCTCTTCATTAAAATCACTCAGTGAACCAAACTGAATGAAGCTCCATCTTGGCATTTACTTCCCATATCATCCCAGCCTAAGATAATGGTACCCCTCTAGGTGGAAAGCTTCTATCCAGAAATGGCGCACATTACTTTGCTTATGATTCGTTGGTCAGAGCAAACCACTGGCCACACATAACTTCAAAGGAGACTGGAAGATATCCTACCAATTGCCCCGAAAGAGGAAAGAATTGCAATATTTGTAAATATCCCTAATGATATCCATAGAGGTGAAGCTCAATCTAGTGGGAAGGTGAGGGTCAAGGGGCTTTTGGAGGGAGATTGTGGGACTTAGGCTTCTCAGGACCATGTTTCTACCTTAGGGGCTGTGTGGGGAAGGGTCAGGGAAGGAATCCTTGGTTGAACCATGGCCTAGAAGGAACTGGGTAAACTCAACATCTCCTATTAGGCCCACTTGTCGTGAGGTACTGGATTTAAATCCCTTCTCCACCTTACCTGTGAAATCTTTGAATGTCTGTGTTGTTCCCTGATGTCTGTGTCTGGGAGCATGGGGTGGAGGGCAGGGCAGGAGGGAAGGTCTCAAACAAGTGCCACATCCAGGATGTAAGTCATTCAGGGCAAAACCAGAGGCTGTACACATGGTACCAGGCACTGGATAAACCAGATGGCCGACATCTGAGTTAATGTACCTGTTATGTTTCCTCCTAGATCATAAATTCCTAAAGGTCAGGGACTGCTACTTATCTATACGCATGTCCCTTGCAGAGCGAGCACAGAACTACTCTGGATGCAGTAGGTGCTCAATTGCTTGAGGCTGGTTTGTGGGTGAATGAGTAAACGAGTGAGTGTGTTTCTGCCTCTCTCCCCTGTGCTCTGAAGTCGTGCTGTGGACGGGCAGCCAGGGGACGATATGGGGCGGGCCAGAAAAGGTCTTCACTCAGGGAGCAGCTCTCCTCACTCCACATCCAGCCTTAACTTCTAACCCTGTTAAAGGCACGAAGGCTCCCACTGATCTTGAAGTGGGATATAGAAAGCTTCCTCGACTATTCTCGCCTGTGCCGATGGACGTTTGGCTCCGGAGAGTGGCTCCACCTGTACGCCGAGAGGTGGATGGCAGTGTTGGGGCCCTGGACCAGGACGTGGTTGGGGGATGGGAGGCAGCGGAGTGAGACACATGGGTGTTGAGGGTAATGGATAGGAGGCCATCGTTGAAATACCTTCCTTCACTTACCCACTCATTCATTCGTTACTCACCCCTTCTTTCATTTATTTATGACATCATTCATCCCCTCTATCATCCGCAGTGATAACATAGGATAGTGCATACGGAGCTCCTGATACAATGCCTGGCACATGATGGGTGCAAGTAAATGTGTTTGCTCATTCAATCATCAGCAGTATTTTTAGAGTGTCTGTTTTGTACCAAGCATTCCTCCAGACCCTGGGAATAGAGCAGAGGACAAACAGACCAACAAAGGTCTCTTCTCTCATGGAGCTTGTGTTCATGTGGATAAATGGGGTTGTTTTTATTTTGAAGTATTCATGATGTTCTGGGAATCCATAGAAATTGACAGTATGGTCTCGCTTCTGAGGGAGATTAAAAACTAGTGGGAGGGACTTCCCTGGTGGCACAGTGGTTAAGAATCCGCCTGCCAATGCAGGGGACATGGGTTTGATCCCTGGTCCGGGAAGATCCCACATGCTGTGGAGCAACAAAGCCTGGGCGCCACAGCTACTGAACCTGCACTCTAGTGCCCGCGTGCCACGACTGCTGAGCCCACGTTCTGCAACTACTGAAGCTCGCACGCCTAGAGCCTGTGCTCCACAGCAAGAGAAGCCACAGCAATAAGCCCGCGCACCGCAACAAAGAGTAGCCCCTGCTCGCCACAACTAGAGAAAGCCCGTGCGCAGCAACGAAGACCCAGCGCAGCCAAAAATAAATTATTTTTAAAAAAGTACTTTCTGGGCTTCCCTCGTGGTGCAGTGGTTGAGAATCTGCCTGCCAATGCAGGGGACACGGGTTCGAGCCCTGGTCTGGGAAGATCCCACATGCCGCGGAGCAACTGGGCCCGTGAGCCACAGCTACTGAGCCTGCGCGTCTGGAGCCTGTGCTCCGCAACAAGAGAGGCCGCGATAGTGAGAGGCCCGCACGCCGCGATGAAGAGTGGCTCCCACTTGCCGCAACTAGAGAAAGCCCTCGCAGAGAAACGAAGACCCAACACAGCCAAAAATAAATTAATTAATTTCAAAAAAAAAAAAGTACTTTCCTTAAAAAAAAAAAAACAAAAAAAACCTGGGCTTCCCTGGTGGCGCAGTGGTTAAGAATCCGCCTGCTAATGCAGGCGACACGGGTTTGATCCCTGGTCCGGGAAGATCCCACGTGCTGCGGAGCAACCAACCCCGTGCGCCACAGCTACTGAGCCTGCGCTCTAGAGCCCGCGAGCCACGACTACTGAGCCCACGTGCCACAACTACTGAAGCCCGTGCGCCTACAGCCCGTGCTCTACAGCAAGAGAAGCCACCGCAATGAGAAGCCCGCGCACCGCAACAAAGATCCAGTGCAGCCAAAAATAAATAAATAAATAAATTTTAAAAAAAATTAAAAAAAAAAACCCCAAACTAGTGGGAGACAAAACACAGGCATGTGGAATATAAAACACAATGAGTCAGCCTGTGAGGGGCCCCAAGAGCTGTGTGGGCAGGGCTGTCAGACCCTGGGTGAGGGAGCGCTCTCCCTGGGCTTCACTGCACGCTCCGCAGGGCAGAGGCAGGGAGGGCTCTGCTGGGGGTTGGGGGGGGGGAGGGGTGAAGGGGGGTGGATTGTGACTGCAGACTGTTCTACCCCTTCCCAGCTTTGTGACTGTGGGCAAGTTCCCATACCTCTCTGAGCTCCTTTTCCTCCTCTGTAAAACCTTATAAGGCTGGTGTGAGTTAATTTGTGAAGCTTTTGGAGCATTGCCAGATATGGAAAACCACTTTATACAGGCTTTTTTTTTTTTTTTATCAATACATGAATAAAGGTGGGGGGAGTGGGGGATCCATGTTGGAAGGTGTGGCCGGCCTTGTGGAAGAGAGCCCTGAGTAGCCCTGAAAGATGATGGCTAAGCAAGAGCCCGCTCAGATGCCCTTCCCCAAGGAGTCATTTAGTTCCCTTCATTCATGCCTGTCCCTCTCCCTCCTCTGTCTTTTTCACACTTTCCTGGCTATGGTCAGTATCTAATTCACCTCTGGACCCCCAGTGCCTAGCACAGTGCTAGAAAGACAGATGGTATGTCAAGACTGTTCAATGAACCAATGAATATCCTCTCATCAATGTCACTGGGCTTTGCGTCAATTTATTGAGGAACCAACCTCTGTCTTCCAGGTCCCCAAACTCTCACGTGGGGGCTTGAGGCTTGCAGCCTGGAAATCCTGGTATTTCTCCAACTTCCCCATCTACCGAAAGTCATCCCATCACTGACCTTTGGCTGTTAGTCTTTCTCTGAGCCTCCCCCAGGGCACAGAGGGGAGGCAGGTCTCCCCTCAGCAGGATACCCCTCGATTCATGGCAGATGATAGGTGGGAGGTGGGGCCGGACTTGTGGGAGAGGAGGGGCATTCCATCAGCTATTGCCACATTATCCTTGGATAGTTCGTTTTCCTTTCTGTCCTCCTGAGGCCAGTAGTAGTAATAGTAACCATCATCATCATCACTGTGACAGCAAATAGGGTGGAGTGTCCCCTCGTAACCAAGCACTCTTCTAAGTACTTTACCTGCCTTGAAGCAGATGTTCCCAGTGTCCCACCCATATTCCCATGGCCAGTTCCAGAGGTCTCTTGAGGGTGGGTTCTGAAGGTGGACTTCGTCTGCACAGGTGCCTCCCTACATCTGCTGCCCGAGGGTGCTCTGTCTCCGTGAGAGCCAGGCCTGAAGTGCCAGCAGTGACCCTCTAGCAATGATGGGTGGGTTAGTGGAACAGATAACCCAACTCTCACCCTCAGTGGGACTCCCCCCTTGGAGAGCCCCTGGAGGGACTGAGCCCCGGTTGCCCACCGTGGGAATAATCAACTCATCAATGCACCCATCACTGGTTTCCTCCCTTGTCTCTTTCACCTCCCTACACCTTAACGTTGTTTCTTTGGATCATCTTCCAGATAAATTACTTGTACCAGGTGTTGGACTTCAGGGCTCCTTTTAGGAGGAATTCTGCTGAAGACTCCTATTATTATCCCCATTTTATATATGCAGTAGAAGAAGTAACTTGCCAAGGTGACACAGCTGGTAAGGGGTACAGCCAAGGACTGAACCCGGCCCAGGTCCAGAGTTGCTGTCTCTAATGACTGTGCAGTCCCTCCTCTCCCTCTGACTGTGACTTTTAAGTCAGGTGCTTCAGGCTGTTTGCTCCAAGTCTTGGGGCCCCCAAAGCAGACCAGAATTGCCCCTACATCCCTAGCTCGGTTTCCTTGAAAACAGTCCGAGCAGTAACGCTCCATCTGGTCCAGACAGAAGCCCTGTTCCCTCCTTTTTGTGTCAAGGAGCTGCCAGCCCCTTCCCCCCTTAGTGTTTGCTGGCAAGACACAGTAAAAGCATTCCTCAATTAAAGGCACAGTGAAATGACACTTGAATTCTCTGGGGAACAATTCTGCTATGATGGATAAACATGTTAATTACTCAGAATTTAACCTCCAGCTGCTGCCTTTGCAGAGCTTTCTCCTCTCAGCCTGAGCCTGAGGCCTGGTGGGGTGGACTCTCCCGGAGCTCTCTGGCCCCCAAAACCTCCCCATCCCTACACACAGCCAACACCCAGTAGACAGTAAGTGGAGAGAGCCAGAGCATGGGCTCTGCATGCTAGATGGCTTGGGTTCGAATCCCAGCTCTACCACTCATAACCCATGGATCCTTGAGCAAGTACTTCAACCTTGCTGTGCCTCACTTTTCCTATCTATAAAATGGGTTGCTGTGACGATTAACTACATTAACATTGGTCAAGGATTTAAGGACTTTGATGCTTCTGCGCTGTGAAAGGAAGTGTTTGCTGTGCAGATAGCCGCTTCGGGGCCCAGCTCTCCTCCTGCAGGATTTGCTGGGTTCTTTTTTCTTTAACGTCCTCACTACCTTGCTCCAATCTTAGTGAACTTGAAATTCACTTTTCCCTGAACCTAATTTCACCCCTCCCAAAGGAGAGTGGAGTGAGGCACATTTGCAGTCTTTTAGGATGTGAGTAGGCACTGACCGTTTGTTCACTTGTATATTCAACATTTAAAGGGTGCCTACTAGGTGCCAGGCCCTACAGCAGAAGCTGGGGCTGCATCCTCCAGGCAGACGTGGCCCGTGACTGCACAGTTTTCCTACAGAAAGGCGGAAGCACAGGAAAACACGTGCTGCAGCCTGGAGTGGTGGGTGGTATGACAGAGGCCAGAGCATCCCCCCTGGTGGTATCCCCTGCAGCACCCCGGTGATGAGGGCAGCACATGGCAGTGTGGGTTTTGGAATCCAGTCGTAGATTCCAATACCCACTAAGCATCTTTGCCACGTGACCTCAAGCCGCGCATTTAACCTCTCTCCCCCTCAAGTTCCAGCTCAAAAATGGGGACAGTAATAGGGCTGAGCTGATAGGCTTGTGAAAATTCAGACAAAATCTCAAGCCCAGTCACTGAGAAAGCGCTTCGTAAGTGTCAGTATGATGACGCTGATATTGCTAAGGATAACCTCTCTAAGTGGGAGTGTCCTCGCCTAAAAATAGCGCCCCCCTCACTGAGCTTATGATAATTAAATGAGAAGATGGGTACAAAACACTTAGCACTTTCTGGGTGCAGAACACTGCCTGGTGACACTTACTCAGGGCTGTTTTTGGCCAGTGCCCCTCCTCTCTCGGCTCCTACCTCATCTGGGGGCCTGGGGGAGCCCCACCTTCCCGTTGGAGCCCCAGTTGGGCTTCAGATTCCGCAAGGAACGGAGCAAGGAGACTCCAGCCTTCAGGTTGCCTTGTGCAGAATCATAAACTTCTGGGCTCCCCAGGCTGGAAATGGTTTGCTGCTGATGGGATCATTGAGAGTGCCAGCCAGATCTGATCTCCGCATTCGGAGGTTTATTAATATCACCTCGAATTTATCTTCCCTGATGGGGAAATTTTGTCAGCATCTGATAAAAAGTGAAATACACAGCAGCCTTGTGCCAACAAGAGCCCTTTCTCTGTCATCAGCTGTTAGCAGAAAGCTAGTGCAGCAGCCTGCAATGGGGCTAATGAAAATGTAGGTGGGGAAGAGAAATGAGTTTTTTATCTTCAGTGCGGAACTTGGACTTCAAAGCTCCTCCAGGGCTCCCCTCCCCCAAACTGGGCTGTGAAAGTCAATTTCAGAGCTGCATTTCCCTCTGAGAGCCTATGCCTCACCCTCCAATACCCATCTGGACACCACACTCCCGATGAAACCATACTTGTCCCCTCTGAACACTTCCGTGAATCCTGCTTACCTTCCAGTCTAGGATGCCACCATAAAAGAATATCAATGAGTGGAGCTGACTGTAGATGAGAGGAGAAAACAACATCTTGGAGGAGTGTAATAGGGCTTCAGCAAGAAGAATGCCGGGTTGAACTCCTGAGAAAGTGGGGCCCTTAGCTTGTGTTAGCTGAGTCAGATGGGATATATCTAAGCGGGAACACCCTCTAGGGCAGAGGAATCAGGTCGTGATTCCAAGGCAGTCTTGAGTTGTCCTGCTGACGACCTGGCAATGGGAAGCCTGAGGTTGGTAGGGAGTGTCTGGGGAGGCTGAACTGATGTATGGTGCTGAATGGAGGAGCAAAGTGCTTTGGAAGCTTCTAGCTCAAAGACATCCTTGGTCCATTATAAAATGTCCAATGCCCTCATTTTACTAATGAGGGCATGAAGCCCAGAGAGGGCAAGCTGTGTGTCCAGGATCACACAGTAAGTCATTGGTGGCAGGGCTAGAACTAGAATAGGTATCTGGCTTCCCTGTCGAACAGTCTTTCCATCAGACTGTATTTGTACCTTTCTTCCATATTTGGGTAACTTTAATGGAACCTTTCTACCTGCCAAGCACCTGTTAAGCAGGGGATGTTCTTCGTTGACCTTCACAACAACTTTGGGAAAAAGATGCTCTTGGTGCCTTCTTTTGACACTTGACATCACGGGGCTGGGAGAGTTTAAATGACTCGTCTAAAGCCACAGGCTAGTAAGCGGTGGATTCAGGGCTCCAACCTAGCCAACTGGCTCCAGAGCATTGCTTATAATCAGCAGTCCAAACCAATGTTTCGGGAAGTGGGATGCCTAGAGGAGCAGTGTCAACGTGGGAACTTATTAGAGGTGCAAATTCCTGAATCAGAAACTCTGGGGGTGGGGCTGGCCATCTGTGTTTGAGTACGTTTGAGTTGGTCTAAACTATTTAAGTCATAAATCTTCCCACTTTCAGAGTGAGTCTTCCTTCCCATGCTCTGTAAACCAAATTGCTGACTTCTCACACCAGAGGAAATTTATAAGGTAGCTGCTACTTCTCAGCAGCCCAGCTTCTGGTGGCCTCTTTTAACAGTGGAATTATTCCAGAATCCTAGGTTTGGCATAGGTTTTCCGGCACCCAGAGGGGTTAAGTGTGCCTCTGAGCTTGAAGACAGCAAAACTGTCATTGCTGAACCTTCTGTTGGCCAGAGGGGATTCTGAGAGTCCCGTCTGGTTTCATGTGAACTTGGACAATCTGGTCTAGTCAAGTGGAAAATTAGCAAACTGTAGAGGAATGGGACACAATTTGAGACCAAATGTTCAGTGTAACCAGGGTGCTGCCAGACTTCTGAGCATAGATCTTGTGAAGCCATTAGGAATCCCATACTGGAGATGTTTTCTTCTTGATTCAACAGATACTTATCTTGCACCCACCAAATGCCAGGCATTTTGCTTAGGACTGGGACTAGAAAGATGAAAGGATGTGGTCCCTGCCCACAGGGAACCCACAGTCTAGTGTGATTATCTAGTGGTGGGGTTCTCTACTGGGGAAAGTACAATGGCTTTTAGTTGATGCAGTTGATGATGTCTAGTTAATAGAGTGTCATAAAAGTAAATTCCCTGATTACCCCATTGGTGATCATTGATACTGCATACTGATGAAGGCAGCACTTTTTTGGTGGTGTGGGATAAAAACACTGCAGTCCAGTGAAGGAGAGTCTGATGAAGACTTCATTATTTAATGAACCATGTCCTTGTAAACAGCTGTGGTATAAACTAGCCAGGACAATTATGCATGTTGGATTATGTCTGCAGTAAATTGATTCTACTTTATTTGATTAGGTTGGTTCTCCAAAGACAAATTCTTCCAAGTTGAGTCAGGGAAAAAAAATCGCCATTCAAACTTTGCTTCTGACCTTTAATCTTTGAAATGCTTTTGCTCTCCAATCTTAAGAGGAAACACCTGGTGGCCACTCTGTTGTTATCAGCAAGAGAACCAAGAATAATTATGTGTTTGCAACAGCTATTGGCGTGCTCTGTACAAGACTCACACAGTCTTCTCTGGATGAGCATGCCCACAGGGGCAGTAAGAGACAAGCCAGAGACTGACCACTCCTTTGTAAGCCCCCAGAGCAGCCGGGCTTCAGCTCACCAGGCCGTTATCTTCCTCTACATATAGTCAAATATAAGCCTGCAGATGGACATAATGAAGAGAAATGGGATCGACGTGAAATTCTTCCCCCAACCCCATTCTGCCATTTTCAGAGTATTAGTAGCTTGTGAAATCAAGTTAATGGGTCATCACCAACATCAGTAAAAAATGAAAAAGAGTAAAATAAAATAGTGCATCTCCATGTATTAGTCATAGTAAGAGTAAGTATTGCTTCATGAAACTGTATTTTGGTTTGTGTATATATGGGCATGGGTGTGTCTATGTGATGTGATGTGTTCTGAACCGTGCTGGAATTCCCACAGCCATAGTCTCTGTAAGTGGAACAGGTGACTTCTGGCTGAAATTCACTTCCTATAACAAGAGGAGCCCGGAAAGGCTAGAAAATCACTTGTCCTAGAAGTGGTCTTGTAAGGTAGTGAAACCAGTGGATGAATATTGGAATCATTAATGGTTTTGGACTTAAGACAGGGTACACCCAGTACACTTAGCCTTACTACATGTGATGCATTCTGATCTATTCCATTCCCATTCCCATTTTATTTATAAAATGTTTGTCGAAACTCATTAGGTAGATCAATTTCATGACCCACCAATGGGTTACAATTTAAAAAAACCTGGCAGATTAGGTTACATTCAAATTCCCTTTCAACCCAAAAATACTGTAAAACCAATATAAATCACCAGTATATTAGGGTGTAAAATTCTGTGTGTAGCAGACTCTTAGATAAAGTTGTTTCTAACCTTCCTACTAGCTCTGCGTGGAATGTTTCCTACCTTTATTGTATGTTTGCCTTTACCGGTGAGCCTTTTCCTTTGATAATTATCTTGTTCTAGTTGTGGCCTTTTCTTTTTTGCCTAGTCTGGTTGGTGGCCGGGCCCTGCCTTGTGAGGAGGCTGCTGGCTGCTGCAGTGGTGCCTGGTCATGAGGCGGCTGGCTGCTGGATCCTGGGGGCCCCGGGGCTAGTGCTGGCTGGCCGGGCAGAGTCGGGGCCCCGAAGACCCTGGGGCTGTTGCCTGCCCACTGGCAGGTGAAGCCAGATCCTGGGGTTAGTACTGGACTACTGACAGGCAGAGCTGGTTCCTGGAGTCTGGCTGCAGGGTCCAGGGATCCTAGAGCTACTTTAAGATCATTGGGGGGGGCGGGGGTTCCTGATATAGTTGGCTGTGGGGTTCGGGCTGTCTGGAAGGTTACATTGACCTGCTAGTGGGTAGGGCCAGGGTCCAGCTGGTCCCAGGGTGGGGTCTGGCCTGCTTTGTGGGGGTGTAGTTTTCTTGCTTCTGGAGTCTGCCCCCTGATGGGTGAGGCTGGTCTAGAGATTTGCACAGGCTTCCTGGTGGGTGGGGCCGTGCCTGTCCCCTGGTGGGCTGGGCTGTCTAGGGGGCGTGTCCAGAGGCAGGTGTGAGCGCTTTAGTCTTCAGGCAGCCTGTCTGCTGATGGGTGGGGCTGTGTCCTCACCCAGTAAGTTGTTTGGCCTGAGGTGCCCCAGCACTGGCGCCTACAGGCTGTTGGGTGGGCCAGGTCCCAGGTTTTGGCTAATGAGCTAATGGCACTGCCAGCGTGGGCTTCTGTGCTAGAAGGAGCTCTCAAGTATGGCTGCCGCCAGTGTCTACTCCCCAGGGTGAGCTGCAGCTGCCACCGCCTCTCCGAGGAGACTCTCTCCGACCCGCAGGTGGCCCAGGCTCCTAACAAAGAACTGCTTTCACCCTGGGGCCCAGTGCACACGAAGGTTGTGTGCACCCTTTAAGAGTGATGTCTTTATTTCCCCTAGTCCTGTGGGGCTCCTCAGTTAAGCCCCACTGACCTTCAAAGCCAAATGCTCTGGGGGCTTTGTCTGCCCGATGCAGGACCCCCCCCGCCTCGGGCTGGGGAACCCAATGTGGGGCACAGAATTCCCACTCCTGTGGGAGAACCTCTCCAGTTTGTGGGTTGGCCACCCAGGGGGTATGGGATTTGATTACGAGTCTGCTTCTCCTACCCATCTCGTTGTGGTCCTTTCTTCATGTCTTTAGTTGTAGAAGATCAACTGAAAACCATCTGTTATTAATCAGTCATTGGTTCACTTGCTTGCTCATTTATGCCACTTATTACTTACTATGCACCAGGTACCGTGCTAGGCCATGGTGATATAAAGTTTGTAAAGTAGATAAAACATGGCTCCTGCCCTCAAAGAGTTTGTAGTTACAGGGACGCTGAGTAGGTTTCCTGCTTGCCCTGAGTTCCCTGGGGGAGGAAGGACCCTTGAGCTTCATCTCCAGCACATTCTCCTCGATGTTCCTGCGTGAACTATTTGGCCCTAAAGTCTTAGTCCAATAGCAGAGTTTAAGATGCTGCTGTTAATAAAAACTAAACTCAAAATGAACACACGTTAGAAAACAAAGGCTGGCTGTGGAGGCCCTGTCCCCTCTTGGTCCCTCTCACATGTGTCAGGAACCCTAATTACTTGGGTATTGATTAATTTCCTATGTAGACCACTGATCCTGTGGACTGACTTGTAGGGCCTAATAAAATAAGATGGCTCAGAGTTGGGAGCTAATCAGATTTCTTTTGTATAGACCCGCTTTATGCTAGGGTTTAAGGAAGGACTCTTGACTTGAGTCCTGGAAATGCTCTGTTTAAACATCTCCCAGACGGTTAGGGGCGAACTGGGCCCAGGAGGGTGGGGGGCACTGGACGTTCCTTAAGGCTCCCGGGTAGTGAGAATCCCATCCTCAGATGTCCCTGTCAGTGTTGACCCTTGAGGGTGGCCACATGTCAGTTTAGAGTCTTGCTAAATTTTTTATGATTATTTGATTGCCCTGCAAGACTCTATGCTCCTGGAAAGGAGCAGCTCGCTGACTAGGTTCCATCACTCCGTGACTCTGAGTTGCTCATGTTTCATACATAAAATGGGAGCAAGTCTGCCCCCCCACGCCCCCACTAGCAGGCTCAATGGGAAGGCTAAGTGACCACCTGGCCCTCAAGAAGGGCCGTTACCCTCTCTCTCCAGCCCCTGCCACCCCTCAGAAGGCCAGCACTTGGCACATGGCTTGTACCCCCAACCTGAGAACTCCCTTTTCTCCCCTCAGTCCAGCCCTGGAAATACCACCGTGTCATTAGACCTCCTGACAGTCTTCATCCATATTTCTCTTTTTCCTCTTTACCCTCATCACATGCTGTACCCCTCATTCCACTTTAGGCCAATCAGCCAGAATTACAAATACTTCCCCAAACCTGAGGGTCTATTGGAGTTCACAGCCCCCCTGCTTCTGCTTGTGGTTTACCCTTTGCCTGGGCGCTTCCCTCGCACTCCCCATGATCAGCTCACCCCAGCACTCTCCACGCTGAACAGAGTGACCTCTTTTTGTGTTCTTCTCTCGTGAGTTTCTCCACTTGCTCAGTCACAACAGGGGCCAGCCCCTAGTGAGCTGTGCACATCTGAATTTGAGGGTTGAACCTAATTATGTCGTCGAGGTGGGATGCGAGTGGCTGGGTGGGATGACATTCCCGCTAAGTTGCCATACCATGGCTTGAGTGAGCCCCAGGAGACCCGTGCACCCAAGGAATGTGTGAGATGGGCCCACTGAGACGATCTCCTCCAGAGCGGGCCATAGTCAGGGAGGTAGCATGGCTTGGGGATTGGATAAGGCTCAGGCCTCTGAATGAGGCAAACAGATTCCCATCCCGCGGAAGGCTGTGCTAGTTTATGTCTCTTACACTGAGGGCTACAAGACGAGGGAAGGCTATTCCTGGTGACTGGCCCGGTTAGGTAAGCCATTGGATTCTGTGACATTGAAGCTGGAAAGGTTTTGCTGGATCACCTCTAGTCCAGCCCTCTCCCTTTACAGATGAACAGGCCAAGGTCCAGAGCTAGGGCGTGACTTGCCCGAGGTCAGTGAGAGCTCTCACTGCTAGCATGTGGGGTGGCAGCTGCCTGGGCCGAGAGGAAAGGGGGCCTGTTGCAACTTCTCCTCCCGCTAGTTGCCAACGTCTTTCCCCGGAGCCAAAGAGACAGGGAAGAAGCAGCATCCATTGCCATGGAAACCAGCCCACAGCGAGAGCAGGCTGCTCTCCCCGCTAAGTGTAGCTCCTTTAACAGGCGCTGATGCTGGTTCTGCGGCTGGGCCTTACTAGGGGCGCTGGGACCAGTCACCATATTTTCTAGGAGAGAAAGCTGGAGGAACACATCTAATATAAATGGGACAGGCTTAGCAAAGTGGGCCACAGTGCACTGTGCTATTCTTTTTCCTTTCTTGCACCAGCTTCTCCTCTGTCAGAGACTCCAAACAGGATTTAAGGATCTTTTTAGAAAGAGATCAGCCTTGCGCTGAGTTTGGCCTTCAGATGCCAGAACTAAACTTTTGAACTGCCAGCAGCTCTGCCTGGAAGGGTCTGTTTGTCAGACCTGCCAGAAGAAAATCTAAAATGAAGAGTTGGAGTTGGGGGAAAGAGAAAAAGGAAAAAATTTATTTTGCTTTCAGACATAGTTAAATCTCCTCAATGAACCAGGAGTTAAATTGGGGCTTTAAAAATCGATAGGCTTTCATGTGTGTGTGGGACCGAAGAGTTCAGGGGTTGGGAAGGGCCTTATTAGGTCATCTCATCCATCTCTCTGCCTCCAGGCCTATTCTAATCCCTCTTGTATATAAAACTCTGGAGGAGGTGACATCATGAGCTCCCACAGTAATTTGTTCCACTGTCTAACAATTCTCAATCTTAAAGCGATCTTCCTTATAGCAGGGCCAGATTCCTCCCGCTGCCTCCAAAGCTTCTCTGTCTGTGGTCCAACGCTGCCCAGAAGCAGCTGGGATTTTTATGAAATGAGTGTGGGCTTGGGCCTATCGTCAATGTTCAAGTCTTGCCATTTCCACTCATAGGTAAAATGACCTTGGACAAGCCACTTAACTGTTCTAAGACTCAGTTTCTTAATTTAAAGAGGTCAGTGTGAAGGTTACAGGAAGTAATACATGCAAATATGCCTAACCCGGCACCTGACATTTAGTGACGCTCAACCAAGGGGCCGTGTTTGTTGGCCTGGGGGTGCCGTGGTACGGGCGCCTTTTGGATCAAGACCTCAGGTATTAACCTTTTGGTTGTTGGATCATAGGGTTGTTGGGGGGATGCAGCAGGGGCAGCTGAGGGGACACTCTTGGGGCTTGGCCATTGACTGTTTGCCAACCAGCACGAGAGGTTTCAGTATTTTAGAGGGCTGTTTGGTGGTACCAGTGCATCCTGTCTAAAGTGTCAGCCCTGGTGGTGCCTTCAGAGATGCTAAGCAAATCCCTACGTCCACGTCTTTGTGCCACTGGTACCCCCCCCCCCCCACCCATGCCTTCATTGCCCTTTTGAATCCCACCCAAAAGACCCAGCTCAGATTCAACCTCATACATGACTTCAATTCAGCTCTAAACCCATAAAACTCATGCCCTGCGTTCTTACTCCAGGAGGGAAGAAAGAGGAGGGAAGGTTGTTTGTGCGTGGCCAATTGAGCCATTGGCTGAGTCAGGGGATCACAGAGCATTCAGCCTGAGAATCATAGATGAAGAAACTGGGCAAGAGAGGGGCAGGGACTTGCCCCAGGCCATCCCAGTCATCAGGAACAGGTCTAGCACCTCGGTCTTCAGACCCAGTGCCTAAGCTTCTTGTACAGTACCCCATGGGTGAGGCTCTTCCTTCAGCCTGGAATGAGGACAGAGTCAGCCCCCAGCCTGTGTAGCACCCTTCTACCCTAGCACATGCTTTCTGAGTCACTTGGAGGGGAGGCAGATAAGGGGAAAACACACACCTTTTTGGAGATGGCATGCATCACTTGGGAGAACTGAGGCCAGGCAGTAAGAGTGGGTAAGGTCTCCCATCCAGCTCCCCTCCCCCGTACTCACACAAAGGTTGGAGTGCTGGGGAAATTAAAAGCATTGGTGTCATTCTTACCCACCTGGGCAAGGGGGCGAACTTTCAGCCACATTCTGGTTGGGTGAAGTTTTACTGTTGATTAGACACCTGCTTGGCTTAGCTTTTATAGAACCTGTTTCAAATGGAAATTCCTTAGACAGACTGGTTGTGCTGTCAGGGAAGTGCTGACCAGCCTCTGAAGCACCTGGATTACAGAAACATCTGGAGGGGGTTATTCAGGCTAAGAGGCTATGAGATAAATGTGTTTGTGTGTGCATGTGTGTCTACAATCCCTTTTGCTGGCTGCAGATTCTGTCATTGCATCATGGAAAAATGCTTCCGAAGGAAAGTAGCAGGTGCAAAGATGCTGATGTTGGAGCCATTGAGGAAGCACAGTTTTGGTCACAAAAATGCTGTTTATGCACCGGGTTGGCACGTGATGGGCACAGATGGGGAAAGGACTGTTGAGGTGGACAGGCTTCTTTGGGTGAGGGACACGGAGAGTGGCTCCTGGAACAGTAGGGGATGGAATAGGATAGGGAAGCGTGTTGCTTTGGAGCACACAGGGTTGGAGTTCAAATCCGGACTTTGCTGCCTTCCAACTGACTGGCCTTGGGCAATTCCACAACGCATGAGGCTGCTTTGTGGGTAGGGGCTCAGTGTAAATTCCAGGTTCCTTATCATGGGGCTTCCAAGGATAAACACAGCTGGGTACCTCAGGGGAAAAAGACCCAGAGTTTTGAGCCTTTCAGCCTCAGGCATCAGAGTCAACTCATAGCAGGAAGAAGTATATATGATGGTGGAGAGACCTGCCCATAAAGTGACCCCTTGGGCTGCCATTTTGGCCACATCTCAGGGTTAGGAAACTGACAGCTGGTCTGCTTCATTTGCTGAGCTCTGACAAGGCAGCAGCCGGAATCATCTTCTTTGCTGGTATCTGGAACAGCTGCTGGGATTTAATAGTGTGCTTAGAGGAATTACCTGGAATCACAGCAGGCATTAAGAAATGGGAATGCATTTCTGTAAGCCCAGCTAATGTTTGAGTGAGAGAGAGCAAGGTCTTTCCTTCCATGGGGGGTGAGACGCGAAAAGGACTGCCCTGTGATTGTGCTCTAAGTATATATAAGCAGTGATTTCATCTGGGTGACGCTTGGCATGGGACTCGGGCCAGATAGTGTGTGAAAAGGAATGACTGAATCTGGTTGGGGGACCTCCTTTTAGGTTAGTTGCTCAAGGAAGCCACCGTCTCTGGGCATCTAGGGAGTGACAGCTGTCTTGGCCAGTACATGAGGACAACTGTGGACAGCACGGTGTTCTGAGCCCATTTTCCTACTCACTCTTCCTGGTTTATGTGGCATCAGAATATCCCATTGGTGTCTTCTGTTTTAATTCCATTCCCTGATATTTAGTTGGCACTCCCATGGGACATCACCCTGCTGGGTGTACTGTGCCTGTCTTCTAGTGGTTTAAAGTCTTTTGGGGAAATGTGATTAATGAACGTGCAAATATTAGACAACAATAAAAGACAGTATAAATTATGGTTATAAGTAGAATCTAAGCAGGATAGATATGTATAGGGCCGACGTAAATGTCCTTGGAGCTTAGAAGATGGAGAAACTTCTGAAGTCCGGAAGAGACTGGCTTATAAAACCAGAGGCCTGCCCAGCTGATTGGAAAGTGCACCTATTGCAGGGGGCCATGCCCCTTCGGCTGACTCGGAATTTGATGAACTTTGAGCCTGAGGCAGTAACAGAGCCTGGGTTTAATAGAAGGAAAGGGGTTCTGCCTCTTCCTTGTGCAAGCTGAGAGTTTCATCTGGCTTGGGGACTGCTGGGATTTGCCATACATGTGCCATGGTGGCCTGGATGGGTGGTCACTTGACTCAGTACCAAGACTGTCTGCCGAGTGGTTTCCAGTTATGACTCTGGCTAATGAGATTGGATTCAAAGTGTGTTGCAAATCATTGAATGTCAGTGAATGCCTCTGGCCTGCCCTGCCCTGTGTTGTGCTGAGCACCAACAGGTCCCGAGCCGAGGGTGACACCCAATCAATCCAACCTCCTAGGTGTCTCTATGGTTCATTTGCTCCTCACCTAGTTCAGGCCACCATCACTTCTTGTGTTGACAGCTACAGTCATGGCCTAAAAATCTGCTGACATTCCCTCCTCGTTACCCCTCCCCATCCAATCCATTCTTCTAACAGTGGCCAGGGGACCTTTCTAAAAATGGTTTTCTAATCATGTTAATTCCCTTTTAGAAACTCTTCATTTGTCCCCATTGTACTTAGAAGAAAATCCAGTCTCCTTATCACATGTTGTCTGCTCCTGAACTTTTCTCATTCTCCATGTGCTTCTCATAATGTAATTTCAAAACAAAAAACAACTGGCCTCTACCCATGTGGATCCCTCTACTGGGAACGTCTCCCCTCTCCTCTTCCATCCCCCACCTTTTGCCTGGCTCCCTCCTGTTCATCCTTCATGAGCTTCATCCCTTACCAGACCAAGATGCCCGCTCCCATCCTATACCTCACAGCTTGCTGAACTTTGCCTTTGTAGCATCCTATGAATTGCCATATTTTATCTGCGTAGTTTTTGTTTGTTTGCTTGTTTGACATTTAATGTCTGTTTTTCCCCTCCTTTCCTCTTTCCAACCCCTCACAAGGTCCCTGAGGGCAGAGACCCCCATCTTGTTGGCTACTGCTCAGGACCTAGCTCATAGCCTGCAATTCAGCAGGATTCAGCACATGCGTATAGAGGTGGTGGAGCCTTTGGATTTCTAGAGCTTCCTCGTAGATTCCCACCATGTGTCCTGTGGACCAGGGAACCACTGGAATTGAAATGAGCTCCAGGCAACTCAGCCAGATGTTTCTGCCTTTAGATGAGCTTTATGCCCAGGCGCAGAGCAGAAGAAACTATGTCAACTCATAAACCGGGCAAATTTATGGTGGAAATCGGTGGGAGAGAGTAAATATGAATCCTCATGATATCAATTTATGGGCTGCTTTATAGATTGTAATCACCCATTTAGAGTTTACAGGCTATTAATTTTGTTTGCAGAGAGCCAGGACTCTTGGGGACAGAATTTATAGGGCTACGTGTGGTGTCAGACATGCGGACCCAGGCCTTCAACCCCTGAAAGGTTTTGGAAAGAGAAGGATAAGCAGTCTTTGAGTGGTTGGGACTCAGGGCCCTTACCTCTAGCTCTCCTCCTGGCCATAATTTTTTAAACATTTAAAAACAATTTTGTTCACTGTTTTATTATTTTAATTTTACCTTAGTCTTCAGGGGCCCTCCTTCCTGCAAGCAAAGTGGCTATGTGGAATTTCGCATTCAACCCTTTGTAGAGAGGGCTTCCCTTCTGAGAGCTTGAGGAGGTCTGAGGGGAAGCAGTGGTGGGTTGGACAGAACTGGGTAGAATCCAGTTCTACCCCTTAGCTTGTGGTCTTGAGCCAATTTTTGTTGTTAATTTTCTGGACTTCCTTTTCTTCCTCTGTAAATTGTGACCATTGTCCCCAACCTTCAAAGGGTGATTGTAAAGGTAAGGGGAGATGGAATAAGAAAAGTACTTGGTACTCAAAAAGAATTATAGGTAATAAAATGATAATGATGATTGCTGTTTTGAAGTAAGCCTGGTTCAGTGGGAACAAAGTATAAACTAAGTGTCAGGACAGTTGGTCCCAACTCTGTCACTGACATGCTGGGTGACCTTGGGCAAATTAGCCTCTCTGATCCCAGATTCTGCATTAGTGGAATGAGAGATTTGATCATGAAAGTGGTGCTTCTCAAAGTATGGTCTGTGGACCAGTATCACTTGGTGACTTGTTAGAAATGGAGATTCTCAGGCTCCACGCCAGGCCCCCAACTCAGAATCCTGTGAGTAGGGCCCAACCATTTACATTTTAACAAGTTTTCCAGCTGGTTGGTGGGTACAGTGAAGTCTGGGAAGCATTACTCTCTGGTAACTTCTGGCTCTAACACGCCATGTCCACAGCCCTAACATCACATTTGATGATGGCTCCCCACAAAGCAGTCACCCCTGGGGCCTTCCTCCTTGGGGTCTTGGACCGAGGTGGCTTTTGGCAAGAGGAGAACAGAGTGGAGCAGGAGAATGAGCGCAGGATTCTAAATCAAGACTCAGTTGAGATTTGAACCCAGGTTGCCTGATGCAGCATCTGTCTGTGGAGCCACTACTTTGTTGCCTCTCAGTAGTACGGCCTTTGCCTCTTCCTGGCCTAGTGACCTTGGCCAAGTTATTTGTACTCTCTGGGCCCCATTTTCCTCATCTGTAAATGGGGAGGACCGGGACCTATTTTATAGGGTTGTTGTGGGGATTACATGAGTTATGTGAGAAAAGTGCCTCTAGGGCCTGTACCTCACCAGCACTGGGTATATTTGCTGCTGATATTACCATTAGCATCCTCCACCTCCTCCCCTTCCTCCTCTTCCTCCTCCCCTTTCTCCTCCCCCTCCTCCTCCCTCTCCCTCCTCCTCCTCCTCCCCTTCCTCTTCCTCCTCCTCCCCTTCCTCCTCCTCCTCTTCCTCCTCCTCCTCCCCTTCCTCCTCCTCCTCCTCCCCTTCCTCTTCCTCCTCCTCCCCTTCCTCCTCCTCCTCCACCCCTTCCTCCTCC
Source organism: Balaenoptera acutorostrata (assembly GCF_949987535.1). Classification (NCBI taxonomy): domain Eukaryota; kingdom Metazoa; phylum Chordata; class Mammalia; order Artiodactyla; family Balaenopteridae; genus Balaenoptera; species Balaenoptera acutorostrata. The sequence continues at coordinate 58,398,091 of NC_080079.1, forward strand.
TCCCCCTCCCCTTCCTCCTCCTCCCCCTTCCTCCTCCTCCCCCCTTCCTCTTCCTCCTCCTCCCCTTCCTCCTCCTCCTCCCCTTCCTCCTCCCCCTCCTCCTCCCCCTTCCTTTTCCTCCTCTTCCCCCTTCCTCCTCCTCCCCCTTCCTCCTCCCCTCTTCCTCCTCCCCCCACTTCCTCCTCCTCCCCCCTTCCTCCTCCTCTTCCTCCTCCCTCCCTTCCTCCTCCTCCTCTTCCTCATCACTGCTTCAAGAATATAACTACATAGGTCTTTGAGTAAAATAGAAGGTATGAGATTGGAACTCAAGTTTCCTAATTTGCTCTGTGACCTTGGACAGGTCGTTTAAGCTTAGACGGTAAAATGGCCTCATCTCTAAAATGGGAATGTTTATTTTTTCTGCTGGTATTTACTGTCTGTCAAGTGCTGACACTGGGCCAGGCCTGGGCATTGCAGCATGGGGCAGGCAGATGTGGTCCCTGCCTTCTCTCTGCCACTTTCTCTGAGCCCAGGGATCGCGGAGGGATTTGCTAAGATCATGCATGAGAAAGCCTATCGTTGTTGTTAATCATCATCATTTTACCAGCACAGACGCAAAGCATGTCTCAGAGTTGAACAGTGTTGACGGTTCTTGTGCTGATAGACCCGTTAGGAAGAGGAGGAGGCCTTGCCTGGACAGCACTAGATATACTTGCTTCCCAGTAGCCTGACCAACTCCTGTACCCTCCACCTAGAGGGCTTCCCCTCCGTGTTTTGGGCAGTCATTGGAGGTATTCCTCCAAAAGCTGATGCAGAGGTGAGCCAATGTCTGCCTTTTCCAGGTCTTCTTTGAAGTCTTTATTCTCTGCCTGCACATGTTCTATCTTGGGGGTTTCTTTGGAGACCAAATTAGGTGCATCAGTGCATTAGGTGACTCTGGAGTCTTTGCATCAAACAGGAGGTTGGAGCTGCAGAGGGGCAAAGGATGGGAAGGTAGGTCCTTTAGGTGGTGTTGGTTGGATTTGCTTTTGAGAAGGTGCTTTAAACATTTATTGCGGGAATTGTACTTGGCCTTGCCCTCAGCCTGCCTATATGCAGATGAGGTCTGCCTGTTGTTTAACTCTGGGCAATTAGAGGAGGGAGGTAATGACATTTCCCCTAATGCCACATTTGAGGTGCAGCAGTCCTGCCAGTCTCTGGGGTCTTCAAGAGCCCAGCTTCTTTTGGGGAAAGGACCATACCTGTCAGGGCCACCCTGCCCCAGCTCACCTTCCAAAGAGCACCTTTTGAGTTCAAGTTTGGGCTCCGTGCTTTGATCAGGGATCTGTTCCTTCCGTTAGCCTAGGGCTTTAGTGAGCGTATGCTTTGGGCCCAGCCCTCTGCTAGGCAGAGGTGGAGAAAAAATGATGTCGTGGGCTCTGCCTTCCAGGAGTTTGCTCTCGCATTGGTGAGGTGAACCAAAGTCACAGAAATAATACCACCATTTACACGAGGTGGAATGTAATTTATGATTTGCGTGGCATAGGCAGAAGGAAAGAACCTTGAGAGCTGGGGCTATGGGAGGGCTTCGTGGAAGACATGGTGCTGTAGCTGGACCTGATGGATGGAAATACAAATGGGTGGGCTTTTCTGGGAGAGAATCAGGCAGACCAAGGCGGACACTGGGTGGTTGATTAATCCATAACTGTAGCACTTGTCGTGGGTGCTTCACTTCACCAGTGTAGGTGTGCAAACAAAATCATTTCTAGTTTTTAATCTTCTAATTAACTGAAATCTGACTAAGTTTCATCTACATGTTTACTTGGGGGAGTTCCCCCTACTCTGGGTTGGGCAAAGCTGTTGGGTCTCAGAAAGCATCCAGTCCCAGGCTTCTGGACACTAACATGTGTGCACCTGGTCCTTGCTGAAATTCTTATTGTGACATCCAAGTCCTTTTGGGTTTGGGGCTCTGCTGCATCTGTGTTGCCCACGGAGCGTGGGAGTTTCTGGGCAGACAGGAAACTTGTATCAATGGTACATCCTCCCCAGGGTACCATGAAGTCACCCCCTCACTGCTGTCTCACCGCGCCCAGAGGATGTGACTCTCTTGCTCACCTCCTACTTCTCTTTAGTCTTCTTCTGCCTCTCCCTCTCTGTGTGGTGCTCCCAAAAGTCCTCTCCACCACCCATCTCTTTTATGAATCCCAGTGAACCAGAAGAAGGACCTTTGTCATCAAGCCACCTATATTTTCCCATCTGCAAAAATCTTCTTGTTAAAACCACTTGCTACATGTGAGCAGCCTACAGGGAGCACAGACATAAATCGGTATTTCTGGAACTTAACCCACCGCACATTTCAGAGCCAGAAGAGCAGGGGTAACATCTTTAAGTAGCTGAGGTCGATCCTGCCCTTTGGGCAAATGTTGATGGCTCGGGCTGTTCTGGATTCAAGTGCTGCGTTCTTCAGGGGCCGGGAAGGACCAAGATCAGGCAGCCGGCCACCATCACCTCTGGGTGACTTAAGACAAAGGCAAATATTTCTTTGACCCTTCACCCCAAAATGTCCTCCCTAAGTCATTTTACCATCACAGCACACATTGGCCTTGCCTGGAAGACCCATTCTCCAGAACCAAGCAAATAAGGATAGAGTCCTTCTCCAGCTGCCTGCTCCTGGCCTTAGGCACTGACTGAGGAGATCTGAAGGACCAGGGCAGAGAGTGTGTGGAGACCCTGGTACTCGGGGTCCTTCTCTCGTGGAGGTGAAGACAGGAGGTATGACTCATAGTGAATGGGGGACTTGAGTGGGATCATTTCAAGAGACCTTAGAGTCTCTAAGACATGCTGGTTAGCTATTGCTAAGCCATAACAGATGGCAAGATAATATTATTTTTCCAATCACTTGCTAATCACATTCAGTTATTCTCAAATACCTCCCCTAGTTGAGGAAGATGCCTGCAGGGTGGAGATTGTGGCCTCATTCTCTCTCTTGCCTACTTTCTCTTCTGCCATTTTCCCTTCATATATTTCTGGATGATGAGACAGTCCTGCTCCGTGAGAGGGGAAAATCAGGCAGCTGAGGTGTGATATGAAGGACCCATTATGTTCCTGTGGTCCATCAACATGTCCCATTGATTCCTTAGCATTGGCCTGAAATGTCTATGTTTGTTGCTCCTTTGGGTCAAGGCATGAAGACATCTGTGAAACTGCCGGCCCTATCTCTGATATGGAAGATAAGAAAGGATAATAACCTAACTAATTTAATATGAAAAGCTAATAATGTGTTGAAGTCAATAGAGCTGAAAATGAGTAGATTGAGTGAATATGATTCTCAATATTATTGCTGATAAAGAAACAGTATAGCTTCATGGTTAAGAGCACAGACCCCAAGTCCATGGGCTCAGCGTCTGAATTCACTAGATTGGACAAGTTACTTAGGCTCTTTGTTCCTTAGTTTTTTCATATATAAAATGTGGGTAATATTAGTACTTATATCATAGGGTTGTTAATAGATAATACTCTTGGGTTAACATATATTTAGAACAGTTTCTGGAATATGGTAGGTACTACATAAGTATTTGCTAAAATGCTATTGCCCAAGGTTACACAGCTTGTCTTTGAAGACCTGAAATTATAATTGCACTTTCTCAGGACCACATAGATTTTTAGGAGCCAGTCGTTTAAATATAGAGGAACGTGGCCAACACATTTTGATGGGGTGGTGTGGCCCAACGAGGGCTGGTGAGGAAGTTCTCTGTCAGAGCACATTAGAACACTCAGGGAGCTTTAGAAAACCCCAACTCCCTGTATCAATTAAATCAGAATCTCTGCGAGTGAGGCCGGCTCCTTAGTATCTTTAAAATCTCTCTCAGATGATTCTGATGTGCAGCCAGGGTGTCGAACTAGGGGTCTACAGCTTCATAAGTCTTATGAAAGTTGCCTTGCCATCTTGTTGAAATAGCTTCTATTCCTCAGCCCCAGCTCTTCTGACTCCATGGGCTGGGCACCAAGAATTGGCATTTCTAGCCAGCTCCCAGGGGGTGCTGGTGCCCCTGGTCTGGAGGCCACACTGAGTGGCAGGTTTAGAGCCTAGTATTGGAGGGAACGTGCCTTCTTTGGTCCACCCTGGAAAGTTGTGGAGGCCCAGTGGCAACATAAGATTTACACTGACATCTCTTTATGGATTTTTCTAGAATGGGGGTTACAGGTGGGGAAGTGGATAGCTGGGTTTAGTAGTAGAAGTTTGTCAGAAGTCCCTGCAGGGAATTCCCCGGCAGTCCAGTGGTTAGGACTCCGTGCGTCCACTGCAGGGCACACGGGTTTGATCCCTGGTCAGGGAACTAAGATCCCGCATGCCGTGCGTGCGGTACGGCCCCCCAAAAATAAATAAATAAATAAGTAAATAAAATTGCAAACTTGTTTAAAAAAAAAAACAAGTCGTCCCTTCAGTTTAGGAAAGTGACCTCATTAGACTTCAGAATCTAATATGAGACAGTGATTATTAAGCACCTACAGTGAGCTAGGCCCTGAGGGGATAAAAGAAAAACAAGACTTGCCCTGAAGGAGTTTACAAGACACACACCCTTGAAAAGGCAGACAGCTGTCTCACAGCTCAGTGAGAGACAGACAGCTCTCTCATCATATCAGTAATGGTGAGAGGGAACAGCCAATTCTTGTTCCCTCTTCTAACTGCCATCATAAATGAACTCATTTAATGCTTGTAGCATAGTGGGTATTATTATTTCATTTTTGAAGCTGAGGCCAGAAATTGATGCCAGAGGGGTTAGATAACTTGCCCAAGGCTACACAGCTTCTAAGCGGTGGAGTGGGGATTTGAACGCAAGATTGGTCACAGGTCACATCATTAGTTAAGTGCTTAAGGAACAGTGTAGGCGGGGAGCAATACAAAGGTGCAAAAACAGAATTCTCAACCAAGAGCTTCTGGAATTCACTGAAACACCCTATTCCCCAGGTCTGGATCTGTGGGGGGGGAGCAAGTTGCTCCACCTTTTGGTGGAAAGAGGCTTGGAAGTCAGAGGGACCAGGGCTGAATCCCAGGTCTGCGATGACCTGCCTCCTGGTGACAAGGAAGTTAAATGGCAAAGTACTAAGGACCCAACCCAACTCCTGGCACACAGTGTACCTTCAATATTTGGTAGCTCTTCTCCACCGGGCCCACTGCAACTCTGCTCCCAGGCCCTGGACTCTGGGATGAGAGGCCACCCTGCCTGGCTTCAATTGGTTTTGATTTGCCCCTGAGCTCCCCTGGCTCTCTGGGACCCTGCTCTCCGGTGGCTTGAAAACACTAAGCCACTGTGAGGTGTTCGCATTATTGTGATTTAAAAGCATCTTGGATGCCTCTTGTAGCTTTTGCCAGTTTCTCAGAGAATTAAACATTTAGTGCCCAATCACAGTTTCTAATGCTGGATACACATGGAATTACATGCACACCCCCCAGGGGGTCAATTAAAGTCCCGTGGAAGCCAGCTGACACTAATTCTTCAACACGGGGTGGTATCTTTGTGGTTGGTGAAATGAAGAATGTTTATAATTTGCTGGAGTGTACCTCCGAAAGGAGAAGATGGAGGGGAAACAAGGTCTGCAATAAAGGGAAAAGCTTGGCGTGGATGCAAGAGGGAAAACAAAATCCCTCAAAAGTGGATCTTGTTTACCTAGAAACAGATTTACCTAAAATGTTAGAAGAAATTTGCTTCTGACGATTATCCTTACGGTTCACCATTTCTTATGGCATCCAGACAGCATAAAAGTTGTCTTGCATTCTCAGCAAAGGTTGGTTTCGAGAATTAGATCATTTGTAAGTCAAAAGATTTCCATGAAATTCAAAATAGGTTAATATCCAGGTATCTCAGCTTAGCTGGCTAGGAAGAAGGGGTCTTTTTTTTTTTTTTTTTTTTTTAAGGTAGGTTTCCTCATTTCCGAGCTTAAATTTGCCTTCAAGGTCTTAACGTCATCTCAAAACAAAAGAGTCCCTGTCTGAGGAAGAAGCTGTCCTTTTTTGTAGTGTTCTGTGACCTAAGTTAGTGAGGGCTGCCATTCTTCTGGAATTTGAGAGGAGGCTGCCAGCTATTGTTAACTGCCAGGCTGGGCGGGGGGAATCAGACATCAGATGGTGATAAGATGGACCGGAGTTGTAGTTCTTAATCCTGGTTGCATCCTGTTCTAATCCTCTGGGGAGCTTTTGAAAATCCTGATGCCCAGACCCCACTCCCACTAATTAAATCAGAACCTCTGGGGGTGGTCCAGCTCCCGAGGGTACCAGGGAGCAGTCAGGGCTGAGAACCACTGGATGGCATGCTCCTCTTGCAAGGCTCCTAGGGGTTTGGGTTTGAGAGCACTGGAAGGGGTTTGAAGGGGCTGGGGAAGGAAGGAGATGCTGGCTGGGTGGCACCTGTTCCTCCAGGGGAGCTGGACTAAGCTGCAAAATTCCCCAAGAAGAAGGGAGTCTTGAACGAACATTGCATCTGTTGCTATGCGTGAAATGGTCATTAAAATATTTCCTTCTGGGAATTCCCTGGTGGTCCAGTGGTTAGGACCGGCGCTTTCACTGCCAGGGGGCCCGGGTTCAACCCCAGGTCTGGGAACTAAGATTCCCCAAGCTGCGACATGGCCAAAAAAAAAAAATAATAATAATAATAATAAAAATAGAATAAAATATTTCCTTCCTAAATTTCCTTGATTCTAAAATATAACGCTTAGTAAGATGCACCACTGATTTAATAACTGCTTTTTTTGGATGAAAGGGATAGGAAAAAAATGCTATATTAAATATGTATTAAAATATGCATTGGTGGTAAGATAAATCTCTACTTCACAATCATTCTGTGTTGGAAAATGTGACTCTTGGAATTGATCTAATAACATAATGAGACAGTGATTCAAATACATGTGCTCATTTAATCCTCACGACAATCCTTCTAAATAAGTGCTACCATCTTCCTGTTTTATGGGGTAGTGAGTTAAGGAACAGAGAGGTTAAATAATCTGATCCAAGTCACAGAACTGGTCAGTGATGGAACTGGGATTTGAATTGGATTTTGGTTTTCAGAAGTAGCACAGAAAATGTAGTGAGAGCCAAGGCTGCACTTTCGCAGGTTTCTCTCCTTCTCCAGAGCCCAGGGAGATGGCTTTCCCTTAATGAGGCAGGACTGTACTATACGGTTGCTCCTGTTGTGCGCTGCACAAGGGTACCTGGCTGAGGAGATGAGAGGGTGTGAAAATCCGGTTTGAGTCCCTCACCAGGCCCTGAGCTCAAAGGGTTTGTTTCTTCTAATTGCACAGGGGCTCAGTGTGAGCTGGTGGAGACTTGCCCTAGGAGAGGAGCCGGTGGAAGTGAGCAGGGCCTCTGCTCCCCTTCCCAGCAGCTCTTTCACCTCTGTGCACAGCTTCGTGAAGAATCAGTGTAGTGGACCTGTTTGATGGAGGAGGATGAGGGAGAAGGAATTTGAGGTCCTTCTAGCTCTGGGGTGTTTGCTGCTCTGCTTTCAGGAGAAAGTCTGTGCTTTCCCTGGCAGTTTGCTCCAACAAGTGTGGTGGAAATGCGGGAGGGCGGCGGGCTGACCGGGAACCAACAGCTCTGAGTTTCCGACCCCAGGCCCTCTGGCACAGATTTCGCCTCCTTTGTTTTCCCTTTTCTTGAGAGCTCCTTGACGGGAAGGCAGACTGCATCTCTTAGAAGCTGCATTCCAGAACAACCCGGGTAATGGAAAGTACAAAAACAACTTGAACTCGTTTCCAAAGCTTGATGGGTTACACCGACTTCTCAGAAAGCATCCATTTGGACCCAGAATGTGAAGTAACATTTTGCGGCTCACTGGAGGAGGGCCAGTGGGTTACGCAGCTCCAGGCATGGGCTAGATGGGAAATCCAGACACTAGCCTGGTGAGGGAGGTCTTTTTGCTGCTCATTTGGGCTGGTAAAGCAGCAGCTCCTTAAGACCCTCGCTGGAAGCCTTAAAACGTTGCTCTGTGGGGAGAATTTCAGATTGGGGGGAATGTTTAATCAACACATGCAGCTGGCATTACAGTGATGTTTAAATGAGGGATGTGGGTGGCAGCAGAAAGTGGGGTGGGTAGGGGTTGGAGGGTGTGGTCCCTATCACATTCCCCAAAGCACACAATCTAAATTATCACAGTCTGCAGGCTCTGCAAATGAATGTTAAAAAAAAAAAAAAAAGCCCCCAAGATCCCCTGTGCAATAAGCCTGCGTGACTGTAGAGCCAGCTGGAGAGCAGATGTATGTGGGGAAAGAGCTACAACAACAACAAAATCGGTTATTCCAAAGACTGCCTTATTACTCCTTAAACAGGGAGGCCCATCTGATGCTCTGGGGTGCAGATTCCTTGGGTGCCTGGAGGGTGGGTGTCGAGGATCATCTCTGCCCAGCTGCCCACGGGGAAGATCTCCTACAGACTGTCCTCCCTGCTCCCACACAATGGGAGCCCGGAGTGGCTGTGGGTTTGGTGGCCATCACTCCACTGGGCACTGGAAAGGGCACCCCTGGATGCTGAGGCCCCTTCCTCTCTAGACTTGCTGGCCATCAGGCAGAGAGGGGCAGGGAGCCTTAAGTGAGGGGACCTTTGGGAGGTCATCTGATTCAGTAGGGCCTGAACTCAGCTGGCTGTTAGAATCACCTGGGGATTTTTTTCAGTAGAGCTACACTCCTCTTCCTCATTACAGGATGTTTTGTGGAGCCTAAACTTCCATTTTTAATACGCTTCTTGGTTCTTTCTTTTTTTTTTTATTTTTGTTTAGGCTTGCAGCATTTCTTCTTCTTCTTTTTTAAAAATATTTATTTATTTATTTATTTATTTGGTTGCAATGGGTCTTAGTTGCAGCTCGCCGGCTCCTTAGTTGCGGCATGTGGACTCTTAGTTGTGGCATGCGAACTCTTAGTTGCAGCATGCATGTGGGATCTAGTTCCCTGACCAGAGATTGAACCTGGGCCCCCTGCATTGGGAGCTCTTATCCCCTGTGCCACCAGGGAAGTCCCGCTTCTTGGTTATTTCTGATGGTTCGGGTGGCCCCTCTGAGAACTCCTTCCTCCTGACTCAGACAGGCGTTTGAGGCCCCTTTGTTCTCCTTGTTGACAAGCTTTCTCTGGTTTGCAGAGCACACTAGTTTACAGTCGTTGAATTCTTCTGAGACAATTCATGAAGCTGGTTTGGCTGCACAAGTAGAGGTTGCTAGTTTTTTTTTGTTTTTGTTTTTTTGACAACTTCGAGGGCCTGCCTTGGGAGGAAACGGCAAGCTGAAGGCCTTTGGGATGGATGCCAATTGCTGCCCTGAGGGTTAGCCAGCATCACTTGGTGTCGCTACTGGGACCACTGTGTGCATTCATTTGGGGGCCAATTAATGCACAGCTCTCTTTATTTGGGTTTCCCTTTTGGAGTCCAGGCAGGAGAAATTAACAAAGAGAGGAAGTGCATCTTCCTTTTTCCACACCTGTGATGTTCAGATCCTGGCAATAAAGAGGCTGAGGAATGGGAGAGCAGATATAACCTGGCTGAACAAGCAAGTGGGTGTTATTTTTTTTCTCCCCTTCCTCTCATAGGTAAAGGCTGTCTGTTTTTGTACCATCTGTCTTAGAGCACAGCCAAATTAATTATGTGTGTATTTAGAGCTTTACTAGTCTCGCCACCAGACACGTGCGCAGTGCCTTACAGTTTACAAAGTGGGTTCACGTACTAATCTGCTTGGACTTGGTGAGATGATGATTCAATGGGTTATAAATCACCAGAGCAGCACCATGCACCGTACATGGCAACCATGGAGCTTGGGTGAAGTTGTCACTTGAATGAAAGAAAATGATAAAGGCTTGTGTTCCCCAAGCAGAGGAAAAAAAAAATAGCTCTAACATTTCCATTGAGGTTCTTGCTATTATAGTATCTCTTTAGCTCTTTAGTAATCCCGTGTTTAAGATACCTAAGAATTTTGGCAACAGCATCCTGTAGATGAAATGTGGATTGAGACAAGTGATTCGGCTCCACGTTGCATTATGTTGGATATGGTAGAGCCACCTGTTTTGGCTCTATTCTTGGGACAAGAGACAGTGGGACTCTGTGTTGGGTTTTGTGGTCCTCTGGAAGCCAGAAGGCTGTGATTATAAACTCTGCCTCCCACCGTCTCCTCTGTATCTCGGCAAAGCCTCCAGCCTAGGTCCTCAGTCGCATAGTGGGGGGTGGTCTTAACTTCTGGAACAACGAGACAGGTCTACATCCTCTTTAGATGTCTTGCGTCCAGTCAGGTGAATGGTTCAAAGGCAGAGGGAAGTTCAGGTTCACAATGGGCTTCTCCAGAGCCCCTGAAAGAGCTTTGTTTCTCTCCATATGAGCCCCCTAGACATTCCTCTTACGTTTTATAACCCCCATTCAGCAGGTTGGCATGTAGGACCTCTCATCTGTTTCCTTCCTATCTCCAAGTCACCTGCTTGAGATTGCTTGAGTCACCTGCTTGAGTCACCAAATGGGATTGACACATGCTAGGGTAGAGGTGCCATCCTGTTAAGAGAGTAGCAGTTAGGCCTGGCGGATGCTGAGTTCACCCCAGTGCGGGGCTGGGGATGGCGGCTGTATCAGGCTGACTAAGGGAGATGTTTGTCATTCGTCAGACTTTATTGTAACTGAAAGTTACGGAAAAGTTGTCATGTCTCCAGCAGAAAGATCAGTCAGGGCTGACGAGCCGCCCCTTGGGGTAAGCCTGTCTGATTGTCCCCCTTCTGACACATCAGTTAGACTGTTTTAAAAGTATACTTCTGTATTAGTTTCCAGTTGCTGCTATAACAAATTACCACAAACTTAGTGTCTTAAAACAACACGAACTTATTATCTCACCGTGCCGGAAGTTTGAAGTCTAGAATCAGTCTCACTGGGTTAGAATCAAGGCACCGGCAGGGCTGGAGGCTCCGGAGAATACATTTCCTTGCCTTTTCCAGCTTCTAGAGGCCGCCAGCATTTCTTGACTCATGGCTTCTTCCTCATGTCCCTCTGACCTCTGCTCCTGTTGTCACATCTCCTTCTCTGACTCTGAGCCTCCTGTTTCCCTTTTATAAGAACCCTGTGATTATATTTAGTGCCCACCTGGATAATCCAGGATCATCTCCCCCATCTTAAGAGCCTTAACTTAATCACACCAGAAAAGTCCTTTTGGTCATGTAAGGTGACATTCACAGGTTCTGGGGATTCAGATGTGGACATCTTTGGGGGACTGTTATACTGTCTACCCCAACTTCCAGTCAGTGATTTCTCTGTTTTATTCACCAAAGCCTCAGGGAGCACTGCATTTGCTCTTTTATAAAACTATTTTTAAGAGATAAAATGTACTTGCAAAAAAACCCCCAAAAAACCAAAAACCTACTTAAAAATGTGTCTTCACCCCCTGGTTTGTAGTGCTCCATTTGCCCATTTCTTCTTCCCAGAGGTGAAAACTGTGTTCATTATCATTTTCTAGTGTATCCTTCTGGTAAGAATGCATGCATATACAAGTATATATGCACACGTACGTGTGCATATATGTACAATTCCCATTTTTAAAAAAACGATGATAGCTCATTTTCATACTACTATATTTCTTAATCTGTTCATAGCAGGATTTTGTACCTACCCTTTTTCACAGCTACATAGTTTTCCACTGCATTGATGTATCAGAATATATGCAGCCAGCCAGCCCCTTGTTCAGAGACCTTATGGTTGTTTCTAATCTTTTGCTGTAACAAACAATGTTATAACAAGTGCCTTCTTACTTTTTTTTTTTTTTTTTTGCACACATGTGCCAGTTTATCTATGGAGTAATCTCCTACAAGGGGCATCGTCGGGTGCCAGGTTATGTGCATCTTAAACCTAGATAGTTATTGCCACATTGCCTTCCAAGAGGAATATATCAACATGTACTTGGAGACTGTGGCCCCTGGGTGTGGCCAAATGGCAAGCTTAGCAGGGCCCTGCTGTGTCCGTTCCTGATCACCCCTGGGACACCTCATTGTAGACTTATTTCTGACCATGTCCACCCTCACTCTGCAGGGGTTCAGTCCAGGATTTAAAAGTCACCCCCCGCTGGGTCAGCCACTGCAGACCTGGACCCAGAGTTGCAACCAGGAGGGACATGGACATTCAAAAGTATATTCACGAAGAATCCCATTCCAAGATACTATGTCAGATGCTGGGGACATGACACTGTCTCCTTGAAAACTGCCGATTGCTTTTGTCTCTCCAGATTGCTAGAGCCAGACAGAGTTGAGACTTTGACTTGAGGACCAGGGTGGTGGGCCCTTCTGGAAGGAACAGACCTGAGAGAGGCACTGCATGTGCCGGAGATTGCAGCCCCACTGGCTGCCTGGGGCCAGCGTGCTTGGAGGTGAAACAGCTATTATTTGTGAAAGAGATTTGATGCTTCATTAGAGAAAAACCGTGTACAGAAACCCGGTAGGATTTCTTAATGGCATTCTGATTAAAGGAGCAAACAACCTAAATGCCAGATTAGTAGCATTCCGGGAAAGAAGGCGCGAAGGGGGCTGCGTTTCTCTTTCCTCCTTTCCCGCAGCCTTGTTTGACAGCATACATTTGTCACTTTGAGGAAATGAGAAGGAGGCCGGCTGATGTAGCAGAGAAAGAACTGGGAAGCAGAGCAAAGCACTGCTGGTCCAAGGGGGCGGGTGAGAGGGTCTGACTCCCAGAGTCTGGACAGTCTGGTGGACCCCCTCGGCATGCAAGGGTATGCTGGTGTGCACCTGTCTTTCCACCAGGAACCTTCCAAAATGGTTGACCGGGTGGGGTGAGGGGCGGCCGTCAGGACCTTTGAGTGACAGGCTGTCGTGCACACAGGTGTTTACCTCTCCTCTCCTTTGACCTCAGAACACGCTGGAGCTGTCATCAAGGGGACCAAAACCCATTTCAGGGGCTGTGGTTGTCCCCTCTGTCCTCCTTTGTGCAAGCTGATTACGACGATGGTTAGATGTCTTTCGGAAGGGGTAATGTATCTGGATAGGGAAGCAATTTGGAGGAGGGGGATTTGAGAATCTCTCAGTGGGCAATAAGGGACATTCTCTAATACCTTGGCCAAAGCGATTGTGGCTCTTTAAACACACCAAGCTAGTGGTTGCATCACGACCTTTGTCATGCCGTTTCCTCTGCCTGAGTGCTCTTCCCCTGGTCTTTCATAGGTAGATGCCACTATGTTGTTCAGATCTTGGGGAGATGTCCCCTTGCCATCTGATATAGCCTGTGCCCCTGACTCTTGCCACTTTGCTGTTGATTTCCTTCATAACCCTTAACCCAGCCAGGAGCTACTATTTACTTGTTAATTTGATTGTTTTCTTGCCCTTTGGGTTTCTCCCCACTGGAATGTAAGTTCTAAGAGGGCAGGGATCTGGTTAGTCATCTTCAATGCCTGTAGGGGTCAGAGTCCAGTCAGGAAAACAGGGTGGATCGAGAGAGGGAATATAATGTGGGGAACTAGGTACCTGGGTTTAGGAAGAGCAGAAAGGTCAACGAGGCCACCCCAGGACCACCCAGAGGTTAGGAAGAGAAAGGAACCTGGGCCCGGAGGGACCAGGGATGGAGATGGTGATTCCACTTCACTGCTGGAGGCACCACCTGATGGGAAGGGAGACGGAGAGGAAGGCAGCAGCAGAACAAGCCCTCGCCAGCTTCTCCTTCCCTCGGCCCTCCGGCGCCCTTAGTGCTCCCATTGGCGGAAGCCAGCTGTGCACCAGTTGCCGAGGATGCCACCAGAGAAACATATAGTCTGTGGAGGTTACCGCTGTCACCAAAAACACGGCGGGGGAAAGGTGGGGAATCGATCTGAGGACGCACATGACTGGCACCTTGCTCCATCCCCCGCATCTCTGGAGTCCTTGGCACGTAATAGGTCCTCAATAAGTTGCTGTCGAATGGATGAATGAATGGCATACACCAGTCCACACGTATCACTACTGATAGCAGTTCTCATCAGGCGGATCCCTGTTAAAAAGCCAGACCTGAGAGGGAGCAGCTCTGAGGCCTTGGCCTGATGGGTTCTGAGCCTGGTGTGTCTTCTCTCTCTGCTGCCCCAGTCCCGGGGGAGGGAAAAGGATTCTTATTTCCGAAAATAACTTTCTTTCCTGAGTCCTTTAATCCGAGCCCGCTGATTCTTTTATATGTGCAGAGTTATGTTACTTGAGGAATTCCTTTGAAGACAGTTTTAAACTTTCATTCCTTCGTTCAGTTTTAAAATTTGTAACGTTTGGGACCCTTCCCAGAGTCCTGGATTTATACATGGCCTCAGGGTGTTAAGGGACCAGAGCTAAATCCCACATTCCCTGTGATCTCTGTCTGGTGACCTTGGGGAATTGATTCAATGCATAGGAGCATCTATTTGTCTGTAGGGTGGAACGCCTTGGAGGGAACATGAAATAATGAAAGAAACACTCCAAGTAGAGCACTAGCACATATGACGCTTGATAATGTTGGTTCCTTTCCCATTCCTGCCCCCCGCCTCCCAAAACTGGGAGGTGGCCCAGGTGTCCCCTATTCCAGGTCCCACCCATGGCTCGTCCCAGCTTCTGCCTTGATTTTCAGGTTTCCTCCTGCTGACTATCCTCTATGGAAGAATTTGGTTGGAGCAAACGCAGTGGTTGGCCACTTATTAATACATCTCCTTGTCGTTGTGACACTTTGCCCTGCTAAAGGAGTGATTGTGCGTTTTCCATGAATTTGTCTTTAAGGGTTTTTTTCTGCCTTTAAAAAAAATTGTAGTCTGCCTAAACTGATTTATGTGGGTAATTTATGGAGTGCATGTGTTTCCTTTTTCTTTGTTTCCTCTTTTGCTCTTTCTTTTTGCTGAGGTGGTACCTTTTGCTGCCTTATCCTCAAGAGTTTTGCTGAGGATTGAATTTTGAGCTGCAACAGTTTTTCCCATTTAAATGTTAGGGTTGACTGGTGCTCCCTAAGTACCTTTTATTATTGGAAATCTCTGCAGGTTCAAGTCCAGAGACTTTTATTTAAGCCTCTAATACAACAGTGATGCCCACCTGTAATTAAGACATTTCTGGAAGTTACTTCGATCGAATTGCAGACTGGAAGGTGACAGCCTGTGGGAGCTGGCACTAAATTCATGGGAAAGAAATGCACAGGAAGCCGTAGTTTGGGAGGAAAGTGGTGGAGGGCGTCTGTGTGTAACTTCCCAAGATTTCTGTCTGAATCGCTAACGCGACGGTAGGTGAAGGGCGTATTTTTTTTTTTTTTTTTGTTTTTTTTGTTTTTTTTGTTTTTTTTTCCACACACACACACTGTATTTTATTTTTACAAGAGATAGATAGACTGACACCAAGCATTGTACATGGATGACCACAACAAAAGCAACAATGATTGCAATTACCAAACATGAAACACACTTATACTATGTCATAACATTGACATTCAGTCCAGTAATCCTCCACTGTAACAGCTCCTTTACTTTGCAGTGAAAATTGATTTGTATATTCTTTTCCTCTGAGTCCTTGTGGGATTTTTTTTTTTTTAAAATTCAGACAGAAAGTCACAAAAATTATACTCATCCTCATCAGTTCACTCAGTCCCATGTAATTAATTTCTTTTTTTTCATCTTGATCTTTTGTTAGCAGTTTTATGAGTTCATCAGTTTTTCATTAGAGTTCTGAAAATGCTTATTCATTCAGTTCAGCAGTACAGTCAGTTACCAGAAACCTGTACTTGTCAGAGTCTTTTCCATGAATTTCTTGAAGATGAAACTCTTTTATAGGAACATATTTGCAAAATCATCAGAGTACACCCAGAACTGTCTGTAAATGACAAAAGACTTAAAAATGACCATGGTTAAAGATTTGATGAAAGTTCATAATAATGCAGTTGACAAGAAAATTAGTTATTTCTGAGATATACATTTTAAAGTAATAACTAGGATTATTACTTATAACATTATACCAGAACATATAAGATTTTTAGACGTTTCCTGTAATGTCTGAAACATTTATATTAACATATTTCCATACATATTTCCATACAAATACAAATATAAGATTTTTAGAAATTTCATGTAATGTCTGAAACATTTATATTAACATATTTCCATACATATTTCCATACAAATACAAATATAAGATTTTTAGAAATTTCATGTAATGTCTGAAACATTTATATTAACATATTTCCATACATATTTCCATACAAATACAAATATAAGATTTTTAGAAAGTTCATGTACTGTCTGAAACATTTATATTAACATATTTCCATACATATTTCCATACAAATACAAATATAAGATTTTTAGAAATTTCATGTAATGTCTGAAACATTTATATTAACATATTTCCATACAAATAACCCAATGAAAGTTTAGTATTAGTTGTTTTGTTTGTTTTTTTATACTGCAGGTTCTTATTAGGCATCAGTTTTATACACATCAGTGTATACATGTCAATCCCAATCGCCCAATTCAGCACATCACCATTGAAGGGCGTATTTTTAAAATGCTGTACGTCTGGTGAACATCCTGTGTGTCGAATCTCCTGATCATCTTTCCACGGCCACTCCTAGTCAGCCTCATGAGACACTGCTGAAAAATATGCTGCAGCTTTCCAAACAATTAACCTCTCCCCTGTCAATTCACAGGACGGGGCTTAGTCAAACTTGTGATGACACAGACTCTTCCAGGCTTTGAAGAGTCCTGGTTAAGTCTTTCTGTCCCCTGCTCGTCAGAAGCAGAGTCACTGTGTTTTTCTTTGTGAGAGGCACCATCAGGGCTGTCAGAAAGTGGAATTTCCCACAAGACTAGAATTTCATCAGGTTTCATTCATGACCTTAGTACTTTCAGTTTTAAGGGACAAACTTGCCCTATTTTGAGTGTTAAAGGAAAACAGCTAACTCCCAATTACGGGTCTGTGCCCTTAAGTAATTGTGAAATAGCATTTAAGGTCACGAAGAAGTAATTCTCCCTCAGGTGCCCCTTTCCACACATGAAGGAAGTGAAGTTCTAAGGGCAGCGGTCCTGGGCTGCAGGAGTTGGGGGCACCCAGGCCTTCAGACCCTCATCTAATGGGAGGTTGTAAAGCCTAATTTGACTTCTTTCTCCAAGCACTCTTTCTCCTATTACATCTTCCATGTCCTTTTTATTTTAAAAGCATTTTAATATGTTATTTCCTTTAATCTCTCCTACAACTGTATCCATTTAAAGTTATGATGAGATAATCAATAGTATTCTAAATAGGACTCAATTTAGAAAAAAAAATATGAAGAAAAGTCAGCTTCTGGGAGAAAACCTATTCATGGGCCTTTTACACATTTTTATTTTTTATATTATCATACAGTAAAATGGACTCTCCCCCCCCCCCCACTTCTGTGTATAGTTCTACGAAATTTTTTTTTTTAATTTTTATTTATTTATTTATTTATTTTTTGGCTGTGTTGGGTCTTCATTTCTGTGCGAGGGCTTTCTCTACTTGCGGCAAGTGGGGGCCACTCTTCATCGCGGTGCGCGGGCCTCTCTCTATTGCGGCCTCTCTTGTTGCGGAGCACAGGCTCCAGACGCGCAGGCTCAGTAACTGTGGCTCATGGGTCTAGTCGCTCCGCGGCATGTGGGATCTTCCCAGACCAGGGCTCGAACCCGTGTCCCCCGCATTGGCAGGCAGATTCTCAACCACTGCGCCACCAGGGAAGCCCCAGTTCTACAAATTTTAACACATGCATAGCTGCATGTAATGACCATCATAATCAGGATGCAGAACTGTTCCTTTATCCCATAAAGCTCCTGCCGTCCACCCATAGCCCCTGGCAAAACCACTGGTCTGTTTTCCATCACTGTAATTTTGTCTTTTTGAGAATGTCACATGAGTAGAATCCTCAGTATGTGACCTTTTGAGGCTGCCTTGTCTTATGGGCCTCTTTTGATTGAAGTAGATACTCATCCTTTGGGGTCATCTGTATCATTATTTACTCCTTTCCTCTAAGCTTGGAAGCATTTGAGTGGTTCCCTACAGGAGCACTTACTCAGGAGTTGGTGGTAGAAGTTGACGGGCAGCTCTGAGACCTTCACTTCTGTCCCAGACACTGACACCTAGTGGGCCCCTGGTAACTTCTGGCTGCTGTCCGTTCCTCTTACATAAGTCAGGTGTAGGCTGTGTGCCTGGAGGGAGGCCGGCTGGAATTCCAGGTGCCTGCTGGTAATTAGAATATTATGCACTCAGCCAAGTGTGCTGGAGTCACGGGGCTGCTCAAACACAGCCCACACGCTCGTTGTGGTGGCAGCAGGGACCACATGAATCCCCTCGGGAGCCCCGTGCCTCTGGGGCCGGGCTCTGCCAGGAGAGTCGGGCTGTCTGCATGGGGGCAGGAGGCTGCTTGGTCCACGGCGGACAAGGCCCTGCTCCGGTGTGGATGCCTGCCAAGGAGGTGATTGGGAGACTTGGTTTGGTGATCTCGATCTGACAGCCAACAGGAGACACCCCAGGAGCTGGAGGAGATAAGCCCGTCAAGATCCTCCCAGCTGTTTCAGGCCCAGGATTGTCAGTGCGGAGAGGCAGGGCTTTGGTCCTGCCAGAAGGGAAGCGAGCACGTTGCAGCGTGCTTTCTCAAAGCCCCAAGGAATCATGGCTTTAGCCTGCATGGAACCAGCCGTGTTGTCTGGTCAGCAGATACCTGTCAATCTGTCTTCTAGTTTAGCCAGCAGGTTGTGTTTACTTTTGTGACACAAGCCTCAGGTTGTGTTATGTAATCCCATCTCTTGGTCTCTCAAAACAAAACAAAACAAAAAACAAAAACACCCATGTTGAAATGGGGGCGAGAATAGCCTTTTAGTTTAAGCCTCAGATCTCCTGTAATCAACAATCTGTCAGTCGATTGGCTATAACTGATAGCTGCTATTAACCATTATTGAGAGGCATACAGTGGAGTCGTTAAGAGCAGGGCTCTGGAGCCAGGCCACATGGGTTCCAAGTCCCACCTCGGCCTCTGGCTGGCTGGGTGACCCTCAGGCAAGTTGTCGACCTTTCTGAGCCACGGTTTCCCCGTTTGTAAAATGGGGATGGTAATAGTGCCTCCTTCGCTAGTCAGTACATGTAAAGCAACTAACAAATACCAGCCTTTTGTTAGAAATTAATCTTGAGGACTCTGTATCTGGACTCTTCACCAGGGTGTTGCCACGTTCAGATTGAAAACTGCTCATGAGTCTAGTAGTCTCACTCTTCAGAGAAGAAAGCTGGGGTCTACGAAGGCTGAGTGATGTATCCAGGGGCAGAGCCAGGGCTAGAGACATCCCTTGGCTCTTAATCCCTTTCTTCACAATGCAAAACAGAAAGCTGATGATCTGTGTAAATTGGGCACTTGGTTACCTGGAACTCTCTATTAACTTGGCCACTCATGCCTTGTCAAGACAAGAGTAATTAATTTTTAGATCGACAAACCCAAGTCACTGGACAAAGCTATCACTCCGGTCGAGTTTCCACATTAAGCATATTTTTACGGGGCTTATTCATCTGCATAATGACCGCCATATATGGTATGTGGAGGAGTTCACGGTGAACCGGAATGTTTGCTAAGCAAGAACTTTTTGTTCGCTGACCAGGAGAGGTAACAGAGTTTATTGCCACTTGATCCCCTCGGCCAGCCCATCTGGGTGAACTTGTTTCTCCCTGGTGGTGGTCTTTCCATCAGATTGTTCCAGTGACTAACAACCTGGTTTAGTGATGACAAGTTTCTTAATAGAGCAGCTCAAGATAAGGCCATGTAAGTCCCTTTGCTCTGAGAGTTTGCTGCCTGCCTGTTGAGTGATCAGGGACCTGTCAGCCTTCTGAGCTGACGTGTGAGGCACTGGTAGTGGGGAAAAGCACTTGGTGTGCTTTCAGCTTGTACACGTGTCCCTGTGCTCAGCACTCAGCCTGCCACCCCCTTCCAGGGAGCCTCTCTCTCTCCTTGTAGGCGATACTCATGCCAGCTTCCATCTAAAAAATAAATGCCTTTGACTTAGAAATACATTTTCTTCGATGCACAGAAGGTGTTTAGAGTTTTGGGTTTTGCTCAGTCCACAAATCAGATAATTCCCATTGTCCATCTGAATGATCTGTAGTCAAATTTAGAATCCCAGACTGGGATTTCCTGTCGCTGATGGAGTTTCCAGATGAGGTGACATCATCTACCATTGCTAAAGCAAATGTGACAGACAGGAGAGGAGGAACTAACGTGGATTCAGAGCCTCTCCATGCACGTATAGAGTCTGTGCTTTCCCGGGGCAGGCTCTGTGAATGCAAGGATTGTTTGTCGGGTGCTTCTGAATTATCTGTGTAATACGTTCCGGCAAAGCAGAAGTTGATTGTGTGCACAGCAAAGGGACTCCCTCCACGTGTATGTCTTTGTTTTTTCATTCATCTTATTAGAGTGTTGCAAACCCTGAAGCATGAACTAACTGGGTCTGTGGCTGAATGAGTTGAGATTTGCTGAGCAGGCCCATTCAGGAAACCGTCCTCTATTCCCTTGCTGTTTACGGTGTACAGATACCCTTCCTAAGTGAATGTGGCATTTGTATTGGATGAAAGCCGTAGCTCAGGATGAAACGTGATTACATGTCTACTTTAATCCTCAACAGGCAATGCTTTCCACTTAGGGTATTTTAAAGGACATGTGTACTGGTGGACTCACATGATATTTGGGTCAAAGGCATTTGTAGACAGAGATGGAAAGTAGGAACCATCAGCTTAGAAATCTAACTTCAGGAGAGATGGGGGTCTGACTGAGGATGCATAAAATTTAAGTAGCCCACCCCCTATACATACATATATATGTGTGTGTGTGTATGCACACCATCTCTAGCCAAAGTTACATAGACTTACTGATAATCTAATAACATTGCTGTTTGCCAGGGGAATTGACAGGTCTATAAATTTCATGAATTCTAATGTCTCACTCTGCAGTTTTAGAAACAAACGGGCTACAATTAATTGGGAGCCTTCCTTCCAAGGGAGTATTGGAATCATTCTTAGCTGCCATGCAACACTGCTTGTTTATCCGTAAGACCCCCACAAGTTGCAACAGAAGTCACTCTAGATGACACTGTGAGGGATGAGTGTTACTGTGATTTTAGACGACATGTAGTCCCAGCATCGGATGTTACAGACTCAGTGGTGAGAGGGTTATGTTTCCTTTTACGTTCTGTTTACCACTGGCTTGGTTCTGTCATGTTGTTAATGCCTCTCTAAATTGTAGTAATCAGCCTCAAGCTCTGAGTCTTTGTTGAGGTAACAGTATCAAGATAGAATCTAGATGATCTGGGTTTTCTTTTTTGCTGTGTATTTACCGTTCCTTTCTAGTTATGGCAAGTGAGACGAGCTTTCCATTCCTGATAGTAATATAAAGTTCCATTTGAGGAACAAATTTCGAAAGATGCAGTCTCTAGAGAAACATTGGGACTTCCCTGGTGGCACAGTGGTTAAGAATCTGCCTACCGATGCAGGGGACAAGGGTTCAAGCCCTGGTCCAGGAAGATCCCATGTGCTGCAGAGCAGCTAAGCCCGTGCGCCGCAACTACTGAGCCTGCACTCTAGAGCCCACGAGCCACAACTACTGAAGCCCGTGCACATAGAGCCCGTGCTCCGCAACAAGAGAAGCCACCGCAATGAGAAGTACATGCACCGCAACGAAGAGTAGCCCCCACTCGCTGCAAGTAGAGAAAGCCAGCGTGCAGCAAGGAAGACCCAACGCAGCCAAAACTAAATAAATAAGTAAATAACTTTATTAAAAAAGAGAGAAACATTGATAAGTAATTGTGCAGGTGGAACCCGGTTATAACATGTTGTCTGTTGGGATAGGATGTGAGTGATGGAGGTTAGGAGACCCTGCCATCGAAGGTGATGAGTGCTCTGATTTCGGGGGATGGGGAGGACAGTGGGGATGGGCTCCTCTCCCACCTCGTAAATACTGCCACCCTTTCCAGCAGAGAAGCGCTGATTGCTAACCTTCAGAGGCTAAGCAAGTACCTTTCCTACATCTCATTTGATCATCCAAACAACCCCATGAGGTGTGTATTACTACGATCCCTTTGTTTCAAAGACGTGGAAGCTGGCGCTTACCGGTGGTGGCTGACTTTTCCAAAGACACTTGACTGGGAAGGGGCAGAGCTAGCATTCGAACACAGGCAATTGGACTCCAGATCCTCGTGCTTCACCCTTATGCCACATCCCATTTCACACCTAATAACACCCCGTGCAAATGACCAGGGAAACGGAATAAGAGAAAACTCTAGGCATTCCAGTTTACTACCTGTTGGCAAATTGAGTTTATAGTGAGGAAGAAGGAAAACACATTTAAAAAAGAAGAGAGAGAGAGAAAATACCAACCTAAAATTAAGCAGTTGAAACCTGTATGTAATCCCCATGTGACTTCTTAATTTTTACCTCCGTTTCACTGTCCCTTCCCTGTTTCCCTCATGCCGATGACTGTTAAAGACCGACGGATGTTCTTGAAATTCCTGCTTCGCTCATTAACGGTTAGATTTGATTATTCTTTCTCTCAAGTTTGGACCACCAAAGCCTTTGGATTTGAAATGCTTGGCTTGGCTATCTGCCAGTATTTATACATTGACGCGAAGGTTTTTTTAAACTTTAAAGGAGGGATCCTTTTGCAACTTTGCTTGATTGAGAGTCTGTCAGCAGTATTCTTACATATTTAGAATGGCCATTGTAGGATAATATATGCTGTCTATAAATATATAGGATGTTCAGCTCAGCTGAATGCATTTACTCTTTTTTTTTTTTATAAATTATGTGAGTAAATTTCAAGACCATCAGGATATTACTTAATGTTGGTAGATTTTATTAAACCTCCAAGAACATAATTAACTCATTTTACAAATTGTTAATGCTTATAGAAACTCACGATAAATGAAACCACTTAAGACCATTTCATAAGAAAACAGGAAAAGGCGGCTTGTTAATGCTGGTCCCATTCTCTGATATTGTGAGAAATGAATGTTTATCACTAGCTGCTGTAACCTTCATTTGAGAATTCTTTAAAAGGCAGTTACATACATTTACAGAGAAATAACGCTGCAGTTTAGCTCAACGGTTTTAGCTTAACAGTCTCTCCTGAAAGGATTACAAAACCATGCCTCATCAGTCAAAGATATGTTTGAGTTGGTTCTGCTCGATTTTTAACTTTGTAATATGCCTGTATCACAACGTTGCCCATTTTGAGAAATACAGAAAAGTATCGATGGTCAGTCTCAACTTCTTTTCAGTTGCATTTTACTCTGCTCTCCAGGAGGCCTGCAGGGTTTTGGTCTGGGTGCTTTATTTCTAGTTGCTTACTATGGGGGTGTATTTGCAGCTAGGAGTTTTAAAGTGTACCCCTAGTCACCTCTCCCAAGCCATCAGGACGCGTCCTCCTCTTCCCAAGCCCCGCATTTCACCCCTCTCCTCAGCGCCTGGGCTCTGTCATGTTGGCTTCGTCCCATTCTCCAAGGTTTCATACCCTCTCGTCACTGGGCTTTCTTTGCACATGCTCTTCCCTCTGTTTAAAGGATTCTTTCTCATCTCCCCCTCGAATGCACATCTTTCACCTGGATAGCACCTACGTCTCCTGCAGATGTCAACTCAAGTGCAGCTTTCTCGGGAAACTTCCCTTCACCCTGTTCCTTTGTTAGCGGCTCTCCTAGGATTGTGCACTTTCACGCTCTTATCTCCGTTTGGGTTCGCTCATTCCTTGAGGGTGACTGGGGGACGAGTGTCTGCCTCCCTCAATAAATTACGTTCCCTGAGGGCAGTTGCAGTCTAGCTTTTGCTACAGTTTTAACCCTCCTCAGCATCTAACTTTGTGCCCAGCACATAATAAGCACTCAATTAAGTATTTGTGGAATACGTAAGTGGATAGGAGTGTTGGCCAACCTCTGCCCTCGGTGTCAGGGAATCCAGCTCTCCATCACCCTCCTTCCATTCTCACTGGCGTGGCCTCTGATTTTGATCTAACGTGGCAGGTATGTGAAGGGACCAGAGAATTCCTGGCATTTGCTGGAATTTATCAAGAACTCGACAGGGAGAGTGTCCGTCCCTGTCAGTCTGTACACCGTGTGTCACTGTCCTGATCTTGGCTAGTTGGTGGACCACTCAGGTTTCTGCCAGGGCAGCAGGACCTCCAGGCTGCAGTGCACTGGCTGATGAGGAAATGAAACCCTGCCTCTTCTACCTTCTTCCTCAAGCCAGGCTGTGGTGGCTTTAAGTTCTGTCTAGAGAGCTTGGAGATTGTCAGGAGAGGAAATAAAGTCTTATTGAAATTATTGATAAAGAACGAAGGAGATGCAAGTGAAGAAAGGAAATGGACATTTATAAGCTACTCACTGCGTTGCAGGCGCCGTGCTGGTACACACACCCATTGTTTCCTTTCCTTCGTCCATCATCACAGATGAGGAAGCGGACAACCAACAAAGACAGAAAGGGCTCTCTAAACCTAGGCCTGTGTGGCTCTAAAGCTTATGTATTTTCCACTCTACGTGCTTCCAAACTTCTGTCCGCCCTGGTCTGATTCCAAAGGTAGGGAAGCTCATACCGCCAGAGGTGGGAATGTATCTGGCCCCAGGGCCACTTATGTCTCTTATCAGTCTGTTATTGCAGGCTGGAGGCTGGGAGGCAGCTGAGAAAGGCAGAATGGGCAAAAATTACTCCACAGCAGGAGCCTGTCCTCCTCCAATTCCCTGGCCATCATCTAGTCAACAGTCTGACGATGTGTGAGTTTAACTTAGAGAATTCAAATACACCTGCCCTGCATGTGCAAGCACACACATACATAGACATACACACACAGAGACACACTGAGAAGTACTTCTCTGAGAGCCAGTGGGTTAAATTTAGATCAAGAAAGGCTTCCCAGAGCAGCACTTGGCTTGAGAGCTGAAGGATGGATAAGAGATCTGATGAGAGAGGGGTAGGATGAAGGGGGTCAGGGAGAATGTTTCAGACAGAGTGCATCACATTTGCCCAGGCCTGGTGGAATGTGGAGGAAGGCAGACCTGAGTCACTGAGGAAAGGCCACTGTAGCTGGAGCTGTAGAGGGGAATGGAGCGTGACCTGGATGACAGGGCAGTGACAGGGACTCAGTCTGCACAGATTTTGTCCTGCCATCTGTCAGGCGAAGAATAAAGGGGGTGAGGAATTGGATCTAGGAGATGGAAGGAAAGTGGGGAAAAAGTTGAGGCGAAAGGCTGCGATAGGAATTGAAAACAGTGTTTCTAAGCATATTTAAGGATAGCCAGTAATAAGGGTTGGGACAGTGAAGCCTAACAGTGAAGCTAGCTTTCCTGTTAACCTGCTCTGCAATCTCCCTTCCCTGAATGCCCGGTCCCTTTACCATCATCAGTCACAACATCCAGGCACATCGCTTGGGACGTCTTAGGGAAACTCCTTCAACTCTCCTCACAACCCCCCAGCCCTAGGCAACCACGAATCTATTTTTTATTTCTATAGATTTGCCTATTCTGAACGTTTAATCGAAATTGAATCACACAATGTGCGATCTTTTGTGCCTGACTTCTTTTACTTAGCATAGTGATTTCAAATGTTATCCATGTTGCAGCATGCAGTATCAATACTTTATTCCTTTTTATTGCTGCTCAGCTACTTCTTGACCCCCTGAGGAAAGCCTTCAGTCATGGGGCAGTTGTCAGTCGGTCCCCATGTGTGGTTGGAACAGGGTGCCACAGAGCCAGTGATTGTCTGCAATGCTTTTGGACCCCCATGGTCTAGATCAGGTCAGCCTGGACGCAGGCCTCTCAGTTCCTCTCTTGCCCTGCTGAGCAGCAGCCATCTTCTAGCTGTACATTCCTGTTAATGGTTCTGGGTCTTGGGCTATGAGTATTCTTTCTGTCTGGGCCGCCATGTACAGTTTTGTAGGTTGAGCACTGCCCAAAAGTGCCCAGCTGAAGGCACAAGAAAGGGCTCAGATAAAATCTGCATCCCACATGCCAAGCCATGCGCTCCAATATGGGGCTATGTTTCATCCAAAGGGGGAGGGGACCTTTCCCTAACCCCCGCAAAACTTTGTCAGGGCTTCCAGCAGGGGTGCCTGCTGGAGTCTGGAGTCATTGGCATTTGTCAGAGCTGAGGTCTTAGACCCAGTTAGCATGTCTTATATTTGAGTTAAGATTTAGATAGTGACAAGATAGACGATGAAATTGCAGGTATTTTCTGATTTATGGATTTGTTCCCAGAGAAAAACATCCCCTGCTTTGTGTGTGGAGATCTGCAGCTCTCCTAGGAGCAAGAGGAATTTTCAACCTCTCTATTTTCTCCGTCAGTTCTCATCTGAGTTCTGACATCTCTTGCTGTTCCCATCTGTGTTTCTAACTTTGGGGTAGATCATTTCTGTGGTTGAACTGGTGTTAAGACATAAGTTTCACAACAAGGGTAAAATCATGACTGTCAGATATCAAAATGAATACGTGTTAAAGATTTTATTCTACTTCCTAATCAGTGAGGGAATCAGGCAGATGTTATAACCGGTTGAAAAGAACAGACACATTTGTAGATCAGAAATATAAGAATGAATGTGCAAATGTGCAAAAACTGTTTTTTCCACAGGGGGAGGGAGTAGTCAATTGAACCTCTCTTGGACAGGACAGAATTTACATGTCTATAGACAAGAAGTATTTGCATTGCTATCATTTATCTACAATCTACAGAATTGCCAAGTAGCTTTCATACAGTCAGAATCAGATAACCCAAAGGGGTGCTCTCTAGGGTCTGACAACGCATCTTTTTCTATAGAACCACACCTATAGAACCACACATTTTCCCCTCCACTGGTGATTCGTGGCATCTCTGGCACATTGGTGTATGTAGATAAGCTTTTATTGTTCCATTTGAGGTTTCAAGATGGGGACAGTGTTTCCCGCAGGTCCCAAGTGGCCTTTGGTGTGTGGTGTCCTTTGTTGGAGGAATAAGAATCTGGACGTTTTCAGAGACACCGTGGTTGGTTGAAAGAGCAAGGGTGAGATGCACAGGGGAGTTTGAAGGGAGGAACCTGTTAGACCAGAGACTGGGGAATAAGGCCTGTTTTTTATTCTTAAAATCATTACACACTTCCTGTGTGACCTTTGGGCTTGCCATTTATCTCCCTGCCTCTTTGAGACAGGAAAATAAGTATTATTTGTAAAGTGCGTTGAGGTTCCCTGATGAAAGGTACCAGTCAGCCGGGAAGTGGTGTTATTAATTTGTTCAGCCTTGCCCTTTGTATTCCTGCTGGGTAGATTTCTCTTCCATCTCCTCTCTCTCCCCACCATTAATTTCCACTGTAGCAAGTGAGGCCCCCGTCATGGGATTAAGTATTTTCAATGGCTGCTTTGGGATTTTTCCATTTACCTTTGAAAACTCTGTTAGAAAAAAAGCCCAAAACATCTACCCCAGTTTCTTTCCTTTCCTTTAAAATGTTTAAGTAAATAGGTGATGGAATAATTATTCTAAATGTAGTAGAGTGTCACGTTGTCTTAGAAAACTTGCTATAAATTCAAAATTAGTCTTGTCACAGCTTTATGGAATTCTTCAGCTCTGCCAGGCAGGGCTCTCCTGCCCCAGTGCTGCAGGTGGCGGAAAGGAAAATGTTGGAGCGTCCAAAAAAAAAAAAAAAAAAAAAAATGTGGGGACATTTCTGAGATCTACGAGCCTAGAAATGACTCCATTACTATTAATCACAAGGGGGTCTTCAGGTGTATTTTTACTCCATGAGAAAAAGCCACTGATTTAGGAATGTCTATAACATTTTCAGTGTCACACGCTGTGTGTCTACTCAATCAGCTTCCATTCACGAAACTGACTAGCAGTGGGATGGCTAATAGTGGCTGGAAGACTTATTTTCCTTTTGGCTGTGCTGCTTTAATAACTTTGCTGTCCCTCAGTTTTCCCGCTGAGCTGAGGTCACATTCTTTTACAGATTGAATCACGTGATTCTTAACTTCTACCACTTCAAATCCCTTGTACCTTGCTTCAGTTGCTAAGTTGCTTTGGGTGACCCAGTAAGGCAGGGAAAATGATTTTTGTCTTCACCGCCATGACAAGTTTCCGTAATACTCTGATGAGGCTGGATTTTGGAGACTGCTTTGTGATTTCCAGACAAATGCAGGAGTGAGGAGTAGCAGCAGCTTTTCAATCCAGTGCACTGAATATTCTTCGCTTTACAGGACACAGTGCACTTAGGACTACATTTCCCACATTTATCTCCTTCCTTCCTTCCTCCCCCCCCTCCCTCCCTCCTTCCTTATTTATTTAAATCTTTATTGGGGTATAATTGCTTTACAATGTTGTGTTAGTTTCTGCTGTATAACAAAGTGAATCAGCTATACATATACATGTATCCCCATATCCCCTCCCTCTTGCGTCTCCCTCCCTCCCACCCTCTCTATCCCACCCCTCTAGGTGGTCACAGAGCACGGAGCTGATCTCCCTGTGCTATGCGGCTGCTTCCCACTAGCTATCTATTTTACATTTGGTAGTGTATATATGTCCATGCCACTCTCTCACTTTGTCCCAGCTTACCCTTCCCCCTCCCTGTGTCCTCAAGTCCATTCTCTACGTCTGCGTCTTTATTCCTGTCCTGCCCCTAGGTTCTTCAGAACCATTTTTTTTTTGTTTTTTGTTTAGATTCCATGTATATGTGTTAGCATACGGTATTCATTTTTCTCTTTCTGACTTACTTCACTCTGTATGACAGACTCTAGGTCCATCCACCTCACTACAAATAACTCAATTTCATTTCCTTTTATGGCTGAGTAATACTCCATTGTATATATGTGCCACGTCTTCTTTATCCATTCATCTGTCGATGGACACTTAGGTTGCTTCCATGTCCTGGCTATTGTAAATAGTGCTGCAGTGAACATTGTGGTACATGACTCTTTTTGAACTATGGTTTTCTCAGGGTATATGCCTAGTAGTGGGATTGCTGGGTCATATGGTAATTCTATTGTTAGTTAGTTGTTTTTTTTTTAAATTTTTTAATTTAATTTTATTTTATTTTTATACAGCAGGTTCTTATTAGTCATCAATTTTGTACACATCAGTGTACACATGTCAATCCCAATCGCCCAATTCATCACACCACCATCCCCACCCCCCTGCGGCTTTCTGCCCTTGGTGTCCATACGTTTGTTCTCTACATCTGTGTCTCAACTTCTGCCCTGCAAACCGGTTCATCTGTACCATTTTTCTAGGTTCCACATACATGCGTTAATATACAATATTTGTTTTTCTCTTTCTGACTTACTTCACCCTGTATGACAGTCTCTAGATCCATCCACGTCTCTACAAATGACCCAATTTCGTTCCTTCTTATGGCTGAGTAATATTCCATTGTATATATGTACCACATCTTCTTTATCCATTCGTCTGTCGATGGGCATTTAGGTTGCTTCCATGACCTGGCTATTGTAAATAGTGCTGCAATGAACACTGGGGTGTATGTGTCTTTTTGAATTATGGTTTTCTCTGGGTATATGCCCAGGAGTGGGATTCCTGGGTCTTATAGTAGTTCTATTTTTAGTTTTTTAAGGAACCTCCATACTGTTCTCCATAGTGCCTGGATCAATTTACATTCCCACCAACAGTGCAAGAGGGTTCCCTTTTCTCCAGCATTACCTTCCTTACTTTTGATAGATTATTTCCCCAGCCATTCTAGGCACACTGATCATCTGCTTCTCAGTTCTAAGGCTTTTATTATCTGTCCTACTGATAGTTCCATTTAACCATACACAATCTGATATGATTGTCAGGCTGTTTTTTGGGTATTCATTTTGTCAGTCCATGGGATATATATATTCGTTAAAAGAGAGAATCATATTTTGTTTCTCTTGTGTCCTCTGTAGCACCTAGCTGGTAGCCCAAGTTACTATAGGTGCTGAGCAAATTCTTTCCAAGTTCTTAAATGCAAATGGCATTGGCTAGACTTGCACCAAGTAGAGTGTCACAAAGATCAGAGCACGCTGATTGTATACATATAATCAGCAAGACTGACTTGAGAAATAAGCCATGCTTTTTTTTTTGAATGGGGGTGGGGTCCGTGTGATTGAGCTAGATGGCATTTATTAATGGAAGGCTATAACCCTTTAATTGTTTAGATGGAACGGAAACATCTCCAACATTCTTTTGTCCCTTGGATGAACTCTTAGAAACTGAAAGGACTCAACAGCCCATTTCCATGGGGATAATTGTAGATTTCTCAGGCAGCTTTGAAAATCAGTACCTGCCCACTGACCCACAGTGTTTGGGGTCATGTGTAGAAGCAGGGTGACCAGTTAGGAGAACAGTGAAAGAATCTGGTGCCTTGGAGTTCGTTTGGTGCAGTGGGAGTGGGGAGAAGTGTGATTTGCTGAATCTATTTAGAAGGTGTAGAGCCAGTTATGTGGATAAATGATCAGGGCCTTTGCAGCGATGCCAGAATCCAGAGAATGAGCCCCAGGAGGAATGTCACCCTCAGTTTGGAGACACTCCCTGTCCCTGGAGGTGAGTTGTCAGGGGCAGATCTTGGGGGCTGGTGTCCATGTTGTAGTCAGTCCCAGCTTCTCTGTCGGGTTGGCATGTGGATTGTGCGTTCCTCTCAGCTACTTTCTCTGCCTGGGGAGAGAGCATCGATCATTCAGAAGTTTAAAAATGCATGGGCTAATATTAAAAATAGGAAAAAGAATTGGGTAAAGTTCATTTTAATAACCCATTTTATTTAACTCAATGTATATCCAAAATTCTACCATTTTAACATATAATCAGTATAAAAAATTATTAATGAAAAAAAAATGCATCATCTAATCGACAATCCCTTCGTCCTGAGCCCAGCCACATCATGGAACAGCTAACAGGGTGCACCTCTGCATTTCGCATTAGTCAGCTTCTTTATTGTGTGGGGCTGGGAACCTGTGCTCCTGGCATAGAGGTCCAAGGGATGCTTCTTCCTGTTAAGGTTTGGCCCGGAGCTCAGCCCTGCAAACATTGCCGGTGGATGGAATGGACCGAGATAGCAGCTCCTGACCTCCTCCTCTGTTCCCCTGGGGGACAGAGGGCTTTTTCCAGGGGAAGACAAAGCTCTCTATTTGGCAAGCTTGCTGAGAACATCTTAGCAGATCCCAGGGCAGAGACCACAAAGAGAAGGGATGAACCGTGCAGCTGGCAGACATCTCAGGAAGGAGTGACGGGCGTAAGAATGTCACCTCTGTGCCATTGACTGCTCTGGGATGTTGAGCCAATGAGCCAGCAGCCTTGGGCCTCAGTTTCCTAGCTTATAAAGTGGGTGTGATAGTAATAGTGCTATCTTCTGAAATGTTTTGTAGAGATTAAGTGAGTTAATATAAGTACAATATTTAGAAGAGTGCCTGGCACAAAATATGTATCATATACATGTTGACTGCTATTAATATTATGTTATTCATTTATGTCATATGTATTTATTATATTGAGTTATTATAGAGTTATTATGTTATTAGTATACCCCCAAGCCAGGCCCGGTCACTAGCCTTTTGTTATGGATTTGGTTCAGGGTAGTTTCTGGATCAATCAGTCCTGCACAGATTTCACTCCTCATACAAACACCTGGAAGCGAGCACCTCTTACACCTAGATCTGTGCCGGAAACTTCACATCCCTGAGCAGTGTCTGTGACAGGTGTGAAGAAACAGAAGCCCAGAGGGTTAAGAAACTACCAGGGCCACACACGCAGGGTTAAAACGAGGTCTCCTGACTCCAAGCCCAGCCCCCTCTCCACGGTCGGCATTGAC
Source organism: Balaenoptera acutorostrata (assembly GCF_949987535.1). Taxonomy (NCBI): domain Eukaryota; kingdom Metazoa; phylum Chordata; class Mammalia; order Artiodactyla; family Balaenopteridae; genus Balaenoptera; species Balaenoptera acutorostrata. The sequence continues at coordinate 58,429,781 of NC_080079.1, forward strand.
AATGCCAGGTCAGCGAGCGTTTCCTTGTGTCCTCTGCACGCCCACTGCGGTGGGAAGCACTCTGAGGCAGTTATTCCTGACCTGGATCCGGATTCTGAGTTTGCAGTTCTGAGGTTCGGCCTCGGCATCTGCACGTTAGCTTCAGGGCGTACTCCCGGCGCACAGTGGGCAGTATATAAAGGATGACCTCAGCTCCCGAGCGGTCTGGTCATGGAAGGTGATCATCCAATTAAATTAAGGTGCATAGCAGGCACTGATTCTGTGCACGTCTGCTGTGCCTGCTCTGAGAATCAACCCAGTTAACTGGTGAGGTCGTGATACATGTTGTCCGTGCTCAGAAAAGGATGATGTCGTGGGGACAGGAGCGGCCAGAGGAAGGTTCATGAACGGAGCTCCACAGACCGGTACGATTTGTGAACGTGGAGGAGAGGGGCGAGGACAGTGCGCATGGTGACACCGTTTGAAGGAAGGTTCAGAGGTGAAAGGAACATGGCATGTGACAGGGGCTGGTGAGGGCCCCTGCGGGCATTTCCCCACTCTCTCTGGTGAACTAAAGACCTTCTCTGCAAGAGAAGGCTGTTTCACACTGCCTTCCTATGCCTTCACCAAGGGGACCCTAGGAGGAGAGATGGAAGGGAGCCTAACCTCACCATTTACTACAACGAGAGGCAGAAAGGGGGTTGCAGGAATGGATTAGACCTCGGTGAGTGCTGGACCTCCCTTGCCATTTTCTCTTTCCTGGTGACAGTGTTACATGTGCCTCTCTTCTCGCTCTTGTCCTTCTGCTGAGTGATGGTGATACCCGTGTAGCTTGCTGAGAAGTTCCTGCAGAAGGGAAGGATGTCCATCTGTTTTGTGGGTTTTGTTGTGGTTTTATGTCTCTTGCTTGTGAGTAGCTTGGCCAGGTGTGCCCTCTCTGGGGCAGCAGCCACTGAGTTGAAGGCAGACCCACTGGGCATTTCCCTTCCTTCTTTGTCATCCATCCTCCTAATTTTGCCTCTGTCTCCGACTCATAGAAGGACCCTGGACAAGTCAGTTCCTCCCTGGGTCCCAGTTTTCTCCCCTAAAATTCAGGCCCAGGACAAGATGATAAAAATTAACAGTCAATGACTTTTTTGAATTCTTGGAACTATCCTTGGTGGTCAGTTTTCTTGGCTTTGAAACTTCCTTCTTCACTATTAGGTTCCTGAGCAAGGCCCTGATTTCCTGGGCTCATTCTCCTTGGAAACCTTCTGCTAGACTGGTGCTGGTTAAGAAGTCTAGAAGTGAATCCTGATACCCGCGGCCATCCCTTCAGATCTTAGTTGATGAACTTTCAGTTGCTAAAGGCTCTCTGAGGTCTAAGTCTTCAAATAGGAAGAACCTGCGTCTATGTGGTTTACCATCCCTGACCATCCAGTGATCATCCGTGAAAGAGATTCTCAGATGCTAAGCCCTTCTATACGCAAGGTGATCATTGCCAAGGTTTTGCACTGAAGCAAAGATCTGAACAGGGACCCTGTGATTAGTCACTGTGTCTTAACTGCAAAGGAAGCCACAAGCATCACTTTTTTTTTTTTTTTCCACACACACACACTGTATTTTATTTTTACAAGAGATAAATAGACTGACACCAAGCATTGTAAATGGATGACCACAACAAAAGCAACAATGATTGCAATTACCAAACATGAAACACACTCATACTATGTCATAATATTGACATTCAGTCCAGTAATCCTCCACTGTAATAGCTCCTTTACTTTGCAGTGAAAATTGATTTGTATATTCTTTGCCTCTGAGTCCTTGTGGGATTTTTATTTTTTAATTCAAACAGAGAGTCACAAAAATTATAATCATCCTCATCAGTTCACTCAGTCCCATGTAATTAATTTTTTTTTTCATCTTGATCTTTTGTTAGCACTTTTATGAGTTCATCAGTTTTTCATTAGAGTTCTGAAAATGCTTATTCATTCGGTTCAGCAGTACAGTTACCAGAAACCTGTACTTGTCAGAGTCTTTTCTATGAATTCCTTGAAGATGAAACCCTTTTATAGGAACATATTTGCAAAAGCATCAGAGTACACCCAAAACTGTCTGTAAATGACAAAAGACTTAAAAATGACCACGGTTAAAGATTTGATGAAAGTTCATAATACTGCAATTGACAAGGAAATTTAGTTTTTTCTGAGATATACATTTTAAAGTAATAACTAGAATTATGACTTATAACATTATACCAGAACATATAAGATTTTTAGAAATTTCATGTAATGTCTGAAACATTTATATTAACATATTTCCATAGAGATAACCCAATGAAAGTTTAGTATTAGTCGTTTTGTTTGTTTGTTTCTTCATACTGCAGGTTCTTATTAGTCATCAATTTTATACACATCAGTGCATACACAAGCATCACTTTCATCTAGAGGGAGAATCTCCTGGAATGGCAGGCACCTTGGCAAGCCAGGTCCCACCCCCATCTTCATCTTTATCATTTCCCTTTTCAGCTTCTTTCCCGTCAAAGCTCACCACGAGGTCACCTGTGGTGGTGAAGTTTACTATACAATAGAAAGGAAACCCAGTGGCACTTGGCTAACAGACCAGACATACTCCATTTCCTCTGATAATCGATAATTATTAGTCACCTGCATTCTCCCCAAAGCTGTACCCTTGCCTCCCTTTTGTGTCTCTGGGAGAGCAAATGGAGCCAGGATTAACCAGCCAGGGTTTGTGAGGCCCAGTGTGCTTTTGTTTGTGCCTTTGGCTTATGGGCTGTCTTTGTTGGATGAAATAGTGGGCCTTCCACTAGGCATGGCTCAGCAACTCTGCTGGTGTCTGTGCTTTATTGAGCAATAAATTAATACAGAGCACTGCCAAGAAAACAGATAAATGGATAGGACAGCAGACACATTTTTAACAAGGAAAATGGCTTTGTTTCTTACTAGCATCATTTAAATGATTAGCTCGGTAATTGTGTGTTCCTTGATTGGGGGTGGAGGAGGGGATCCTGATTAAACACATGTATGGGAGGAACTGTGTGGGCATCCTCCAGGGATTTAGGGAAGAGGAGATTTGTTTAGGATCCTAGGTCCTGGGAGAGGCTGGCATTTTCATCATGTGTGATACAAATCCTGCCTGGGTTTTAAGCCTATAAATAGCATGTGGTTCACGGCTGGCTGTACCTGCAGGCTCTGATCAGGATAGTCACACTTGAAGAAGTTAGGAGAAATCTTTTATGATTTGTCACGGTCATTAACTGCATCCCCCGATTCATAATGGCAAGAGGGAAGGAGAAAGGAAAAGATAGACTCCATGAGAGGAAGCTCCTTGTTTGTAATGCAAATCTCACAAAGCCCGGAGAAATTTTAGATGTCATCATAAAGGTAAACCTTCCAAACTCAAGAGAAAGGCAACAGAACAACAACAACAAAAAGTCCTTCCCTGTCCTGCATGTACATATCAACATCACATTGTGCATATCTTGTCATAACTAATTTCTAGAAAGGGTCCTCTCCCCAACAGAATGTCAGCTGCATAAGGGGCTCTGTCCCTTGTTCTCTGTGATGTCCCTCCTGCTGGGAATGTTGTCCGTAATATCATAGGAGGTCAATACATATGCGTGGATACGTGAAGTCATAAGTGGACTGTTTTCCACCCTCCAGTTCTACCCATTATTCCTTAATAGCTTAACCAGACTTACACCAGCTCCTTCCGCAGCAGCCCCCACCCGAATGACCATGCTCCCCTCTGCTCACCTGATTAACTCTTTTCTTTTTTATTGGAAATTGAGTCCTTGCTGTGGACCATCTTTTCCATGGTCTCAATTTGACATTAAAATCTTAGAGTATTGATCTTTTTAAGATCCATTTCACAAACCTTTTCAGGTTGCTGTACAATTTTTATCTGCGTTTCTCGAGGAATAGATGAGTTGCATAAATGTGAATTCAATTCGTCTCGCAAGTATAATAGCTTATCATAATAGACCCTTCATGTAATAAGTACATCAGAACATAATTTAGCCTTTATGGGATTTTTTTTTTTTTTCTGCTTCAGATGATTGGTTTGTATGCTTAATCGTTCAGGAACGCATGTGACCGACTGCCAGATTTTTGTTTTAGAAAGACAGAAAGAGAAGAAGAATGGGAGGGAGACAGGGGGACAGGGAATAAAAGGGAAAGAACGTATGGATGTGTATTGATATCCGTAAGTCTTTATTATAAGTTCTGGGGACTTACAGCTATCTTATAGAAAATATTTACAAAAAGTAGGTGTCATAGGATTGGAAATTGAAGAGGGTAGACAAATTGATGCTTCTGTTAAAACAGAGTGTCTCCTGGTGATTTCTGATAAAGGGAGCTTTTCAAGTTTTCTCATCTCTGGTGCTTATAATGTTCCCATGTTATCTCTTCTTGATAGGGGGTTTAAAAGAAATGGCAGCTCTTTGCCAAGGATTCGCTTTGTTGGAACAAATCATTTGCAATAGAAATGCGTTTACTAAAATAAGTGCCATTTTAAATGTAGCATGCTGTACCCCTGGCAAAGAATCTTAAAGATGACTCAAAGCTTTTTTGAAACACTGCCATGTAATTAAAGAAAGCTGACTTAATGATCTAACATTTAACATTATTCTTTACAGTTTTACTCTTGGATTGGAAAATAGTTGCAAAAATAGCTTCATTTAATTAGAATGTGAAACATAACACACATATAGCTGTATGTATATATATTTACTTCATTTTACAAATTATTACTTGTAGAAATAGTCCACCTTGTGTGACCAAAAAAATTAATTTAGGGACTGTGTTTTATCCTTCCCATTCATTCATCAACAAGTATTCATTGAGGGCATGCCTTATGCTGGGCATTAAGAGGAATGTAACATTCAGAACACAGCCTCAAGGGGCTTGTACTCTAGTTGGGGAGACAAGACATATACACAAAAATAGTTAACCATCTATATCAAGTAGTATGGAATAGAGTGTCCTCAGAATGTGAAAAATGATATGTGCTTTGGAACATCAAGCAAGAAGAAGCAGGAGAATCTATACATCAAAGGGAGAATTCATTCATTCATTCATTCAGCAATTCTATATAAAGCACCTACTATGTTCCAGCCACTGATCTGTGTGTCGGGGAATAAAGCAAGGACAAAACAGACCATATCTCCGTCCTTACAGAGTTTATCTTCTCTCGGGGTTAGATAAGCAATGAACAAGTAAAGAAGTAAAGAGACAAAGTAATTTCAGGGAATGATAAGCCAACAAAGGAAATGAACAGTGTGAGGGGACAGGCCAGTGCAGTGTGTACCTGTGTGCACGGGCTCTCTCACTAGCACACCCATGACACAGCTTTAGGAAGGATTGTCAGGAAAGGCTTCTATGAGGAGCTGACCTGAGCTCAGACCTGAATAAGGAAGGGAGCCTGCAGATGAGTGGCATTCTATCCTTGCCTTGGAGGACCAGGAAGATATGGTTTGGAGGATGGGAAAGGGACAGACATTCTGAAACATTTCTGAGCCTGGGGTTGCAGTACTTTGTGTAATGTAAGAACTCAATAGATATTCCTTGAGTGAATCAATGAATGATATTGTCATCTAGAAGGTTGGTAGCTGTTTGTAGGTGAGATTTCTTTTGCATCTTCCAGTAAGGTCATTCTGGAATGTAATATTCAGTGTGCCCAATCGGCAGACATCGTGCTGGAAATTTATTTATTTAACATTTATCGATAGTGCACTTACTACATGGCAGACGCTGTCTTGAGTGCCTTACAAATATTAACTTATTTCATCCTTATAACTCTTTGAGGTAGGTGCTCTTCTTACTCCCCTCTGATGGATGTGGGAACTGAGGCATAGAGCGTGATCTGCTCAAGGTCACGTGGTGGTGAGTGTCTGAGCGCACAGTTCTGGCCCTTAACCATCATGCTCCTTTCCACGAGAGGAGGGACCATCCGTGTCACTCAGGACACTTCCAAGCATTGTCATCCTGGACTGGTAGACAATGGGGACCTTTTCTAATTGTTTAAGGGTCTAGAGCTATGCTCCCCCAAAGAATTTTCTGCAAGGATGAAAATGTTCTCTCTGGGTGCTGTCCAATACAGTGGACACTAGCGTGTGTCTATCAAGCTCTTGAAATGTGGCTAGTGCCACTGAGGAACGGAGTTTTCAATTTTATTTAACCTCAATTAATTTCAATATAAACCTCAAAACTAAGGCCATATAAAATATTTTTCTGTTAAGCACAACTTTGTTGTTTTAGTAGGACTACTTTTCACTAAATGTAACAACTGTGGCATCACAAAAGAAATAGTTGTATTGCAGTGGCTGTGTTGGGTGCACAAGTTGTGTTTAGTATCTCATTAATAATTTTTGATAATAATTGCATGTTGAAGGAATGAATGAATTAATTAATTCCCTCCTTGATGCATAGATTCCCTTGCTTCTCCTTGCTTGATGTTCCAAAGCACATATCATTTTTCACATTTAAAAAAAAAATAAATTAATTTACTTATTTATTTTTGGCTGTGTTGGGTCATGGGCTTTCTCTAGTTGCTGCGAGCAGAGGCTACTCTTTGTTGCAGTGCTCGGGCTTCTCATTGTGGCACGGGCTTCAGTAGTTGTGGCTCGCAGGCTTCAGAGCGCAGGCTCAGTAGTTGTGGCGCATGGGCTTAGTTGCTCCGGGGCATGTGGGATCTTCCCGGACCAGGGTTCAAACCTGTGTCCCCTGCATTGGCAGGCAGATTCTCAGCCACTGTGCCACTAGGGAAGCCTCATTTTTCACATTTTGAGGACACTCTATTCCACAATACTTGATATAGATATTTAACTATTTTTGTGTATATGTTTTATCTCCCCAACTAGACTACAAGCTCCTTGAGGCTGTGTTTTGAATGTTACATTCCTCTTAATGCCCTTAAGTGTTTTGGATATAATGGATTACATAGGAAATATTGAAAATGTGAGTATCACTTAAGTTTTAAAAAAATGTGTGTACTAGGAAACTAAAGATTACAAACGTGGCTTGAATTCTATTTCTATTGCATGGCACTGGCCTGCAGTTGACTCTCATGCCACTGGATAGGGTGCCTGAACAGGAACTAGCTGTTGTGTTTTGGTGGACATTGAACCATCATCCTGATGGGCAGTTCTCCAGGGACTTCTGGGTCCTTACTATCCTCATTCCTGTCCCCAGTTCCCAGAGACCAACACGTGCTATTGTTACTAAGGTTTTGCAGACGGAGTGCCACAAGAAGTTTGTGGGAACTCATACATTTACACGACCCTCGTTTTGCTGAAAAAGATGTGGATTTGGTTGGAGCTGGGGGATCTCCGAACCAGATCCCACTTACACCTTCTGCTCTTGCCTGTTTTCTTGGCAAGGACTGAGGCCTGCGTTGCCACTGGCAGGAAGCAGCTGTCTACCCATCCGCGTGCTTGAGGGCCAAACCCTGTACCTGGACCCAGAGGTGCCGAGGGGCAGGGGGTGAGATGGCTGTGCTTGCTCAAGGGACCCTGCAGAGCCCGGGAACAGCCTGCCAAAACTACTCAGGCTACTGATGCTCAGATGGCAGGAAATGGTCCAGTCAGTGCCAGGCTCTGGCTCCATCCTCGCCGTCACACCGTCATCTGTGTCCCCCACCACCCTGAGGCTCAGCATGCCACAGCCTCCCTGCTGGCCTTGGTTTCAGAGAGGAGTGTGGGTGTGTCGGGGGAGAGGCGGGCCTCCTCAGTGACTGGGTTCACTGAGGACTGCTCTTCCAGGGTCACTCCAGTGGAGATGCTGGGGAATCAGGTAGCTCCCCATGCACCAGCACAGAGCCCTGACTCTCCGTGTTGGGCTTCACGGACCCATACCCTCAATTGTCATTGCATGCTTCTGCCCTAGGATGCCTCCCAATCACTCACTGCTCAGGTGACCACAGATTTCAGATACATGCTGTTAGTGGCTCTTAGCCCAGGCTGCACACTGGAATTCCCTAAGGAGCTTTATTTTCTAATACATCAGAAAAATACTGCTGCCTGTTCCTTCCCCTCTGAGATGCTCATGTCATTGCTCTGGGGTGCAACTTGGTGATCTGGGTGTTAAAAACTTTTAAGTTCTTCTTGCCAGAGAGGAACTGATGCATTAAATAGACCTCTCAAAATGTGTCAGAATTACAGAGGATGGGGGCATGGTGTTGCTTGTTGAAAATGCAGATTTCAGAGCCCTTCCTCAAACCTTTAGAATCAGAATATTTGGAAATGTATTTTTTTTTTTTTTTTTTTTTTTTTAATTTTATTTATTTATTTATTTATGGCTGTGTTGGGTCTTCGTTTCTGTGCAAGGGCTTTCTCTAGTTGCGGCAAGTGGGGGCCACTCTTCATCGCGGTGTGCGGGCCTCTCACTATCGCGGCCTCTCTTGTTGAGGAGCACAGGCTCCAGACGCACAGGCTCAGCAATTGTGGCTCATGGGCTTAGTCGCTCCGTGGCATGTGGGATCTTCCCAGACCAGGGCTCGAACCCGTGTCCCCTGCATTGGCAGGCAGATTCTCAACCACTGCGCCACCAGGGAAGCCCTGGAAATGTATTTTTAACAAACAGCTTCAGTGGATTAAAGCAATACCTGCATTTCCATGTTCATTACAGCATTATTCACAATAGCCAAGATATGGAAACAACCTAAGTCTCCACTGATGGTTGGATGCATAATGAAAATGTAATAAATGTCTATATTTATATATCTGTCTACAATGGAATATTATTCAGCCATAAAAAAGAAAGAAATCCTGCCATTTTTAATAACATGGGTGAACCTGGAGGAAACTATGCGAAGTGAAATAAGCCAGACACATGAAGACAAATACTGCATGATCTCACTTATATATGGAATCTACAAGTCAAACTCACAAAAGCAGAGAGAGTAGAATGATGGTTTCCAGGGGCTGGGTGATGGTGGGGTGGAGGGCTAGGGAGATGTTGGTCTAAGGGTACAAACTTTCAGTTATAAGATGAATAGCTTCTGGGGGCCCAAGGTACAGCATGGGGACTATAGTTAATTATGCTGTATTGCATATTTGAAATTTGCTGAGAAAGTAGACCTTAAGTGTTCTCACCACACACACGAGAAAATGGTAACTATGTGAGGTGATGGATGTGGTAATTAGTTTGATTGAGGTAATCATTTCACAGTGTACACATATATCAAATCATCACGTTGTAAACCTTAAATATACACAGTTTTTATTTTGTCAATTATGCCTCAATAAAGCTTAAAAAAGAAATAAAATAGCATCTATAAGTATTTGCTCCCGTCACTCCCCTTTTTATTATTTTGTGTGGAGAGCATATGACAGTGACACCGGCCTGAACTCCCCATGAGTTCGAGTTCACCGTGGGGTCAGGGGCTGCATTGCTCTTTTCACCAGGAACCAGCTTTGAGAGCATGCTGAGTTAGATGCTCCTCCAGCGTGCACATGGCCTCAGGAACTGGTTTTAATGGACTGCTCTCGATCTGAAATCTCGATATCCATTTTTCTTCTCAACACCCAGTGATTCAGTTGGAGTGGGTCAATCCCCATCATCTCCAGCAATGTATTAGTCATATTCTGCCAGCCAAGACCTTTTTTTTTTTTTTTTCCAAAGATTTATTTATTTTATTGATTGATTGGTTGCTATGTTGGGTCTTCGTTTCTGTGCTAGGGCTTTCTCTAGTTGCGGCAAGCGGGGGCCACTCCTCATCGCGGTGCGCGGGCCTCTCAGTATCGCGACCTCTCTTGTTGCGGAGCACAGGCTCCAGACGCGCAAGCTCAGCAGTTGTGGCTCACGGGCCCAGTCGCTCCGCGGCACGTGGGATCTTCCTAGACCAGGGCTCGAACCCGTCTCCCCTGCATTAGCAGGCAGACTCCCAACCACTGCGCCACCAGGGAAGCCCAAGACCTTTTTTAAAAAAACTCATTCATTAAGGTAGCACAAGCGTCATAGAAAGGCTACCAGCTTCTGTCTTTCCTATGTCTTTCCTGTACTATGCAAATGGCATGAGTGTCATGTCATACAGTTTCCTGTGTGTGTGCACACATGCACACGAGAGAGAGAGAGAATTTGTAAGACATAATGGAGGTTTTAGACATCATCATTCACCTGTTGCTGGGTCAGGTATATCAGGTTATTAAGCAGAGAACAAGAAATTTTTCTGATGTGGCTATAAGAATTCTAAACCATCTTTTCCCATCTTCTGGATATTTAACAGCCAGTGTGTCAGGATGCATTAGGCCTCTGCAAGCATCCAAGTGTGTCTTAAATTGCATGACCATATTTGTCCTCTGCAAAGAACACTCCTGAGAACGAAAAGGAGTGTTCTTAATAATTATTCCGGGATACCAGGCAGACTGGGATGTGTAGTCAGCAGAGGCCTAGAGACCTAACACAATCTCTGCTGTAAAGATCTTCTAATCTTGGCTTATTAAAAATGGGATCAGAAGCTGATATAATAAGCAAATTCCTTCCATGGTATTCCTGGCCGGTGATCTCCTGCATCTACTTGAATATCCCCAGGGACAGAAAGCTCAGTATTACGTATAGCAGCCTACTCCATTAATGGATGATCCTTACTGATTAGAATGTAATAAAAGAATTTTGCAATATGGGGTATAAAACTGGAAAATATGCTACTAATGTGTATAGTAAAGCAGTAAACATACACTGTCCGTAGCGATGGGAGAGAGGGTTGCTTAGGGTTTGTGGGGCCAGTGGAGTCACGGACTACCTTTTGTGTCCTCATTTTTGGGGGGGTCTCCCATCACAGCCCTCCAAGAGCACTTTTCACCCTTGCTGCTTCTTCACCAAGGAACTCAGAAAAAGCTGATGAAACTCCAGAGTTCCACCAGGGAAGGCGTGATGCAGAGCGTTTCTGGGACCTTGGAGGCCTCATAATCCCAAATTCAGGAAGTAGGTTTGGCGTCTTGGGTTAAAAGAACAAAGGCAGGGAGCCGAACATGGATTTGAAGCCCAGCTCTGCCTATTTCACAAGATATTTAAGCTCCCTGTGCCTCAGTTTCTCCACCTTCAGAATGGAGATACCTCTTCCTTCTTGAGGACAGTGGGTCTTCATTCAACTCAGTGTGATCAGTGTTTCCCCTGCCCTCACTCCATGCTGTCATGGTGATGGGTAGCACCATCTTGGTCCCTCTGTTCACTCAGCAGATACAAATGGGATGGTAGTTCAGAAGCTTTGGACGTGCTGTTTTCTGTGTGTGAAATGCTCATCTTATTCTAGTTAATTCTTTCTCATCCTTCTTCCTCAGGGACGTCTCCGTGGACCCCGCAGTCAACAAAGCTCGCTTCTCCTCCTCGTTAGCGCCCTTCTCGCCATGTGCGATTTTTACTCGTTCGTGTGACCATTGGTTGACTGTCTGTCTTTCCTCTAGGCTGTGAGTTTCATGCAGGCAGGGCCCGCTTTTATTCTCTGCTATATATCCAGGCATTGCACATAGCTTGCTATGCAGTAGTCCCTCAATAAACGTTTGTGGAATGACTAAGGGAAGGGTGGGGACACAGACGTGAATGACATAGTTTCTACCCTCAAGGAGATCATATTTGAGAGAATGAGAAGAAAACTGGTGATTACAGTAGAGAAGGGGGAAAATTCCTCAGTTAGAGTCTCCCCAGACTCCTTCGGAGGCCCCCTCAGTGGAGCAGCAGAGGAAGCGTACTTTTGGGAGAAAGACTAAGAATTGTCACCCCACGTGCACCTGAGTGGCTTGATTTTTCTTTTTTTTTTTTTTTTTTAATTTTATTTATTTTTGGCTGCATTGGGTCTTCGTTGCTGCACGCGGGCTTTCTCTAGTTGCAGCGAGCAGAGACGTCTTTTGTTGCGGAGCACAGGCTCTCGGTGCACGAGTTCAGTACTTGTGGCATGTGGGCTCAGTAGTTGTGGCACACGGGCTTAGTTGCTCTGCGGCATGTGGGATCTTCCAGACCAGGGATCGAACCTGTGTCCCCTGCATGGGCAGGCGGATTCTTAACCGCTGCGCCACCAGGGAAGTCCTTGATTTTTCAATAGAAAAACAAAGAAGAAAAGGAAAAAGAAACAAGGCTTAAAAAAAATTTCAACCACCCTGTGTTGATAGCATTTACAACAAAATGTACAAAGGCAACTTAAGGTGATCAACGTGACTGCTGTGGGAGAGTTGGTGTCAAGCAGACCCACATTCTTATGAAGGTGGGGCAGACCAACGACTGCCAGAAGGTTCTTGCATGGGTGGAGCCCAAACAGAGGGCGCTGGTCTGTCCTCCCTCAGTCTTAGACAGGTCTGGGGAGAATGGGCAGAGCCATGGCCTTTGGTTCCTTTGTTTTTGGAAGCCATGTTGGCAGCTGTTCTTCTTTCACACTGTTTCTTTCCAGCAATAAAGGAAATCGTTTTTTGATGAGCTCCCATCTTCCCTTTGTGGGACTATTGATATCTTTGGAAACCAAGTCTCCTCAGCCTTTACAAATCTATAATCCTGGGTGGAACTAGGACTTCAGAAATCTAAGCCTACATATTGGAAATGGATTTTTTTTTTATAAATTTATTTTATTTTTATTTATTTTTGTCTGCGTTGGGTCTCTGTTGCTGCGTGTGGGCTTTCTCTAGTTGCGGCGAGCAGGGGCTACTCTTTGTTGCAGTGCGCGGGCTTCTCACTGTGATGGCTTCTCTTGTTGCAGAGCACAGGTTCTAGGCGTGCGGGCTCAGTAGTTGTAGCTCGCGGGCTCTAGAGCACAGGCTCAGTAGTTGTAGCGCACGGGCTTAGTTGCTCCGCGGCATGTGGGATCTTCCCAGACCAGGACTCGAACCCGTGTCCCCTGCATTGGCAGGTGGATTCTTAACCACTGCGCCACCAGGGAAGCCCCTGGAAATGGGGGTTTTAATCATTTTATTAGCAGTAGTGACATCATATGCTAAATTCATGAGGTAGCTTTCTATGGGGGAAGATATGTCAACTTAATTAAAAAAAAATCTTGCTGGCATTGAATAGCACATCAAACTAGAGTGTGAAAATGGTTTTGAATAATGTTTCAAGATAAAGACTTCTAGCCAATTTTTTTTTTCCTTCCAGAAGTCTTTGAGGTATGTTTTTATAGATATTTTAAGGGAAATTTGTCCAAATAGTGCATACCTAAAATAACCAATTTAAGATGTTTTTCCATCCATATTCAAAAAAGAAAGAATATCCTGAAAAGATAAACTTTTTATTTATTTATTATTTTATGAGGGTTTTAAAGCAGGAGTTTCTCAAAATATAGCCATTGAACCGGCAGCCTCAGCATCACCCGGATCTTGTTAGAGATGCAAATTCTCGGGCTCCCACAGAACCAGAATCTCTGGGATGGGTTCAGCAATCTGTGTTTTGACAGGCCCTGCAGAGAATTGTGATGTGCACTCAAGGTTGAGAACCACTCTTAGGCTGGGGCACAAACGTCTCAGAAGGCTTTTGATGCTAGGAACCTCATGTTGGCATCTGTCATCCTGCCTTGCACAAGAATGGAAGCTGGCGTTCATGTTGTGTAAAACAGGGGCCTTCTTCTCCAGCTCGGTATCCCCCTCCAGCTCAACCCCGAGTCCATAGTGGACACTCGGCAGCTGGGTGCCATGAATTGAGGGCGTGGAGAACGGAATGGGGAGTTCAGAGGAGTGAACGGAGTGGATGGAGAGGGGAATCTGGTGATGAGGCTGGGGCTGAAATGCACTGCTGGTGGACTTCCCTGGTGACGCAGTGGTTAAGAATCCGCCTGCCAGTGCAGGGGATACGGGTTCGAGCCCTGGTTCATGAAGATACCACATGCCACGGAGCAACTAAGCCTGTGCGCCACAACTACTGAGCCTGTGCTCTAGAGCCCACGTGCCACTACTGCTGAAGCCCGCACGCCTAGAGCCCGTGCTCCACAACAAGAGAAGCCACCACAGTGAGAAGCCCGCGCACCGCAACGAAGAGTAGCCCCCGCTCACCTCAACTAGAGAAAGCCCACACTCAGCAACGAAGACCCAACGCAGCCAAAAATAATAAATAAATTAATTAATTAAAAAAAAAAAAAAGAAATGCGCTGCTGGATTATGACAACAGAGCCCGCAAACCCCGAGAAGGTGCTGGTTCTCCCCACATGGAAACCGAAAACTTGAAAAACCCATACAAAAGCCTGAAGGACATGCACCTCAGTTCTGCTTTCTCCTTGATCAGTATGTTGAAGTTCCTAAAAATAAGGAATAAATCATCCTTCCCACATTTTCTGGCCCCTGCCTTGCTGAAGGGCTGACCGCGTACCTAGTCTGAAGTCTGAAGCAGCCCTGAACGTCAGACACACACTGTTCCTCATTTTAAATGGCCTTGAAAAGACACATGGCATTCCACAGCCCTCTTCTGTTCCCAGAGTAGTTGTGAGGCTGAGAGACGGGCCAGCCTGTGTTACCTGACGATGCTCACGTCCCCCCACCCTGTAGCGTGTGCCCCGTGAAAGTGGGTGAAAGTGGAGCTTGTGGTTTTCCAACTGTTGGTCTCTGGTCCGCCTGAGCTCCCGTCACCCTGTACGGCGTTGTGAGCATCGGATCCTCATGGGATGACAGGGAGACCCATGCAGGGAGTGGGGCGGCAGCCAGGGCTGTGGTCCAGCCTTTCTGAATTAGTAGTGGTGCAGTGTTTGATGGGGCATCCGGTCATCACTCAGGGCAACCATAGTGAGGTTTATACCTCCATGTTGAGGTTTATGCCTTGACTTGTGATTTTCCCGGCTGTGGGAGCGGAAATTGTGAGCGTGAGGAATGCTATCTCTTGAAACCTTCTACTTCCTTCAGAAAGGGTAGATTATCTGTAAGAATTCAATAGTAAATATACAGAATAATTTTTTTTTCCTCTGAGTAAGGGAAGGAGGGAGAGAGATCAGAAGTGGACAATCTAGTGCCTTCTCTTTGGAGACCTGGATTTCACTCGGCTGTAGACCTTAATAAAAGGTACTTGCTAGTTTCATTCTTAGCCCAGGTAGTGTTTGCCAACGCCAACCCATTTGTTATGGTCAGGAGTCAGTTCTACAAAGGAGAAAATACAGTGTGATGCTTTCAGAACCAAGTCGTGCATATCGGTGGCCACACCTAGCATGGGTGGGTAATGGGTTCTGAAGCCTGGTCAGTGTTGGTGTCAGTGTGGTAATTTCAGTTCAGTGGCTGTTCATCGTCTTTAGCCAACTCCCTTGGTGTTGAGGGGCTTTGATGCACTACTTTCTAGGGTGCATGCCAATCCTTTTTAAAAGCCACCCCTTTGGTGGCAAAATCATTACTGTAGAAGAAGGAAATTTTAGGTTGTTTCTAGGTGTGACTATAGGGTCCCACTAACACACTGAGGACCTGTGACCAAGTCATTACTGCAGCTTGGCCTTGAGGTTTAGACTTGGAGACCCAGTGCCCTGTGTCTAGTCCATTACCTTTTAGAGGAAATTGTTATGTGTTTTTAAAGTGGTTATAAGCCAAGGGCACACTCTTGTTATTTATTTTCTTTTTTTTATTGTGGTCAAGGGCACATTTTTAAAAAACTCTCAATCATGTCTGGGACTTTAGCTACAGTTACCGGAAAACAAAGTAGGTTCTGGCTCCAGTCAGCTCCCTGATTCCTGAGAAAGTCATAGCCCACTTTGTGCATCAGTTAAAGATGAGGATGGGAGAGGGAGGGGAAGGTGGGGACTCATATAAGGTGTCTATCGCTAAATGGGGAGAGATTCTGGAAGCTAAAGGAGAAATTCGAATTAACTGAGGGATAAGATCAAACATCCCAGAGAGGCAAGAATCACATGTATGTAATACAAGTTTCTTGGAGAGAGCCACTGCTATTGAAAGGAGAGATATTTGTATCACTCTGAGAAGGTGATTATATTTGAGATTTGAAATATATACTGCTGGATTCCACTTGCAGGTTCTCAGAATTTTTCTTCCTTTTTTTTTTTTTTTTTTTTTTTTTACTGTAGTAAATACACATAAAATAAGATTTTATCATTATAGCCATTTCTAAGTGTACAATTCTGTGGTTTAAGTACATTTGCAATGTTCACAGCTATCATCACTTTCAATTTCTTTTTCATTAGCACAAACAGAAATTCTTTTTCCCTGGTTTTGTAAATAAAGTTTTATTGGTACACAGCCATGCCCATTTATTTATGTGCTGTCTCCGTTGGCTTTGCACTATAGCAGGGGTCCCCAAGCCACGGGCCGCTGACCGTACCATCAGTGACCTGGTAAGAACCGGGCCACACGGCAGGAGGTGAGCGGTGGGCGGGCGGGCGAGCGAACCAAGCTTCATCTGGCTCCGCATTGCTCTCCATTGCTCACATTACCACCTGAACCGTACCCCCCATCACTCGCATGACTGCCTGAACCAGACCTCCCCACCCCTAGTCCGTGGAAAAATTGTCTTCCATGAAACCCATCCCTGGTGCCAAAAAGGCTGGGGACCACTGCACTATAGTATCAGACTTGAGTAGTTGTAACAGAGACCCTGTGGCCTGCTGGCCTAAGATATTGACTATTCAGCTCTTTATAGAAAAACAAACAGAAATTCTATACACACTAAACAATATCTTTCCATCCCCACCTCCTCCAGGTCCTGGCAACCCCCCTTGTACTTCTGTCTCTATGAATCTGATTGTTCTAGGTACCTCATATAAGTGGAATCATACAGTATTTGTCCTTTTGTGTTTGGCTTATTTCACTTAGCAGATGTCCTCAAGGTTCATCCGTGTTGTAGTATGTGCCAGAATTTCCTTCCTTTTTAAGGCTGAATGATATTCCACTGTATGTACAGACCCCATTTCGTTTATCCATTCATCCGTCAGTGGACGTTTGGGTGCTTCCACCTTTGTCTGCTGTGAACTTGAGTGTACAGGTGGCTGTTTGAGTCCCAGCTTTCAATTCCATTTTTCCCTTTAATATACTCTAAGAACTGGCAAAATTTGAAAAGTAGGGCAAAGATGGCCATAAATTTAGTCCTTGGTGACAATAAGCGGCACCTGGTGACCTGACAGTGCCACAGAAGTTTTCTCATCCTATAAACCTAATTAAATTAACAGTCCAGTTGGCCAAACTCACATGCACTTAAACCAGACAATGTCTGAAAAAGCTCATTAGCTGCAATCTTGGGAGCTCCACCAGCTGATGGAATGTTTTCCCCTGGGTTTTTCAATAATTAGACAGGAAAGGTCTTTCCAACTTTAGACCTCAAATGGAAGATTTTTGTCTTGTTTGCCAAGGCAACGGTTTTCATGCCATTGGTTAAAATATGCAGAAATCAACCTTTAAAATTTTATGATGCAGTGGCGTAAGATTTCAGTGTCATTAAACCTCAACTCTCAGGAAGGACACAGGTTTTAGGGAAAATTTTCTGTCCTAATGTTACTATTGCTTTCCATCATTTCAGTTTCTTATTTCAGTTCTAAAAAATTTAGACCTTAGAGGAACACATTGAACTCTTCTGTGGTTTTAAGTTGTGCAGAATGAGATGAGCATGGTCAATGAAATCCAGGATGTAAGACAGATGACCCTCCTGTGACAGCTGGGGACACTAACTTGCAGAAGTTCACACAACTCACACTCAACATGAATCCTCAGAGGGGAAGAGAGTAGGCAGTTGACTTATAACTTAGGTCCCAGATTCTTCTTTGAGGAGCATAACAAACCAAGAAGAATCCAGACCCTCCGTATCTATTTGTATTAGTCAGTTTCTCCTCCACCCTCTCCAGAAAGCCGACTGTTGTCCTTAATTTGTCTGTATACCAGCAGACGCATGGTTTATAATAAACTTGTTCTTAGCTTACACTAAGGAGGAGCCTTATTATTTTCCAGGGCTTCTCTGTATCTATAGTCATTTTGAAATTACTACCTAATTGAAAATGGACAGAGACACATTGCTGGGAATGTAGTTGGTTAACAAATATTGACATGTCCAGCATTTGTGATTAATTAGCAGAGTATCCATTTGCCTCTGTGTTCTTTGTTGTGTGTGTGTGTGTGTGTGTATGTGTGTGTGTCTACGTACGTACATATATATTCATGTCCCATTTATGCATTTATATTTATATTATTTTGTATCATGCCTCCTCAGGACTTGGGCTTCCCTTTGTTCCCTCAGATTCCTAGTCCTGACCCTAATCTAAATTCTCAACCTCTTCACATAACACTCCTGACATCTCCCATCTCAACTGAACCTGTTTCTCTTAGAGCTGTAGTTTCCCTCACTTCTGTATGGAGGTGGCTTGTTTCTCCATAGCCCAGGGATCACTGGACACGCTGGCCCTCCATTGCCTCTTCCATCCTGTGCAAAACCTTTTCTCTTGAGGCCCCTGGCACCTGACTAAATCCCCATTCTGTCTACTCTCCCTGCTGGTTTCATCTACCGACCTCCAGGCCCCTCTGGCCATCACCTTCCAGTCTGTGCACTTGAATGTGCTCGCTGGCCCCTGTGCATCCCCCATCCTTGTTCTCCTGACTGCAGTGATGTTCAGCCCCGCTCCACTTCAGCAGGGGTCCCTTGGATCCTGCCATCACAGGGAAGGATTTAAACTCCGAAGTCCCACTCAGTGAGGGTTCATATCCTTCCAGCTTTCTTTTTCTTTCGCTGCACCCAGTCTCCAAACCCATTCTCCAGTCTTTTCTCCATATGCTTATTTATTTAACAAATGTTGATCGAGACACTTTGCTAGCTCCTGGGAATTTAATGATGAGTAAAAATGGATATGCACCCTGTGTTCATAGAATTTGCAGTCCAGTAGAGGAGGGAGGAATTAATCAAACAATTACACAAAGAAACATACAATTGCTCCTGTGCTAAGTGCCACAAGGTACAGACTGTGCTCATGGGGGACTTTCCTATATTATGTGGGCAGGGAAGTGATGGTGGAGTTGAGATCTGAAGGATGGATAGTCTATGAGGGGGAGTAAGTCTTCCAGGAGGAAGGAACTGCTTGTGCAAAGGCCCTGTGGTTGGGTGGTTGGGGGGGGTGTGCACACGGTAAATAAGAACTGAAATTTCCATTAATTGGCGTCTAGAGAGGGAGAAAGTGTGAGATAAAGCCAGAGAGGAGGAAAAAGGCCAGAGTGTTCAGGGTCTTCTAAGCTGTGTCAGGGATGTTTTTCTTCATACCAAAAGCCATGGAAATCATTTGCAGCAATTGAGGGGGGCCCTCGCCATTTTATATCACGTGTCCTGAAAATCCAGTCCATTCTACACTGAGTATGGCTTTATAGTATTGCATTTTTGGAAACACCAGATTTGAATGCCCACAAAATCACAGGCATTTTTACTCGGCTTCCTTACATTTGAATAAAGCACAGTTTTACTCTTATCTGGAAGTCCCATGTATTTTATTTTAATGCTATAATTCTAAATACCGACTGCTGAAAACTCCTTTTTCTCCTTTCTTTCTTTCATCTTGAATACATCTGCACTTCAACTATTGTTTGGAGTCTTGGTTTCCAGTGAATCCACTTAACGGCATTTTTGTGTAAGAACTTAACGTAAGTCAAATGTAATGCACCAGAATGTGAGGTTGGAAACTTAGGGGACATTTGGCTGTTTAAATGGCACTGTCAAAATATTGGTTTTATACTTTACAAATCTTTTGTTATTTAGGATACCAAAAATACCTTTTTTGGTAGCAAGATTATGTCTTCTCCTATTGAGAACAGCTAATAGTTCAGGGATGAGAAAAACATACTACTAATCTTGCCATATAGTGAAGAAAAAGAAATCCTCTCCCTTTTCCCTTGAGAAAAGATTGAGACTCATTGTGAGCTTCTCGGGGTAAAACTGGCAGAAACATAGGTTTTTTTTAGAGAATCACCGAGGTAGGAGGAGAGCGGGCTGTGTCAGACCACCACTCAGTGCCCTGTAGCAATGGCAGAGTTGAGGCACAGACTCAGGAGACAGCAGCTGGTGGGTCTAGGTTTTTAGTTTTGTGGGATGAAAAGCTACAGGGGCAACTAACTGCGCTACTGGAAACGCAGACTCTGAATCCGAGTGTCCATGGAGTCCACGCTTGTGATTTTATGAAAGAAGCAAGCCTCTCTGACACAGATCAGTGACACACGCTATTGCCATCATGCTGAATTATAATTATGCAGAAGTGGCATACAGTTGGCATAAAAGAGCTCTGCCTTTTCAAGCCAAACATTTTTCATCTTTCACTGTCTACAGTAACCTGTCAAGGTCCCCATTGGATAAGCATCTGTTCTAATCCCGCCATTTCACAGATTGGGAAACTGAGTCCCAGAGACATTATGTGATGTGCTCAAGAGCATGCTGCTTATCGGGGCAGAGTTGAGATTCACACCCAGGCGGGCCTCCCTACTGGAGTCCTGCGTTCTCCCCGCCATGTGCCAGCTACCCCATGCACCTGGTGTCTGCCCTTCCCTGGATCAGCCAGGCGGACCTGGAGCATCAGGAATTCTCCCTTCCTCCTCCTTGGTTTTCCATTCTCCTCTTCCTCTTCCACTGTGGGAGTTTGCAACTGCGGTGGTGTTACTTCTAGGCCCCCTCCTTCCTTGGACTTTGCAGAAGTGTCTATTTATATGTGTAGCATTTATAAAATTCACAAGGACTCCTGAGTAATTTCAACTTCTGGATTCCATGCTAGTTGAGGGCAAAGATCAGGCCTGACTTAGCTATTTCAGTTTTCTATTTCCCTCTCTCTCCCTCTGGACCTCAAGCAGAGGAGTTCAATAAAGGTTGATTGTAGAGTTGTTAAATTTGCCAGACCAAACATTATAATTTGGATGCTGGAATGATGTTATCTCTCATAAACAAACCGTCCCCAGATTGTTTGGCCTTGGGAGTCCTCATGTCTTTTTTTTATATAGTGAATTTTATTGTGTATAAATTATACCTCAATAAAAAAAAGTAATGTGCCTTTGGGATCCTATATCGAAAATTGTTCATTTTCTGAGGGGTCGCTGCTGGCAGTAGCTGGCTAGGCCCTGATCAAGAATGCAGAATCATTAACTAGGGTCATTTGTTCTGCGGTGAGCTGAGTAGAATGTGTAAAACCTGCTCAGGAGAGAATTAATTCATCCTCCTCTCTGTAGTTTTTAGAGTACTCCTAGCACAATTCTCAAAGTGTGCAGGCCTCATACATATGTTCTAATGGGCTAATCGTTAAGGTGACATTTGTAAATTAATCTCTGACTTGAGCTAAGTGGTTTTCTCTAATGGGTTTAATTCAGTGACTCCCATTCTCGGCCACACATCAGATTCACTGGAGGAGCTTATTAAAAATAGAGATATGCGGCCTCCCCCTCACCCCAGTTCTCAATGATCTGGTCCCCCGGTGAGGTGAGGGCTTTTAAGGAAAGCTCCTCAGGTGATAGGACTTGAGTGGCAGCAACCTTTGTGACCCTCTGCTCCAAATCCATGTCTGAAGGCCCATGTAGCCTTATGTGTGGGTTTGAAAGCATTTGGGCCTAAACCCGAAAGCTTGAAACCAGGTTCTAGAACAGGCAGTATCTCTGAAGAGCCAGCTTTCCAGATTCATTCACCTCCATATCACATCAATGGATCTGTCTTTTCCTTGGGGAGCTTCAGTGACCTGAGGGAGGATATTCTGTGCTTTGCCATACTCTTTTGCATTTTTCTGAACTTTCCAAGACATCTGGAAGGTTTTCAGGGTCTGCTCAAATTTCCATCGTGAAGATGGCTGTGGCTTTCTCCTCTCTGCTCACCATGTATCATCAGACTTGTATTTTTATATAATTTTCCTGCTTTTAAAAATTTTTATTATTTATTTATTTATTTGGCCGCCCAGCATGTGGGTCTTAGTTTCCCCGACCAGGAATGGAACCTGTGCCCCCTGCATTGGAAGCATAGAGTCTTCCCACTGGACTGCTAGGGAAGTCCCGTATCATCAGACTTCTTGTGTCAGGTGTTGGGGACAGGCATTCTTTTAGTATACTGTATGTGTGTGTGTGTGTCTGTGTACCTAGCATTCTTCTGTACAAACACATGTCATGTTTGATCTTGGAGTTTTGAAAGTAGATGACTTACGGGCACCATTGTTCCAATGACATTTATCAAACTGCTTTTGTTTTTAGGAATCTGGCACTCTATAAATATCACTCAGGACTCAGTACCACCACACAGCATATGGGTATTTGCAGTAAACCTAAGAATATGGCAGTTAGCACTATGCAAGGTAGCCAAGGTGATTTGGTGAATCCAGACTATGAAGAGTTAGGAAGGCTGGCCGGGCTCTCGTGACAGGCACAAGGTGTGCTGAGAGGGACTGCTCACCTCATCCCTTGTGTCAGACTGTGTCCACACACTCTCGTTTGCGACAGTACTTTGTAAAGTGCTTGGTCATTGTTAGGGGTGTTCTGCGACTCAGCTGCTAGAGGGCGAGTGTTTCCCGGTCTCTTTTCTTGGTCTCATCTTACCACGTCCCTTGGGCTGCATTGCCCCTGGTCCCTGGGACTGTAGTTGCTCACGGAAGGATTCCCAGTGGCCCTCCCCCTTAATGAAGGGATACTAGAGTAGCCATAACACGTCGGAAGAAGGGACACTTTGAGAAGGAATTGGCTGTTGAGATAAGAACCTCTGTCGTTCCCGCCCTTCCCTAGCTCCTCCATTTATGTATGTCCCATCTAGTCCGTATCTTACTATATATTGACTCTACCTGTACCCTACAATTGAGCACTAATTGCATAATAGCATAGGACTCATCTGTGTAAGGGTTACTGCAGAAAAAGAGCATATTTTATGACTCCAAGTGGATTTCTTCCTTTTGTTTTTCCTAGGGCCTTGTGCATAGCAAATGTGAAATACTTAGGTGATTATTTGGGGTGCTCTGTAATGTAACCATTACCGCTTAGGCTAAAATCTAATCAGTTTGTATAGTTGAACTGAAGTTTTTCATTTTTAGAGTAGGATTCTCAGACAGTAGGGTGTTCGCCAGAGAGATAGAGATGAGAGATGCAAGATGAGAGAGAACTAGCCCTTTGCTAGGGCCCTGTAGAAGATTCATCTCTGTTGGATTCGTATTTTCATGGCCAAATCCAAAGGATTGATTCATTATCTGCAGCACCTGGATCCGGGTTGACAATGTAATCAAGCCTGATAAATGATAAAGAGCCATTTAGCAAGTTTAAAAATCTGCACGCATGGTGGCCTCGATACTGAGAAGCAGATCCTGCCCCCCTCCCATTGAGCATTTCGTGCCTGGAGGCAGGTGGGTGGGGGATGAGGATGGGACAGTTCGGACACCCTGTACGTCATTGAGAGTCATCCAGCTGAACGTGTGGACCCAAGAATAAGTCCACTCCTCAGAATCTTCAGCTCCTGGGAACTGTGGAGTCATCTTCCTCCTGGGTTTTTCTCCCTCCCTTATCCTGTCAGAGCGATGCTGATATTTGACTTTGCATCTGAAGAGGAGAGCAAGAGGCCTCTCCCCACTGTCACTGGCTGATTCTCTTAAATAAGCTGCACATTACTCCCCATCACAGAGGCAGCTGGGACACATCAGTGTCAGCTACTTTGTCCCCTCCGATGCTGGGAAATCATCATCATTGCAGGAGAGCTTAGATTTTTGAGCCCGTTTCAGAATGATGCAGATACGGTGTACAAGAACTTTTTCCCTTTCCTTTCCCTTTCTCTCCTCCCCTTTCCCCCATCCTCTCCCCTCATCTTCTGTCTAGCTTTAATGGCCTAGGCCTGCACAGCCCGCTCTGAGAGAAGCTCTGCACTCACGGATGCACATACACACACACAGAGCCAAATTGACAGAGATTAGTCTTGCATCAGCTGTTTATGAATGAAGAAGAGGTCCTTCCCCTCTGATCTGGCCACACCCCTTCTCTTTGCAGCATTTTGAGAATGAGGTCAGGGCCGGGATCTAACTGCTTATGTCTCAGAAATAGCAGCACAGATCAAAATTAATCTTAAGCTACTTGATTTGCTGCCTCATTCAGATAATAGAGGGAAAAGCAGAGGCCTGTTGATGTTTTTGTTTGTTTTTGTGTATAACTTTGCAAGAAATGAATGAATAAATGAATGAATGAATGAATGAGTGCATGTGTGAGGAGAGAGACTGAGGTGAGCCTGCCAGGGGGATTAGCCCTGGGCCGAGGGTAATTACTGACAGACTGCAGGAGTTTCCTTGGATTCAGCTGGAGCCCGTTTCAGTTTTTAACACAAAATGGAAGAATAAAATCAGCCCCGGGGGTGTATTGTTTTAACACTTCCTTCCGTAAGGGGAATTCATCAGATGCTGTGAAACCACATATTCCTCTTATAATATCCACTTGTTTCAACTGTCAGTTGTCTGCTTCGTAGCCCACCATCCACGGAATGGATGTAGCTTCATGGAATTTTGTAATGTTTTAAGTGAATACGTACGCAGAGTTTATTTTCTATCAGCCCATTTGGCCCATGTGCATGTGAACACACACATACACACACACACGACTCCATCATGCCTAATCGTCACATAAATCGGGATTCACCTCTATCCACCAGCCGATGCCACAGGGATGTCAGTTTGAAGATACGCCGAAGAGGCTGACACTTCTCACACCCTTCACCCTGCAGCCCCTTTAGGATATTAGCACGTCTACTAGATATTTATTGCCCCCCGGCATTATGTGTGACGGCGGTGTTTATTTTCTGTTCTCAGGCTTCATTGTTGGCTCTTGGCGTCTTTTCTGTTTTTGTACATCCTTTTAGTTGCGCTCCTAGCCTCCTCTGTGAAGGAGTAAAGAAAGAAATTAGAGTGTGGAGTGAGGACAGAAGTGTCAGCGTCGGCCTCATCTGCTGCATATTCGTTTGATGGACTTTACTGTGGCAGGTATCCTTTGAAGGAGATGCCAAAACTGTCTTTTGTATCAGTGGTGATTAATTTTGAGTGAAGACTGTAAAGAAGAACAACGTTGTCATATACCTAGCCAATCAGCTTACCTAATTTGGCTTCCTGCGCCTAAACTGTCTCCAGAATACCCGAGAAGTAGCACAACCACATGCACACACACACATTCATGCAATGAACATAAATATGCATACGTACGCAAACATGGACATTTATACAGACACCAAATTTGTGCTTTTTGATTAATATTTCTTGTATAGAAACTGAAAGTAAATTAGTGTTTGTTTAGGGTCGGTGGTAGGAACAGGTATTAGCTGTTAATGGGCAGGAGGGATTTTTCCGGGGTGATGAAAATGTTCTGAAAGTAGATTACACTGCTGGTTGCACAACTTGATAAATTTACTCAAAGTCATTGATTGAATTGTACACTTAAAATGGGTGAATTTATGGTATGTAAATTATACCTGAGCAAAGCTGTTAAGAATTGATGTCCCTGTCTCTGAGTTCCTTTGGGGCCTAGGTTACATATAATATGAAAAATTGTATCACTGCAATTTTTTTACCTGCTTTTTTCCCACTGAGGTGTGTTGACTTCAGCAGCAGAGAAGCTGGACCCTGAGATAACAGGGCCAGATAAAACCCCAGTGCCCAGGGATACAAAAGTCTGCCCTGACCCCTGTTGGCCAGCAGTGAGGCTGCTATCCACTGCGAGGTGAGGAGCCGTGAGCAGGGTAGTATGTGGGCGCAGCAAGGGGACGACATTGCCAAGCAGGCCCCTGAAAACACCATGTTCCGAGCTGCAGCTGCATGTGTCCAAAAAGTAAATAAGTAAACTTCCCAGCATTCACCTCTTAACTGATGGTGTTTTTCTCTTCTTTTGCAGGTCGTCTTAGTCTTTGCTCTCAGCATTGGTGCACTTGTAATATACTTCATAGATTCGTCAAAGTGAGTACTCAAATACGTTGTCTTGCCCTCATTTCTAAAACCATCACGAGCCTTTACATTGATCAGTTGATTTACTTTAACACCAACCTTTGCAAGAGCCTCCTGAGTGTGGAAGACTTTTGGAGGAAGGCAGGGCCGTCTGTGCGGATTTTCTGAGTGGGAAAGCAAGCTCTCACGAGGAAGACTACTTTGATTATGCTGGCCTAGGAGGGTGGGAGAGGAATCTGAGGTCATCAAACCTTTTCCCTGGGTATTACTGATTTTCAAATAGCTGTTTCCTGGTGCAGTATTTGCACTGAAGATGTCAAGAGGTCTCTGATGTGAATTTGCAACCTCTGAGAGAGTCATGGTGTCCAGTCGGTGAGGGTCTGAGCCATGCTTGCCGTGGTGGTAGGATCCTTTTCTTGTGAGGGTTTCCAAAGCTCTACTCTTATTGGAGGTCAGCATAGAAAGCCTGCTGCTAGCCTTTGTGCCTGCCAACTGAATATTCAGCTGAAGCATCACTGGCCGGTGCTTCTTGACTTGTGAAGGCAAGGAGATGGGATGGAGGAGTTTGTGACGACTCCCAGAGGCAGAGGCCCATGGCCATCTGAGATTTCCTATAGTGGACACTCGTGCAGACCCCTGGGGTGCCAGCTGAGTGAGCTGGTGCTCTGGGGTGAGCCTGGGGTGGGGTCCGTCTGAGCCATGGACAGAAAAGGCTTTGAAGGAGGCAGAAGGGGGCATTGAGCAGAGCTGCTAGGTGGCAGCCAGTTCTGCCCTGGTTCCTGCACGTGTCACCCCCTCGGTACATCATTTGTTCCAAATGTTCTGTCGCAAGCTTGAAGTTGACAGCATTTGGGAAACTGGAGCTGAGCTGGTCTGACTCCTTGCTGTGGGGACATGCACCTGGCACCTGGATGATGCCTTGAGCTCTTTGCCTACATCATCCACTGTAAGAGTGTTTTTGATTCCCTGAGCTCTCACCCTGCTACACCTGGATGCTGGAGTTTGATCTGAGGAAACCTGCTTGGTATCCCTGTTGGCTCAGAGCCTGGTGTGTCTGAATTTTGAGCTTAGTGTTCTTTTCCTGTGGCTCTTTTTCTGTAGTAATTTCATGCATGCCTAAACTCTGAATTTCTCAGAGTTCCTGGTCACCAGCCAAAGGATTTTGTGCATTTGGGTGTTGAGCCAAAATCATGCCAAGGAAAATAGAGACAACATCATCGCCTGTCTTTGGGAACCAGCCACATCTAGAATATCAGCGGCCCTTCAGCCCATCCCCATGCACGAGGCTGGGCTGCCCTTGCCCATCTCAGGTGGAGGGGCCTTTAAAAGTCCTCCAGGAGTTGAGATTCCACACCCTCTTCCATCAGCTCTTCCTGGCCGAGAAAGAGAAGAGTTTTTTTAAGTTTGGAAAACTCCAATTGGTATGTCGTTGAAGGTAAGCCCCATTTAAATATCTCCTCTTAATAATTCTCGATCATATTTGAATTGAACCAAAGATCTTTTAAAGCTCCTGGTCTTACTTCTGCATTTTCTCCCCAGGGGTAAGGAGTATTCTCACAAGTCATGGGGTGCGTACCCTGCCAACTTCTGTGCCGGGGCTCAGAAGGTAGTTTCCGGCATGTAGTCTGTGAGCCCCAGCAGGCAGACCCTCACGTGGAGGTGAGTGTGGTGATCGGCCAGAAGGACAGATGCCTTGGCGCCTTCTTTCCTTGTCTCTTCCTTTTTGCTCCTCTGTATTTCTCAGAAATAAAATGCTCTTGTAAGATGGATTTGAATTGTGTCCTTTTTTTACAGTCTCTACTGTGGGGTGGTCTTTTGCTCTGTAGATTTTGGTGTTCTCAGCTCCACATGAAAGGAGGGAAAGGAATAGAATCTCCCAAGGCAACACCCTCTTCCCTGGATGCCCTGCACCACTTCAGTGTCCTTTGGATTTAGTTATGATTCTGCTGAGCCTGGGAAAGCCAGTACTGGGAACCCTCTCTGGTTCTGGTTTCTTTTATGGACTTGCAAAGAGTCTATTCTAAGGATGGACCTTCGGTCCTGTGCTCAGCTTTTCCCAGCAAAAATGCCAAGAATCTTAGAACCAAGACTGTCTTCACTCTCCCTGGGGACTATTTTAGCCTCATCCTAACCTCAGTCTTTCTTCTCTGTCACTAAACTGAGTGGTTTGGCATAGTGAGCTTTTTTGTTTATAAGAAGATCTTATATTTATTTGTGTAGCCCTTTCTACTTTTCATTGGAATTACTACATTGGGTTCTGAGGTCAAACCCCAGGAGTTTGTCCTATGGGGGAACTCATCAGCATAGTCAATACCAAGGGTCTACTATCTTCCTGGGGAAAGCCAGTAAGGATGCTTACTGTGTAAGTAAGGGGATGAATTAAAGTAGAATCTAAAAGTTACCTCCACGATAAGCCATAGATTCATTCCCAGGAATGAAAAAAGAGCCCATTAGATAAATTATAATCAAGCCTAGTAAACAAGATAAGAAGTTCTATCCACATATAAGATGCAAATGAAAAGCGGGTAAGAAAGCAGAATGTAAATTCTTAAAATTCATCCCTCCCTTTCATTCAGAACTGTCACCGGTTTTACACACTCGTGGTTTGGCTAGCCATCTGGGCATCTTGGAAAGAGAGCTTCAGACGTCTCTTGGAAGTTATGCTAAATCATCACCCTGGGAAAAAGTACCTAGTATTCTTCAGATGAGTTTTAGTTAGTATTTATACTCTTCAAATAAATAAATCAAAAGACAGTGCATAGACTTTCCCTTGTGTGAACCTAATTGGGCAGACATGGTCCATGAAATGGCTTGTCTCGGTGAGTTTTAACCAAAATGGTGGGGAATGCCCCAGCAGCACAAGTTCAAGATGTGAGGCTCTCTGACCTAGCCCTTTAAATAGTGCAAGGAACGCACATTAATATAGAAAACAGGCTCTGTTGGTCGGCTCTGCTAACTCACTGTCAGGGCAGGCCAATGCAGGTTATATGAGTAGACAGGCAGTTCAGATAAATGTCAAAATTGGTGGGTTTATGATCTTCTTAACCTTTCAAAGCTTATTTCACCATCAAGAGGCAGCAGGTAAGTCATTTCCAAAGACTTCTTCTCCCAAACTTCTTTCCTTTTCCATTGTTAAGTCAAGATGGATCCCTGAGTAGGTCTTTTACCTTCAAGGGTTTGGGAAGCCCTTCTTTGGGTCTAATTTTCTTAGAGTGGTCGCCACAGAAGAATCACTTGTGCAGCCTCAAGTGATTACTATCTGGCCGAGACAGATTGTGCTCAGAGCTCCTAGATTGGAAAGCCAAAGAGAATTCCATGAAACTATGTTAACATTATGCTTCATCATCGCAGCAGTAGACTTTCTAGAAACACCCAAGCAGAGGGAGATGTTCCACCCAGTCTTTGGATGGACACAGATGTCAATTCCTTAACAGACACAGAGAAGCATTAAGCCCACCACACACAGTAGTTCCATCCCCCCCAAAGACATTAAATGGCTACATGAGGCAGATACTATCCCAAAAAACTCCAGTTCTTTTTCCTTCTTTTTTTCCTTCCAGTTTTATTGAGATACGATTGACATACAGCACTGTATAAGTTAAGGTGTACAGCATAGTGATTTGACTTACGTACATCATGAAATGATGACCCCAATAAGTTTAGTGAGCGCCCAGCATCTCATATAGATACAAAATTAAAGAAAAAGAAAAAACATTTTTTTTCCTTGTGATGAGCACTCCTAGGATTTACCCTCTTAACTTTCATTCTTTTTTAAAGGTGCCCAATTTAAGGCACTCCAACTTCTAATTTTGACGTCTCTTGATACCTACACCCCCCCCCCTTTACTCCCACATACTCTGATCTTCTGTGAAGCAAAGATTTTTTAAAAATTGTACAACGAAGTCAGAAGTGCCCCGAGACGCCCCGTGGGTGATAATGTCACCGTTGCTGGTCCCATCCCTGTCTATTTCCTCCCTTTGACATAGGATCAGTAATTCTTCTCTAATAGATAAAGCAAAAAAAGAAAAAAGACCCAAAGATGTCAGTGTGAGGGCAGGATTCATGGACTGCATAATGCATCAGTTCCTGCTGCTTCTAGAATTTCAAGGGAAGAACTTTGGAAGAGGTAGAGGCTCAGGGCCCTGGGTATTTGCATTTTTTCCAGGGGTATTCTTGGAAAGGATGACTCACCTGTGTGAAGATATTTATCCCTTTGATTCATGTTTAAACTCCACCACTTCTTATGCTGCAGTTCAGTGGATTATGAATATTTAACGTTGCACACACGGAAAATGAAGGTCAAGTTCTGCTCACTGGTGACTTCAGTGCTGGCTTGTGTCTCTAAAAGGCATGCTACCTGCTGTGAGCGGAGTAAAGCTGAAAGGTTATACACTGTTAAATTTTTCCTTAATGACTTTATCTGCTCCACAATGGCTGGTACACAGTGGGGGCACCTGCTGACTTCACTGGTCTTTGCTCTCGGCTTCTGGTATCAGCAGTGCTGTTTTGGGGGGTATGCACATTAGGAAGGGGAAGGGAAAAGCAGCACAAATTTTGGAGAGCATCCAAAATTTGGACCAGATTCCAGGCTAACAGTGGTGTTGCGATGTGAAAGGGGCCTTCCCCCAGTCGTTAGAATTTTACATTTGTACTCAGTGATTCATTCATTTTATATCCATCCATTCATCCATTCATTCGAGACAGCTTCAGTGTGATCATGCTGAATATTTTCCACATGGTCAAATTGCTTGAGGTTGGCTGTGGTTAAAGAAAACTATCTTTAAGATTGCAGTAGAAATTGACCAGATTGTTTTCATAGTCTCTAAAAATAACGTGGGCATCATTGATGTAATGGGATACCAAGAGCTTTAACAGAACTGGCTAGTTACCCCACCATTTTACCTGCCCAAATCTTCACACAGCCAGGCTCTAATCCCTTTGCCTAGAAATTCTCCTTAAAAGGGAAGAGAGGGCCGGGCGGTGGAGGGAAGAACGTTCACTGATCCTGTGCTGTGTCAAGGTATAGCGCTAAGCACTTTAAAATGAATTATATGTGCAGTCTCATTAAATTCTCCTAGCAACTTGATAAGGTGGGTACTACGACCTTTCCCACTTTACACATGAAACTGCAACATTTGCCCAAAACCACGCAGCTAGTAAGTCGTGGAGCCAGGATTTGAATCCATGTGTCTGAAGGCACCTCTCTTCCAAGTCAGGAAGTAAAATTCCAGATGTGGAAGTGACTACGTGGGTTCAGTGAGATGTTTCAAGGGAGGTCACGTAGCCTCATCCTGCCAATTCATCTGTCTTGTTTTCTCATTTGTTCTTCATCTCCCCATTTCGCACCTTTGGGGCCAAGTCTGCAAGGCAGCTGTGCTCACGAGGGTCCTGTGAGCCTTCTCACTGGGACGTGGGGTGTGTGGGCCATGTGCTGTCTCATGTCTGTTTGGGCCTTGATTCATTTCTTCCTAAACTGTGGCTCAAAAAATACTCTCTTCCCTTTCATCTCAGTGGAGTGGCAGCATTTGTGTTGGACTAAGGTCAAGTTAGCAAAGAACAGGGAAAGTTGATCATGTCTTAAGGACCCCTCCGACTTACGGGATTCTTTCCTGGTGGAAAGTCCCTTTGCCCTCCCCATCCTTACCTAGGTCTCTGAGCCAGTTATTTGGCAGACTAAAGTAGATAACCAGAGAGGCTCTGCGTCCCCATTAGTTTCTTTTATCTCTTTAGAGAGTTGCAGGGTATAGTTAATTTGTTATAGTTTTGCATTGTGTGCTTACAGAGTTAGTGCATTGTGTGCATATCAAACCCGTGGACTTTAGGAAAATTTGATCCCAAGGAGGTTTCTTTGGAGGTCTTTGAAACCATGTAAGATATCCAGCCTCCACCTCCAGTCTTGTTATTACCCACAGTGCACACAGGTGTTGACCTCGTAGTGGGCACCTGGCAGAGCTGTGAGGACAGTGTAGGTTACTTCCACGATAGTGCATTGTAACCTGTAAAGCACTGTGAATGCTACTTTCACTGTCACCATTGGCACACCCCCTGCCCCATAGCAGGAACAGCTGGGCAGCCCGTGGCATCGAGAAGGAAGCTCACCATTTTATTCTGGACCCAGTTCCTTTATGGAACCTGATCTTTCTGGTAGTGTTCTGAGAAACCTGCTCCAGCTCTCCGCCTTTATGCCCTTTTTGAGAAGTCGTGGCATGCATTTAACCTTTGTTGAGGAAGTCAACACAAATCGCTGTGTGTGTAAAGCATCTCCCTATTCTTTCTTTTTCCTTTTTAAATACTCCCCCCAATTTTCTCCATCCCTCACTGACATTTTTACTGCCAGGCTTTGGTTTGGAAAATTATGGGTAGGGAAAGTTCAAGGGCGGGATGTTCAGAACAGCACTGCACATCTGTGAAGGGAGCACGACAGGAGAGCCAGCAGCTGTTGAAAGAATGGCATGTCAGATGGTGGAGGAGGCGAGCCCACTGCAGGCTGGGGGAAGAGGAGACGCCTTCGGGGCAAAGAGGCTGTAAATAACTCCCAATGGGAAGTCCTGTCCCCTTTCAGAATTTAACCTTGAATGGCAACCCTAGATTCTCAGGCATGGGAGCAACCCGAACTCAACCATCCTACCTCATCTGGTTTTGCAAATGGCCCTTCTTTCATCAGTGGGCTGTAAACCTGGTAGAGAAGACGGGTGTGCCAAGGGGATAAGCACTCTTGTTCCTTCCGTCTTCCACGCTGTGCAGTGGTCTCGGCTTCCGTACTCACGTCTCACTTTGAGGGAGACACAGAGGCTCCGCATGCGACCGCACTTAGAAGCATCAAGGGAACTGCTCATCTTTGGCGTTTCCTGAGGCAAAAATCAAGGGCTGTTAGGAGCGGGAAGGAAGATGGAGCTAGACCTTCCAGGCTTACTGCAAAAGACAACGTTAGAATAAAACGCTCGAACTTGAAGAGGCTTCAGAGTCCAGCCGGTAACACTGTTCCCTGCCCCTCAGCGTCCTCTCCTGCCGAGTGAGGGCTGAGTGACCTTCTCAAGGTCACTCAACCAGCCAGGGGCTGAGCTAGAGCCAGAAGTCAGAGCTCTTCCTCCCCAGTCCAGTCCCTTCTCTACTTGATCTTTTGGTTTCTTTCTATTAAATAAAAAATGAATAAAGATGTGATAGTGAATATTATCCATTGACTAGCAATGCCAATAATGACCTTTTACGCAATTCTGGAGTTTTAGGCTGTTATCTTGGGGGAAACTTTAGGGACATGGAAAAGAACAAAGATAATCCCAGGTGGAAAAGACCAAACCCAGCCAGGTGGGTGCTTGGGAGATTAGTTTATTTCATTCCCCATTGGCAAGAGGCTTTGAATTTCTTGATTTTGTGGTCCTGCTTTTCTTTCTTTCTTTCTTTTTTTTTTCCTGTACTATTTCAGAGGGGAAGTAAGAGTTCAGCTCTGTTGTGGAAGGTTGACCAGGCTGAATGCATTGGTCTGGCCTGTTTGGAATTTGTTACACATAACTTTTGAGGACATTTTGCCCCACTGCTCATTTGTTTCTCCTATGAAAACACTATCTGATAACTATTTCTATAAATCCATATCTTACTCTACCCTCCAAAATTAGAATGAATTATTTCTTCTCTTTTCACCACTCTCTAGAATTTAAAAAGAAACCCTTGGATTATCTGACACTCTCTCAGCCCTCTGCCTTTTTTTTTTTCTTTATAAAGAATGATTGTTTCAGGGCAGATGAAGAAGATGCATTCCCTTTAAGACCCAGTTAGCTATTTGTGTCTTCTGCAATTAACATGTGTGTATACCACCAGAGGGCTGGATCTTCTCCCCATTGCGCAGCTCTGGTCCTTTACCTAAAGCCACAGCCAGACATGCATTCAGAAACTGCCAAGAGATCAGTACGGAAGCCAGCTGGAGGGAAAGGTTAGAGCTCAGAATGGTTTAATCCAAACTCAGGGACAGAACTCATGCTTAACACAGCCATGGTCATGCTGGGGTGTGGTGCTGACTGGTACAGCTTCATCACGGGGTTTGTGGGCTGCACACAGACGTGACCTCTGCCTTTGCTTTTATTCCTCTTGTCCTTCTTCCTGACAGCCTGACAAATTAAAGCTTTGGGGAGACCCTGGTCAGTGATGAGTTATTTGTGTTGTAAAAATAGAATCCATTGCAGTAAGGATGCCCTTGGGACTTTCTGGATGTACATGTCACTGCTCCCAGCATTTGGGAGAAGGGCATGTGTATGTTTGTGTGTGTGTGCATGCATGCGTGTACGTAGGGGACAATCCTGTCCCACCTATAAATGGATGGGAAAGCGTAGCATGGGAGGATTGGCCACCAGTCTCATCATAATAACAGAGATGGGGCTGAGAGCCATGTACCTTAAAGGTATCAATAAAGTAATAGATGTATGTTAAGTACAGACTCTGTGTGAGACATTTTTCTAGGTATTAGGGGATTTCAAATACTATGTATAAGGCTAGATTCTTTTTCCATCAAGATGTTTAAATTATGTATATTTTCACAAGATTCAGGAAGTCCAGCCATAAAAATGAGGTAACAAAACAAGATAACAAGTGAGGTATCACTAGGCTATATATCATCCATTTCTAATATGAGCTTTGCTAACAAAAAGTGCTGGAGGTTCAGAAGCTGAAAAGATCGCTGGATCTTATAGAGTGTTTTGGCCCTGGGGAGATTTTGAGTTGAGGAGACAGAAAACTCAGTCTCCCCCCACAACCTTTAGGAATCCATAGGAGGGGCTCTCATTATGGCATGCACTTTGGCCTCTTGGATTTTGTTTTCAGTCTGTGCTGAGTCCAGAGAAGCCCTGCCTTGAAGTTGGCCACCGAGATTAAGGACTGAGAATGCTTTCAGAATGGCATAACAGAATCAGAAAAGCAAACTGTCTTTAGTGGTGGTAATACCTATTCTCCAGTTGCACATGATGAAAACCTTTGGACACTTTCCAGAAGTGGCTGGCTGAAAGGCAGCTGCTCTGTCTTTTTGAAACTGAGGTCAGGGTGTAATGTGCCTTACAGGGGCCTCATTTATGAATTTGCCACGTGCAGAGCATCCAGGGGCGTGGGGGGATGACAGTCCTGGCTAAAAGTGAGGTCATGCTATGGGCAAACCCGCCACGGCTCAACCCGAGATGCTGGCCTGGAGACCAGCATTTGCCTGGAGGGCTGCACGGTGATTTTCGTGGGCTCTAGGTACTTTTGCCTTCTTGGGTCTCTTTCTCCAAAAAGAATATTAAAAGTTATGTTTTACTGCTGTGTTCCTATAAAGGTGAGTATAATCCAGGCTAGAGTCATTATGACCTATTCATTGTTATATTTATTGTTTTCTTCTGGTTTTAAAGAAATTGGAATTCAGCCATTTTTGTGGTTGGCTGGAAGTGTGGTGGGCCCTTGGCCTTGGGTCTGCGGTGCCTGATGGAGAAGTTGGCTCTTTTTCCTCCCTTCCTGTCAGCCCCAGCCGTCTGGAAATTTTCACAGATAAGAAAACATGCCCAGAGACAGACGCCTCTTACCACACCCCTCCCAGTGTCATCTAATTGTTTCAGATGAGAAAACAAAACTAAACATTCCATTTCAAACCACGTCTTATGACTTGGCTTTGGGAAATACTAACGTCAGCAGCCCATCATTTAATCAAAAATGGCACCCGTGGATATGTCAGTTTTTAAAAGAAAACCTAATAATCTTGCTTTCCTGTTGCATTTTGGAGACACATGTGCTTTGTCCATTCTTATATCTGAAAATGAGTCTTGCCAGTGTAAGAGGTCTGTTCACTGAAAGTACCATGGTAAAAAAGACCATTTCCTGCACTGAGGTTTGCAAGCTCAAGTAGAAAGGGGTGGGCAGATGTTAGAAATGAGACAAGCAGGTATGTGAGGTCCAGGAGGAGCTGAGAGCCTGAGCCTTCCCTGAAATGACTTCCCAGCTCCGGCTGACTGTCCCCAAGCAAAAATGCAGACTCGTACAGGCAGATCTTCCCCCGTTTCAGAGAGAAGAGAAGAAATTGGGCCTTCACGTTGAATCTTCAGTTTTAAAATATTGCCCGTGACTCCACCACTTTTCAAAGTACTCTATGGGCCAGACAAAACACCTCCGTAGGCCGTTTTCAGTCTCTGTTCTAAACTGTCTCTCTTTCTGGTCTTGAATTAGCTCTGCTCCCTGAGTGCCAGAAAATATTCTTAACTCTTGGACCTCTGTCTCCCAAAAAGGGGCCCTTCTCTCTCCATGGTGAGGAGTCCTTGGTCTCCACATGCCCCAGCTTGTTTCCCATTTAACACGTCTTCCAACGCTGCAAAAGTGAATGTCCACCTTTCTCTAGGCAAATACTGTATGTCACAGCAATAAATCACCCACAACTTACTGTAAATCCCCAAAGCCGCATATCACTAACTCTACATCATCCCTGAAAATAACGTCATTAGGGCCTCATAAACATACACTCTGTTTATTTAAGAACTGCAAGAGTTTTTTAAACATGGTTGCTGAGTCACGAGAGTGTATTTTCCAGGACATAAATGGAAGTGAACATAACCCCCTTAAATTGTCAGATTCTTTATAAGAAAAGAGGCCCAAATCTGTCTGTTCTACTAGTGTATTAACTTGACCAAAACAGAGTTGATTATACTAAGCGTGTCAGTGTTGATCATTGCTCGAGACTATTTTCTGACTTGCTCGGCTAAATGGGCACATTGCATGAACCTTGGTTTAATTTCTAACATATGTGGGTATGAAAGCATGGGTTAACATAGATAAACCCTGGCTGTAGTTTCATCACCCTTAAAGTTTCCAATTTGCTGAGTGTTCGGGTCAACTGATGAAACTCTCATGTTATGACCCCTTCAAAAACAAAATCGAAAGCATCTCTGGACCTTTCTTCCCAGATATGGTCTCAAGTCTGAGCCATATCGCTATCTCCTGACTTTTCACTTTTTACATGGAAACTTGGCAGTTAATTTTAGGATAGCATTAGGCTCTGCTTCAATATAGAACCCAGAGCTCAGATATTCTCAGAGCTGGAAAAGAGATGACCATTCCATTATGATAACCCTGATTCTAGTAGAGCTGCTTCATCAGTCTGGTGTCCAAATGGAAAAAAACTCATACTACCTTTCACTGATCATGATTCTCTCAGGAGGAAACCATAGGTAGGGCTCCAGGGTGGTCTACCTATTAGATGTTGGAATCTACAGTAAGGCATTTGTCCTTCTCAACAAAGATATTCTACCCATGTTCCTAGTCATGCAGACCTCCTATTCAGACAGAGTCCCCGTTTCTTGCTTTGAGAGCTGGTGTTTTTACCTCGTCCTCCCAGCCCCCTCAGAAAATGCAGAAAGTGAACCCACAGCCCAGTTTGAGATGCACTTGATCTTGATGCCCTAGAGGGAACTGCGGAGTCCGTATGGAGAGAAGGGTGAAGAACATGAGGCTATTGGATGACTCCACCTGGCACATTGTGCTTTTTGCTCTAGCAGCGGGAGCGAGTGGGCAAGGAGTGCATTAAGGAGTTTGCCCTCTTCATAATAGCATGAACAGGAATAATGAGGCAAGGTCTGTAAAGAGCGGCATTAATAATTGAGAAGTGCTCTGGGCAGCCATGCGGCCTGGCTGTGCCTTCGAGCACA
The DNA here is from genome assembly GCF_949987535.1 of Balaenoptera acutorostrata. Lineage (NCBI taxonomy): Eukaryota > Metazoa > Chordata > Mammalia > Artiodactyla > Balaenopteridae > Balaenoptera > Balaenoptera acutorostrata. Next base: position 58,467,181 of record NC_080079.1, read on the forward strand.
GTCTGTTATCAAGTACGTGGTGAGGCTGGGGGGTAGGCAAGGAGGGGGCACGTGGGGGCTCTGTGTCTCATGCATGCGTGTACGTATGCTTGGAGGAGGACGAATGAGTAACAGTTGGGAGCTACGGCAAGTAAAATGATAGAAAGCACTGTGTGTAGATTACTGTGTACGATGGTGGTGGTTCTTCTGTGGGTCAAGCACCTTTTTGGGGATTTGATGAGCGCTATAGGAATTTTTGCCTGCCAGGGACCCTCGAGTTGGTCCATGAACCCTAAGCTAAGGATCTCTGCTCTGTAGATGATCCTTGGCTCCTCTGCTCACTCATTACTGTTTCTTGTGCCATTAAGATCAAGTGGCAGACAGAGGGCAGTCTTCATAGCCAAAGATTAAGCGGAGATTGATGGGGAATCCTCTCCCCTTCTGCCGTACAAAACACGTCTCAGTGTGAGTTTCTCTGCAGTGGATATCCCTTCTTGCGTCATACCCTTTCCCCCACTGCTTTCAAAATCTTGAAAATGTAGGGGCAATGCTAATGAGACTAGGGAAGGGAGGCCCTAGACCCCCCAGCTATTCCTTTAATACCAGGCAACACGGAAAGCAGTATGTAAAGTGGGATGGGTCTATAGGGCAGAGCCTAAATACTCTTTGTTTTCTGCATCTCTCATACATTGTGGGTAAGCACCTGTTTTTAGGGGAAATTTTCCTCCTTGATCTGTGAGTCAGGGATGCAAATAATCTCCAGCCAAAACCACTCCTTCTGAGACCCAGCTCTGGAGCACCAGGACCTGGGCATCGTTGGGGTGCCCAAACAGATGCAAAAAGCAGCTGCCACCTCTCCTCAAGGCTGTGACTCTTCCCCACCCCTGGAGAGTCGCTGGGGACCATTGTGGGTGCATCTGACCAGCCTTCAGACCAGTTTGACAGAAAACAGAAGAGTGGCTTCTGAGAGAAGCCCCATCTCCCCTTAATTCCCTGCCTCCTTTAGATTTCTTGCTGCCCTCACCTGTCTCCAAGCCGGTCGACTGTGACAGTTTAATTGGTGCAGTGAAGGCAGGATGGGGAGAAGCAGGCAGGGGTGACAGGCATTCTGGAAGACGGAGATTCCCCAGAGATGAATGAGGGGGGAACCCTGACAGACAGGCTTGAGAGGGCTGCGTGCAGGCAGAAGGTCACTGACCCTTGCTTGGAAAGAGCATTGAGTGAAGAGGAGACTTTTGCCAGCTCCCTCCTCCCAGAGCTGCCTGGGCCAGGATTGTACATTCATGTGTGTTGTCGATACCCCGTCCACTGAGGGGCAGGGAGGTCGGCTGGGGGGCTCTGGCTGGGAATGAGAATGGGTGGAAAGGAAAGGCAGTGCTGCCCAGTGGTTAGCAGCAGGCTCTGGAATCAGACCTTCATGGACTTAATCCTGCTCTACCACTTTAGTGCTGTGTGTCCTTGGGTAAGCTGGTTAACCTCTCCCAGCTTTGTGCAGTAGGGTGAAAATGGTGATGAGGGATGATGCTTGTGCCTTCCTTGGAGCAGTGTGTGGTGAGAATTAGGTGATGCATGTAAAAGCTCTTAGTATACTACCCAGCATGAAAGTGGCCAAAAAAGCATTAGATATGATTGTTATTGTCCTTTTGAGGTTTGTTTTGAAACTTTAAATCAGGTCTTTAAATAGAGACACGATGTGAACACATTAAAGTTAAGGGGACAAAAAAACCCAAGATGTATTGCAAAGCAGTGACGTGATTAATTATCAAGGTAGTGGGCAAGACCTGAGTGTCTTAAAACTGCAAGTCTCAACTCGTTACTGCTTTGTAAAAGCATTAGAGTGGGCCACAGCAGTCATCTTTAAAAAAGGGAGATTGAACAGCCTTAGATAAAAATATTGCTCTGGAAGGTCAATGTGATTATGTGAAACTTTTCTTTCAGTAATATATACAGATCTCTATATACTGTGTAAACATAAGTGTGTACTGGTTTGTGATGTAAGGTTTATTTCTTCCTGTGGGTTTTGCTAAAAAGCAGTTTGAGAAGCACAAGCTTTGAGTCCAGAAGAGGGCATGCTTTCTGGGCTGCAGTAATTTAGGGCATCTTCAGAGAGGAAGGGAGACTAGGTCTGGGTCCCCAGGCATGGGTGGAACTTAGATAATACAGAAGAAGGGGAGAGGGTAAACAGTCCACAAGACCATTCACTTCTGACACCAACTGCAGGTTCAGGGAGCTCGCCAAACCACCCCCAGCTTTGATAATTTGTTAGAAGGACCACAGAACTCATTGAAAGCTGTTATGCTCACAACCAGTTTACTACAAGGAAAGGATACAGATTAAAATCAGCCAAGTATATGTGTTAGCATACGGTATTTGTTTTTCTCTTTCTATATATGGAGTCTAAAAAAAAATCGTTCTGATGAACATAGGGGCAGGACAGGAATAAAGACACAGATGTAGAGAATGGACTTGAGGACACGGGGAGGGGGAAGGGTAAGCTGGGACGAAGTGAGAGAGTGGCATGGACGTATATATACGCTACCAAATGTAAAATAGATAGCTAGTGGGAAGCAGCCACATAGCACAGGGAGATCAGCTCGGTGCTTTGCGACCACCTAGAGGGGTGGGGTAAGGAGGGTGGAAGGGAGTCGCAAGAGGGAGGGGATATGGGGATATATGTATGCATATAGCTGATTCACTTTGTTGTACAGCAGAGACTAATACAACGCTGTAAAGCAATTATACTCCAGTAAAGATGTTAAAAAAAAAAAAAAGTGAAAAAAAAAGAAATCAGCCAAGGGAAGAGATGCACAGGGCAGACACAGGGAAATACCAAGCACAGAGCTTCCACACTGTTCTCTCCCTTTGGAGTCATGACAGTGGCACTTTTCCAGCACTGATGTATAACAGCGTATGAGGAATTTTGCAAACCTGGGAAGCTCACTGAACCTCGGAGTTTTTACTGGGACTCAATCACATAAACCTGGGTGACTGCTCACGTGGCCGACCTTACTCTTCAGCCACTTTGGAGCTTGACAGATTCCACGTGACCCAAAAGCTTCCACGTATATCACACTGTTGGAATTTCTTGTGTGGTTTACCACCCTCCCCCTGCTCCCAATCTTATTGTTACCACCTGGCTGACCCAAGACCCCCCAGGCAAAGACTTTGTTCAGACATGACATCCCAAGGACTGAGAGAATGCCTCCCAGCAGCTGAGGGCCGAGGGCAGACTTCTCTTGGGCAAGGCTAGCATCTTTACAGCAGAGTCAATGGGGGGACTGCGCTGGCTGGAGGAGGGGTCTCTCTTGGAGAAGACTGGGGGTGGGTCTTTCGATCACACGCATGAATAGTAGAGGAGAGGGAAATACCACTTTAGAAAATGTGGTGTTTCCCCGGTCTGTTAATGTCAGCAAAATCACCATTGAATGTGATTATCTGTCCCCTCGGTCCCCGTGTACACCCAAGCTGAATAACTTGTCAGGTGAGCCTGCAGCTGGTAAAATGAAACTGGGCACAGGGGCCAGGAAGGGGGCTGCTGGATGCATGCTCCCCACGTGACCGAGCTGCCCGGGGCGCAGTGGACCTCTGTTTTCACCCCATTTGCTGCCATCTCAAAGCGACCAGGAGTCTTCCTGTGCCCTGTTCCTTTGCAGACCCAATGGATGGGTCTCCAGGTGCCCTTGGCAGCTTTGGTAAGGAAAACATCTGTCTCCCTGCTTCAGTTTAACTTCCCTACTACTGTAAGGCTTGATGAGGTCAAAACCAGAAAACACTGAGGCCTCAAGCTGGGGATAAAATGCAGATCCGGTGTATCATCAGGCCACGCTGCCTGCTTGCCACCTGACAAATGAGACAATCTCCAGCCAGGGACGGTTTGTAATTGTGCAATCAAATTAACTTGGATTTCAGCTTAATGAAGTGCTTAATGTCCCGAATGAGGCCGAGCCCTAATAATTAGAGAAACAAACTGGACCCCAGGAAAGCAAAGAACAGACTTCAGTTAATGCCTATTAGTATTAATTGTGCTTGCAAAATAAACCTTTTCAAATATTTATCCTCTCATGTGAGGCAATCCAATAGTTTTGCTGTATTTTTGCTAAGGGGTTTTTCTGCTGTGGCTCATCAACAGGACAGTGGAAAGAACATTTTACTGGAAATGTCTGCTGAACTCTACATCCTAGGACATATTTCTTAACTTCACAGGATTTCAGCTTTCTCAATTGGACAATAAGAAAAATCCTCCTCTCTTTCTCTGTAATTCCCATTTTTTCCCCCTAGAAGTGTTTTGTTGTAGTAAAACAACTGATACTCTGGAGGCAGGTAGACCTGGTTACAAATCCTGACTCTGTCACTTACTAGCTGTGTGACCTTGGGAAAAAATTAACTTCTCTGAGCCTTTGTTTCCACAACTCTAAATATGGATAATAATCATTCCTGCTCCTTAGTTCTGAGAACAGTAAATGAGATACTGCACATAAAGCACGTACTACAGGACACAGGACATACTGGCACTTATTAAATCTGATGATGATAATATAAATGTGAAATTATTTTCAGTATGAATTATACATCACTAACTTGGTATCAGTAATTTTTATTTTCATTAAGATGATGATTTCACTCTTGTTTAGAAAATGACTGATGATTCAGTAATTAACTCAAGAAATATTTATTGAATGGGTATTATGTGCCAGGCACTACATTAAGCACTGGGCACTTACCGATTGTAGTGTCAGAGGGAAACGGGCAATAAACACGTCGACAAATAAATAAATAAGTTGATGATCATTGCTGGGAAAAAATAAAACTGGTGATCGGAAAATCAAGGTTTCTTAGCTTTTTTCGTGCTGAGGACTCCTTTGGTGGTCTTGTGAAGACTATGACCCCACCTTTCACAATATTTATAAATGCATAATATAAAAACATTGGATTACAAGAAAACCAGTTATATTGAAATACAGTTATCAGAATATAAAAACAAATTCATTATTGAGGATGTGTGCTTCTTGATTAGTGCATTATCAAGACCAAGAGCAACAGTTCTAATACACCCCTATAATTTTAAAGTAGGATTCATGTAAATGACATTTTGAGATATCTGCCTCTGTTATAATCATATATGTAACTATCTGGGATTTTTTATTGATAACAAAGTTAGAAGTATCATTAATACTCTTCTAGTTTGTCATTCACTTTTATACACACACACACACACACACACACACACACACACACGGAAATGGCAAATTTGAGTTAGAGGTTCATAAAAGTAAAGATGTAATTTTTCTCATCCAAGTTCATGGACTTCCTAAATATTATTCAAGGACTTCTTGGGACTCTGTAGCCCCTGGGTAAGAACCTTGGCAATAGAGAGTGATTTGTGATGGGGGCTGAGCTGTTTACTGAGAGATGAATCATGTGATTTCTGCTTTTAAGAAGCCATTCTGGACATATAGATGAACAGAATAGAATTGAGAGTTCAGAAATAAACCCATGCATCTGTAGTTGATTGATTTTTTAATAAGGGTGCCAAAATTACTCAATGGGGAAAGAGTAGTATTTTTTTTAAAAAGGTGCTGGGACAACTGGATAGCCATTTGTAAAAGAATGAAGTTTGTTTGACCCTTACCTTACATCATATACAATATTAACTCAAAAGGGATCAAAGACCTAATGTAAGAGCAGAAACTATTAAACCTTTAGGAGAAAACATAGGGGTCAACATTTGTGGCATAGATTTGGCAGTTAATTCTTAGGTATGATACCAAAAGCATAGCAACAAAAGAAAAATATAGATAAATTGAACCTGATTAAAATTTAAAACTTTGGGTTTCAAAAGACACTACCAAGAAGTGAAAAGACAACACATAGAATGGGAGAATACATTTGCATATCGTATATCTGATGAGACTTGTATCTAGAGCACATAATGAACTCTTACAACTCAGTAATAAAATACAACCCAATGAAAAATTGGAGCAAAGGATGGATATTCATTAACACATTTGTCATCAGGGAATTGCAAATCAAAACCACAATGAAGTACCACTTCACACATACTAGTATGGCTGTAATAAAAAAGATAGCTCATAACAAGTGTTGGCAAGGGCAAAGATGTGGACAAACTGCAACCTTTGTAAATTGCTGATGGGAATGTAAAATGATGCAGTAGCTTTGGAAGGCAGTCTGGCAATTCTTCAAAAAGTTAAACATGGAGTTGCCATAAGACATGGCTATTCCACTCCTAGGTATATACCCAAAAGAAATGAAAATATATGCTTATGTAAAACTTGTACCTGAATGTTTATAGCAGTATTATTCATAATAGCCAAAATGTGGGAACAACCTAAATGTCCTTCAATGGACAATTGCATTAACATAATATGGTATATCCATGCAGTGGAATATTATTTGGCCATAAAAAGGAATGAAGTACTGATACATGCCACAAAATGGATGAACCTTGAAAACACTGTGCTAAGTGAAAGAAGCCAGTCACAAAAGGCCACATATTATATGACTTCATTTATATGAAAGTCCAGAATAGGCAAATATATAGAGACAGAGGATAGGTTAATGTTTGCTTTAGGCCTTGCAGAGTGGGAAGATTGGGAATTGATAGCTAAAGGATGCAGGATTTCTTTTTTTTTTTTTAAATAAATTTCAGCTGTTTTATTTTTATTTTATTTACTTTTTAATGTTTATTTTTAAATTTTTATTTATTTTATTTTTGGTTGCGTTGGGTCTTCTGTGTGAGGGCTTTCTCTGGTTGTGTCGAGTGGGGGTTACTCTTCGTTGCAGTGCGTGGGCTTCTCTTTGCAGTGGCTTCTCTTGTTGTGGAGCATGGGCTCTAGACCGCAGGCTCAGTAGTTGTGGTGCATGGGCTTAGTTGCTCCGTGGCATGTGGGATCTTCCCGGACCAGGGATGGAACCCGTGTCCCCTGCATTGGCAGGCGGATTCTTAACCCCTGTGCCAGTGGGGAAGTCCCTAGGGTTTCTTTTTTGAGGTGATGAAAATGTTCTAAAATTGATGGTGCTGCTGGTTGCACAACTCTGTGAATATACTAAAAACCATTGAATTGTACACTTTAAATGGGTGAATTGTGTGGTATATGAATTATAACTCAATAAAGCTGTTAGCAAAAATAGTCATTTTGATTGTGATGCAGAGAATAGAGTGTAAAGCACAAGATTTTTATCATGCAAAGAGAGTATTTGGGAGGCTGTTTCATTAGTCCCAGGTGAGAGGGTGATGTCTTGGGCTAGGAGCGAGGCAGTGGAGGTGGTGAGCACATACTGTGGGGTATCATGGAAAGAATGTGCTGTTTAGTTGAAAATAGAAGTCAGGAGTGACTTCTAGGTTGTGAACCTTAATAACTAGTATTTTCCTTATAGAAGACCAGAGTTTCAGTTCCAGTCTGTAGAAATATTGAGAGGATTAGTGGTAGACCTGAACACTACAAAATTTCAGAGAGCTGGGTGGCAAGGTATTATCATCATCAATTTCACTGTAACTTTTAACAGGGGAGAATATTCATTGTGTATATGCACACACACATATATTTACATGCATACTTATGCATTTAAGGCAACAACATAAAAACCACACATTTCTGAAAGCCAAGGCAGGGCAGAAAGAATGAACCACTAACCTCACTACTTCTCATAACAATGCAAATTTGTTCAGCGGAAAGAGATCAGCGTAAGTAGGAAAGGATCTATTCAAGAATTTATGTATCTTAAACATGTTCATCAAGCATCATGTGTCAGTACTCCATTCCTTTTTATGGCTGAATAATATTCCATTGTATGGATATAACACATTTTGTTTATCCATTTATCTGTTGATGGGCATTTGGGTTGTTTTCACCTTTTAGCTATTGTGACTAATGCTGCTATGAACATTTGTGTACAAGTATTTGTTTGAATTCCTATTTTCAATTCTTACATACCTAGGAGTAGAATTGCTGGGTCATCTAACAATTTGAAATTTTTGAGGAATCACTAAACTGTATTCCACAGTAGCTGTACCATTTTACATTCCCACCAACAATGTGTGAAGATTGCAATTTGTCTACATCCTTGTCAATGCTTGGTTTTTTTTCCTGTTTTTTTGTTTTGTTTTTGTTTGCTTATAGCCACTATTCTTTGCCTTTGATTTCTGGAGTAAAAGCAGCTTACGCTCAACATTTGATTCCCACCCTGGTTCATGTGAGGGGGTTTGCTCCATCTACCATGACAGTTTTAGGAGTGGGCCAGCAGGGCAATGTGGGAAGAGCAGGTCTGCCTCTTTCTAGGAGTGTAACCTTGGGCAAGTTATAATCTCTGTGAGTCTTAGTCATTTCGCCTGTACAATGGCCATGATACTACCTACCTTAACACTAAGGTGAAGATATGAATAACTTCCTAGCACATGCCTAGAAGATAGTAGGCTGAATAAATTATCTTCTTTCTCAACAGTGAATACCAGTAGAGGGAAAGAGATGGATTTTAAATAATCTGCTTTTAAATTCTTATTATTTTTGGTATTGAATTTTATCATAGAGTGTTTTCTTTGCAGTGGGTTTCCTGCCAAATCATGCTTGATTAAATTAATACTGAAATTTTAATATATTTATTCTCTATGTGTATACCTGTTGCTGGGGGTGAGAGGGATGAATCTGTATGACAAAATCAGGAAGATAAACTGGGCTACCTCTTGATCTTGAGATTCCTCAGGTGAGTGACCCATCTTTGTTTACTTTCCACAGTGTCCATGGTTCAGGATGGACTTGGAGTGGTTATTGATCAGAACGTGGCCTTCTTATCATTCTAACAAAATGAAAAAGCTGCGGCCCACAAGCTGCTTCATTAACTTTGAAAAAGTCGGCAACTATTTATATTACTCATGATGTAAACCTGTATCCCTACATAAAAATTTCAGCTACATCTTCTAAATAACACCCACTGATAAGTCCCAGCGATACAGTTTTTGCAGTGATTTTTTATTTTTTCTTGGTCTCACACGCTGTAGGTCCTCACATGGCAAGTGCTGAGGGCCACTCCTCCCTTGGGGTTTGGCCCTGATGGAGAGAGGTGCCTCGTGACTACAGGTGGCTTGAGCTGGAATTTCTGATCACTGGTGGTGGTTAAATAATGGGAGAGAATGAGAAAAGCAGGAAGAGTGTTTAGGCCCAATGCCCAAATAGCTCAGAGCATGGTAGACCAAGGAGACACCTGGACAGACTAATAATTTTGCATGCCTTCAAATTGATATTCTTTACATATTTATTAAATATTTATTTAGCGAAGAGACTAAGCTTCCTGTTGGGGAAGAGAAGGAGGGGGAGGAAGAAAACTGCTGCAGAGGTACCTCTGAGGCTCTGGCCAGCCACCTCAGCAGTTCAGAGAGCCTCTCTTGGTCTTTGAATTTGTCCTTACAGAATCTTACCTCCTCACAAGTGGATTGTCCATGTCTTCTTCCTAATCATGCGTAGTCAGTACTCTTGCTGAAAATCCCATTTTTTGATCGTGTTACTTTTCCATTGATCTCTCGGGCATCTTATACATTGACCCCCAGGACACTGACCGGTTGGCCCAGCCCCTAATTCATCTCTGGCCGAGAATTTTCCAAAAAGTTTTTAATGAAATGCTTACTCTCTGGCAGGCATTGTGCTCAGCCCCGTGTAAATGTCACCTTAATTCATCCTCACAGCAGCCTGTAAGGTGGGCACTAGTATTACCCCCATTACAGGTGAGGAAACCAGGGCACAGAGAGGTTAAAGTGGCAGCTAGGATGTGGCACAAGGAGGATTTGAATCCACGTCTTTAACTTTAGTCTCTACATGTGTCTTGGGCAAAATTGCATATTATTTCTTTCAAAGTCAGGATTCTAGATCCTCTGATAATGATAACAAGTGAAAGCAGTTTGGGGACAATTTGATCCTAAAATATCACATGTACCAACCCTAGTGATTTATTTCAGAGCGAAAACGGTTATAATCACGAAGTATAAGTATACATGTAATGTAATTCTTTCTGAGAACCGGTGGGAGCTACCCATCTAGAAAGGTGGTTCTGTTTTAATTTGCTTCCTAGGAAGTTAGCATTGTGTCATAATTCGCATTCGGCAGTACTCTCCAAGTCCCTGACTGACCAAAGCTTTAGAATGATGGGACTCTGAAGTTCGCAGGCATCTTGGGGGGCCTGGTGAACCTCAGAACAAGAACCTGGGTTTAGTCAGACGCTCAGCAGAGAAAGTAATTGATCGCTTTTCCTATCTGCAGCTAATTACCAAAAAAATGCCAAGAACCTAACGGAAAATTTTCCACCTTCTGCTTTTCTCCATGGACTTTAAATTGCTTGATATTCTGTCTGTTTCCAGGGTGTTGACGTCAGTGTTAACGGCATGCACAGAATAATTATCTAATATGCCATAAACTCCATGCTATGGTCTGGCAAAGGAAATGACTGCCCCAGGGAAAGGGGAAGTTGGATTATATAAAAAAGCAATAAGCTTTTCCTTAATTACTCCCTAAGAAGGAGAATTCTAGCTTTTAAGATAAACTAAAAGTACAAAAATAGCATATTTTGCAACGAGGGAGGTGCATCTCTCTCTTAGAATACTAAAATTGTTTTCTGGACATTGGCTGTTCGTAAAATGGAGACCATAAGAATCTCCAGTTATGCCCCCTGGAGTGTGTGGCCGTCCCAATACCCCCCCCCCCTTTATCTGAAGCCCCTCCTTATGGGGTGAACAGGTTTCCTCAGAGCCGATATGATTCATTCCTCTTCTCTCCTGAAAGCATCAAGTCCTGGGCTGAGCGAGGGAAGGATAAATGACTCCCAGTAGCCATGTTGTAAGTTACTTAGTGCTAGTTGTCAGTTCTTTTCTCCCTGGGAAGGGTTTGAAATGAGATTGTTTTCGACAGACTGTCCATGATAAATGATTTTCTGAGTAAGAAATTGCTTTCAGTGCTGAACCTCACCAAATCACCCTGACAGATGTTTGTGGCTGCGGGGGACATTCTGTTGCCATCTCATGCTTGGGGGGGGGAGTGGGAGGCTTGGCTCTCCAGGCAGAATGGGTCCGATAGGCTGTCTCCTGGGTGATGACAAAACAGGGACAGGGATCTTTGTTTCTGGACTGTGCATTTCCTCAGCTCCTTTCTGCTGATGTTAACCTTTTAGCTGAAAATCCAGAATATTCGAGATCCGAGAGAAAGAGTAGGTAGACTAAAGGAATGGATACATCTGTTAGTTCTGGGCTCTGCTGTTGTTTCCATGTTAGGAGTGAAGCCACTAGTATCAGTTATAAATAGAACAGCGATATGTACACACGCGGGGGCATGAACCTTCTAGGCGATGTTCTCCACCTCTTATTAGTCTGTGACCCTTCCTGAAAAATCGTAAAAAGAGCATGCGCTCCTTCAATATTATTTAGCATTTCAAAAGAGATTAAATTCCGTGTCTAAAATCACAAGGGGCTGGTGGAGCATGCCTGTTCCCAGCTGTTCAGAGCCCTCCTTCCTCCCCTAGACTCTGGGAGAACGTGGGCCTCCTGCGTGATGGTTGCATGTCTCTTGGCAACAGAGGTCCCAGGGCGTTGGTGGGAAGGTACCTCCAGAGCTAGAATCTGGGGTCTCAATGGCAGCATCACGGAGTTGTTTAGTCAATGCCCAGGTGAGATGATGACCCTTCGGGAGGGGCCCATAGTGCTGTCTGAGCTGTGGACGGGGCCTTAGCAGTTTCGGTTTCAGAGGAGGTTGTTCCCCTCCTCTATGTGGGCATGTGGCCACCGTGGCCCCTTGGCTGCCTGCCGGGTCCTGGTCCTGAAGTCACAGGAGGAGGGCCACAAATGCCTCTCCAGTGATGGTTACACGGTGGCCCACGGCCCAGGGCAGCCCTGTGAGCTGCCTGTGGCCAACTGCAGGAGGGTCACAAGCCTCCTGCTGCCTGGGTTCAGAGAGGAGACACAGTGGGATGCTGTACTCTGAGGGCCTACGCTAGGGAAGAACTGGCTCCCAGGTGGGTGGGGGCAACAGCACACCCCAGAAGATTACTTGGGATACCAGTTGGCTTCCGTTGTGACTTCAGAAGCCAGGCCTATTGAGAGCTTGCTGGTCATGGTGGTCTCCTGGCGCAGGTGGAGGAGGATGGGCCATGCTCCCCGTCCCCACCTAGTTCTTCCTGAAATGATACCCCATCTTCCTAATAGCCTCTTTTTATACACACACATGGGTAAACTGAGGCCTGAGAGGAAATGTACATGCCAAGACCACCCGGTTGGTCAACTTCAGTGCCAGCCTGTTTTGCGGCAACGTCCATTCCCCTCTGTCTGTCCTCACCCTGCTCGGATCGTCTCTGCTTGGTGAGCCCAGTGACATTCTCCCCTCTCTCAGGATACTGCAGGGGAAGACTCAGTAAGGCAACATCGCTAGTAAAGCTGAGAGTCAATAGCCTAGCACCGCCTACTGGATTGACATTTTTCATGCATCCATCAAACACTTATTGAACCTTATTATGCACCAGGCTCTGTGCTGGGCGCTGGGGCCACAGAAGAGAATAGAAAGTTTCCTGCCCCAAGGGGCTCATCGTCTCAAATGGAATCTGACAATTGATGGTAGTGGTAATAACAGCAGCAACAAAAGTGTATTGAGCGCTTACTCTGTGCTCGTCCGCAGTCGAAGCATTTCCTTCTCACCAGCCCATCTAAGCCTCACCGCTATCACCATCCTCGCTTTATAGGTGAGGAAGCTGGGCTTCAGAGAAGGTAAGGAGCTCCCGAAGCACCACATCAGTAATGGGTGGCACCACCGCCACCTGAATCCTGGGAGCTCCAGCTCCAGGGATGGATGCTCTAAATTGGCACTCCAGCTGAGGTGGGTCTGGGACAGGGTGGGTGGAAGGGGAGGGAGCGGTCAGCACCTTGGTGGGTGAGGAAAAGCTGCTCCAGGGAGCTGATGCTTGAGCTTGGGTCCGGAGTCTTCCCAAGGTGTCCTGGTCTTCGGCATCGTCCACTGGGCTCAGGTTCTAGGTGCTGGGATTGCCCCATAGCCCTTTCCTGTAGTGTGAGGACCCTGCAAAGGAGGTGAGTTTTCCAGTGTTCTCCCTCTAGATCCAGGGACTTGGGAGCTGTATGCAGAGAGGAGAATTTGCATATCTATGTGCTCAGCTCTGTTTTCAGAACAGACTTTCAAAGTCACCGTAGTGTGGGATCAGAAGCCTTTTAGGAACCTTTCAGAAGTAATGTAGCTCTTCTCCCAAACTGGGGTTAAGAGTCATGGGCCTTGGACCATGCCTTGTTGGTTAGAATAGAGATTGGAATAATTGACTCTCTGTTTTGGGAGCAGACACATCTAGGGCTTATTAGATGAGCTGAACCCCAAGTGGGTCTGGGTCCGTGGAACTGTAACATCCCAGATGTATGGCAAATATGGCGGAAGGAGAGAGACAGAGGCAGAGATCGAGGCAGACCAGCGCATGGAAAGCTCCCCTTTGTCTGTGCCCCAGCTTTAGCAGCAGGCCGATAGCAGAAGCGTGGCAGGGAAAGCTGTCCAGACCCTTCTGTGAGCGCCAGGTTCATGCTGGGAGAGGCAGTGGGCTTGCTTAAGGACCACCCTCTTCTGGAACTTGTCTGATGTCAGGTGGGTATACCAAGTAGTGACACTTCCCATATACTTACTGTCCCGAATCTCTGGCTCGTTGGGCTCTTTGGTTCTGCAAGTGAGCCAGCATCACCAAGGTGCTCCTCTTCACTTTGCCCATGACCTCTGCCTAAGGTCACCCTCCTTGAAAATGTGCCGCCTAGGGAAGTGACCCTCGGTCAGGGGACAACCCCCCAGAACTGAGGAAGGACAGGAGGCATGACAGCCATCCACCCTGGCAGGGCTCTTAGAACCTTTGACCTGACCCTCCTGCCTTCTGGGTTTCCTTCCACCATGTCTCCGTGTCCAATCAGGAAGGTGTCCTAAGAGATCACCACTGTCATGTGGTTCTCATTCTTGGTTCATCCTGGGCACGTTCTCACTCTCCTGCCCTCTCTTTTAAACTTGTTTTGTTAAAGACAGTTTCTTTAACTGGAGAGTAAGGCTGATAAGTAGGACTTTAAAGATGACAGTACAGGTGGGCAGGAATCACCTGAGCAGTGCCAAGGTGAGCAAGTGGCTGGGTCAGTATCACCCAAAAAACCAACATAGTCTCTCACAACATGGTCTGATGAGCAAAACTATGACCACTATAAATGGCTTCCAAATTATAGTTCTTCATAGCCAAAGAGAAATGTCATAAGTATTTAAATGCAGTTCAACTCTGCAGTAGCACACACCAGATCCAATTCATGATGTGAAATCAGATATCTAGAGAATGGCAATCAGCTCCAATCCCTGACCTAGTCTCAGCTAATTACACTAAAGGTTTTTTTTTTTTTTCTTTTTTCTGGGGGTCAGGGCAACTTTGCCTTGGGAAGCAGAAATGCAGAAATGGGGTCCTCTTGTCCCCAGGGTTTTCCTGGCCCTATTTCCCTGGAATCTGGCCGATAAAACAGGAGCCAACTAATCAGGGTGTTTCTGGATTTATTGCTGCTGTTCTGGAAGCCCCAGCAGCCAAAGGGTCTAGAATCATTCCGTTGGCGTTCACCCCAGAGGGCCAGCTGGCTCAGGTAGAACCAGGCTGTCTTTGGGATGGAGACGATGTGATCTTGCAGCAGGACCCCTGGTGGCTGGCTATGCAGGCTCCCTCAGGTCACTTTAGTACCTTTACGGTGATGCAGCTTCACATTTTACGTGACTGAAATATTCAGACCTCGCTTATCATATTATGTTGGGTGGGAGGGGGCAGTAGGTTAGAGTGGGTGGGGAAACAGAAGGTTGGAGGTTTATTTTAATTCAGATTGGGCATTTCACTATGAGATCCATAAAAATGATTATAATCTAATATGATGCTCAGAAAAGAGGGCTCCTACTATCTGATTCTTGTGGATTTCCTAGGGACCGTCCCAGCCTGATTGTCTTTGTAGAATAGTGACCTTTATCTGTAACAAAGCCTGAGACGCACCTCCCAAAGACAGGAGAGCAAGTTCACTGCTAATGAGCCTAGATTCACCTTTTTTCTCCTGTAGAGAGGATTTTCATTTTGCTTCTTCTGTAGATGAATGCTGTGTGCTTTCATGTATTATTTTGTTTAATCAATTAACAATCCTGGAATGAAGATGTTATTATGATCATCATTTTACAGATGAGGAAATGGAGGCTCAGGGAAGTTAGGACGCTGGTCTAAATTCATACAACCTGTAAGTGACAGAGCTGGGATTTGAGTCTGCCTGGCTCCAAAGTCCAGACTCTGCCACTCTGCATCGTGAATGTCCTTGTGATGCAGTGGTTAGGTAGGTATGGAGTAGTTCTTTAATGCTTAATGCTCTTTTTTTGGAAGGTGGTGGTGGACATAGACCTCCTTAAAATTTTTATGAAAACTGTAGACCTGTGGGTGGGCGGAGAGTCAGGGTACACCTTGACCCCACAGTTTTGCACTCAATTTCCAGCAGTCTAGGGGACTGTGGACCCCATCTGTGGATTATGTAGGCCTAGGGGAGTCCTGGGATCTCAGGTTAAGCTAATTAGGGTTTGGGGAGCTTCATTAAAAGTAAAAGATTCATGGAAATTCCCTGGCAGTCAGTGCTTGGGACTCAGAGCTTTCACAGCCAGGACCCAGGTTCATTCCCTGGTCGGGGAACTGGGATCCCGCGTGACGCATGGTGCAGCCAAAAAAAAAAAAAAAAAGATCCATTAACAATTTTTAAAGAAAATGATTGGGTGATTGGAAGACCATTTCCCGAAATTTCCTTTTGGTTCTTTAGGAATAAAGAGCAGGGAAGGAGAAGGAGGATGGAGGGGAAATGAGAGAAGGGAAGAGGAAGCAGGATGGATGGCATTGAGGAATTATCCAGCAAGCAGTAAAAGCAATTTGCACTGTGAATAATTAAGGTTGTTCAGCCCCTCCGGAGTTGGCTGAAGTACCATTCACAAGCACTTTCTTCTTTCAGGTTAAAATTAATTGGAGTGTTGGTTTATTTATCTTTTCCCTCAGTAAACCAAATGATTCATCCTGATTTATAAACTTTCCACCTATCCACTGTCTATTAAGGCCAGTGGGGGTGAGCGATTGATGATTTGATTGTACTCCCCAGGGCCAGTGTTTGTAGAACCCAGACGCAGGTGGCCGGGTCACAGACCGCTAGAGACTTCTCAGAGCCCGGAATCTCTAGTTTCTTTGAAAAGGGAAAACAGGTGGCCTCATGAATGTGGGTGTCTTATATGTCTTCAGGCACACTTTTTTGCAGAAACTGGAATATATGGCTAAAAAGGGTAAGGAGGATTAGACCCAAGAGCTTGGGGATTTTTATATTTCAATACTAGATAGAGTTTCAAACCCACCGGGAAGGCTACTTAATACAACTCTGCTTCTTGTATTTAGAGAAGACGCCTGGAGAAGGTCCCCCTAATATCAGAGTGGCCCATGTAAACATGCACCAGAGCAACGCAGAATTCTTTCATGTGGCTTATCTCCTCTGCTAGAAGTTTGTAATCTCCTGAGCTTTCAGAAATAAATAAGACCAGGAAACATCTTCCAGCCCTGAGGAGGTAGAACACCCATCCCAGAGCCTGTTGGTCAGTCTTCTGAGACACTCCAGAGGAGACCTGACTCTGCAGTGATCCTGAGAGGCCTCGGAGCCCATGGCCGCTGCTGACCATGTGGGGTATAGACTCTTTCCTCTAGCCCTGCCCAGTGGAATGACCTTGACAAGAAAGGCTAGAGGTTAAAGCACAGCTTTGGCGGCCAGCTGCCTGAGTTCACATCCTTCCTGACCACTCACTGGCTTGATGAACTTGGTCTTGGCCTCCTCTGTAATAGAAAGATAACAACATAAATCGTCACCCAAATAAGGTTTTTATGAGGATTAATTGAATCAACACATGGAGGCACTTAGAACAGTGCCTGCCATGTTTGGAGGATTAGAGCAGTGCTCTCAAGGAATTTTAGTTGTTATTATTTAAAAAAAATTTTTTTTTTTTAAATTTATTTATTTTTGGCTGCGCCATGCAGCATGTGGGATCTTAGTTCCCTGACCAGGGATCGAACCCACGCCTCCTGCGTTGGAAGTGTGGATTCTTAACCACTGGACTGCCAGGGAAGTCCTCATTTTAGATATTATTATTATCATTTCGACTCTTAAGTTTCAGGTTCTCCACTTGTAGAAGGGTGCTGATGATACTGGGGTTGTCTTGAGGATGATGAACGATGCAGCCAGTGCGCTGAGAACAGTGCTGGGCAGAGCCTTCGTGCTCCTCAGTGTTTGCAGCAGTGGTCATAACTCCAGTGACAAGAAACGCATCAGTGGGTCTTGGCAGTTCCCACTTGGATTAAGACTTGAGGTTGCTGAGAAACCTTGTAGCAGGTCAGAGCCCTTAAAATGTTGATCTTGACCACCCCCTGTCCTAGGCGGCTTCAGTCAGTGCCAAAGCTTACAAGGCCTGAGCAGCATGTCTCTTGGCACCCAAGATGCCAGGTCTGCCTGGGTATATAGGATTTACACATCTATCCACCACCCCTCAGTTTGGGCACAGTGAGCCTGAGTGCCTGTGTCCTTTGTGTGTTAAGTTTCTAGTAATCGGGCTGGTAAAAAAAAAAAGCTCACTGGTAATAGTGCTGTTGAAAAAAGTTCACTGGTAATAGTGCTTTGAAGAAATGAATGTATTAGGGTTCTTCTTGGAAGAATGACTTTAAGATTATATTATGCTGATGGAAAGCAGAAAAAAAAAATCAATGCTCCTCTCTAGGCCCTGTGCTCTAAAAGGGTAAAATTAAGTACGAAGCATATCTGTGAAGCAAAGGCTCCAGAGCCGTGGCTGCACTGCTAATTCTGGCGACGGCAGCGATGTAGAGGACCGATGGTCACTAGACGAGGAGACCCCGACAGGCGCTACGAGAGCAGAGGATGTGAAAGACTTGGGGATGGGTCTAAAAAACAAAAACGCATTTAAAAAAAAAGGAAAAAGTCTCATAAGCCTTGAAATCTGACCCACAGGAGAGCAAGGACCTTCTTGAGATCATGGGTATTTGTGGGCTGTCGGTGGGATTGGGCAAAGCTAACTGCCTCTCTCTCGTTGATGTGGTTGAACCACAGGGTGGGGCTTAGCTTTGAAGGGCCTTCTTCCTTCTTCCCGGGTTAAGGAGAAAATGCCCATAGGAGTCAGGCTGGACGTAGTACAATAAGAAGTGGTGGGGACTGGGGTCACCTGTCTACAGGGGACACCCACTCAACTGTAGTGAATTATTGCCCGGTAGGAACATGGAGCAAGTCTTTCAGATCTTCTTTTTTTTCAAGTGATTCTGGAAATACAGTTGTTGGGTTTTTTTTTTTTTTTTTTAATGTAATACTTAGATTTTAAAAAACCATATGGTTGGCCATTTGGCAACCTTTGACTGTAGAAGAAGACCAGGGAGCTAGCTTTGTATGTGCAGGGCAGCCATTGGGGTCATCTGGGAACAGCGGGCTATACTCCTTCAACTTTGGCCACCACCCCCTCAGCTGTCCAAAGAGAAGGGCTCCCAGATTATGGGGGACCTGATGGAGATAGTCTTATCCTCCAAGCTTCTCCATCCCATCACTGCCAGTGGTGGTCCTAGAATTCCATTCCAGGGCTTACACTTCCTCATCCTTTTCTGGAAAGCATCCCTGCAGCCCTTCCATTAAAACATAATGGAAATTTCTATTATAAATAGGGTAGACAGGTACACTTTTAAAGTCTTTGAAAAATCTTTTGGTCTCATAATATTCCTGTCCACCAAGGACCCAAGGGAGTTATGGGATGTTTATGTAGAGGTGGGCCCCACTTGAAAAGAAAAAAAAAAAAAATGAATTCAGAATGGAGATTGGGAGTTGACTATTCTCAGCACAAAAGGATTTTTCTCATTATAAAAATTTCCATCCCAAGGTTCCATCACAGTGTTCTTGTTGAATTTACAATAGGATTTAGTTTATAAATCAATTTGATCTACACATAATTTTTAGCAAAACATCTGCAGCATAAATTGAGGTGCACCTGCACTTCATACCACTTTTTTCTCATTTTGTTTTTCATTTTCCACTTTGGTCTGTCTGTGTCATCTTTAAGTATCTCTGTGTTTTCATTCTTACAGTTTCTGGGGACTTCAAAGCAAACCCACATATTAAATGTAGGAAGCCAGAAACACTCTCCGTAATTGGATAAATGGATCATAAGTGGATCATAATTCCTCTTTCTTTAATATGTACCAGTTGTTGGGAAGAGATGATCAAGGAAAAAGTGGGGGATGAGATGATGGAGATTGATCTGGCATCTATACCGCTATAGCCAATACTGAGGAAGTAGGGTTTATCAAAACAACTTCAACAACGTAATGGAGGCCTCTGCTCTCAAGATTTTCACATTTGAACTTTTCATTTATGATGTTGTGGCAGAGTGGAGGCTTAGAGACAGGGCTTAAAATCCTGGCTTTTCTAGGTACTAACAATGCAAACTTTCTGCGGCCCATTTTCCTGTCTGTAAAATGGGAGCATAGTGCTTTATCTTGAAGTATAGCTGTTGAGGATTAGATGAATGATGTGTTCAAATTCAAAGTCACCTACAAAGCCAGCGTCTAACCTATAGCACTCATTTGATAAATGTTGGTTCTTTTTTTCTCATGAATGAGTTCATGGTGAATGAATTCCCTCTCAGGAAGTAATTCCTATTTAGAAGGCTTTTGGAGCTGATGCCTAGAACCGAAGAAAGCTACATATTTCATTAATTTTAAGATACAGTTTTCTCCCATAGTTTAACAACATCTTTAAAATCAAGAAATGTCTTTATAATTGATGGCTTCTTAAGGCAATAACTGGCACATTTTTTTCCTTCTTGGGGGCACATAAAATAGTGGTCCATCTTCTCCTATTGATGACAACTTAGATTCAGTGAAAATGAGTATTTATAGTTTTAAAGGTGAGGCTGTAGTTATACTTCACATGTGTAACGTATAACTTCTTCACCTCCTCCTCCTCCTCTTCCTTCTTCTTATTAACAGTTTTATTGAGATATATCTCATATGCTATAAAATTTAACCATTTGAAATGGTTCAGTGGTTTTTAGTATATTCACAGAGCTGTGCAACCATCACCACAATCTACTTCTAGGATATTTTCAACACCCCCAGAAGAAACTCTCTACCCATTATCACCCATTCCCCAACCCCTGCCCCCAATCTTTCCAACTCTGGACAACCACTAATCTGCTTTCTGTCTCTATGGACTTGCCTATTCTGGACATGCCACCTAAATAGGATCTTATAATACATGACCTTTTGTGACTGGCTTCTTTCACTTAGCATATTGTGTTCAAGGTTCATCCATGTTGTGGCATCCAAATAATATTCTATTGTGTTGCTATACCAAACTTTGTTTCACCATTTACCAGTTGGACATTTAGGATGATTCCACTTCTTGTCTATTATGAATAATGCTTCTATGAACATTGGTGTACAGGTTTTTGTGTGGATATATGTTTTTATTTCTCTTGAGTATATATGTATGAGTGGAATTATTGGTCACAAAATGTCTTAGCTTGGGCTGCCATAACAAAATACCTCATACTGACTGCTTAAACAACAGAGAGATTTATTGATTACAGTTCTGGAGGCTGAGAAGTGTAAGATCAGGTTGCCAGCATGGTGAGAGCCCTCTTCTTGGCTTGCCGACAGCCACCTTCTTCCTGTGTCCTCACACGGCAGGGGAAGAGAGAGAGAGAGGGAGAGAACAAGCTCTCTGTATCTCTTCTTATAAGGACACCAATCCCATTCTGAGGGCCCCACCCGTATGACCTCATTCAAACCTAATTATCTCCCCATCTCCAAATACTGTCACATTGGAGTTTAGGGCTTCAGTATATGGATTACAGGGAGACACAATTCAGTCCATAGCATATGCGTCTCTATGCTTAACTTTTGGAGACCCTTTGGCTTCTTTTATTATCAGCTCTGTTTGGGCTCCAGTTTTTATAGTGACCCTTATGAGTTTACTATGAGTCACATACTCTGCAGCTCATAGATGCTAACACCATGGTCATTCATTTATTTATTCAACAGAAACTTAATTACCTGATCTGTGCTGGATACTATAAATCAGCAAGCCAGTAAACATGATCTGGGAACATTTATAAACTAGTGGGAGGGGGCAGGCAAAAAAAAGAAAAAGCAAAAATAAAACAAAAAATATTTTAGAAAAATTTCTGCATTCATGCCCTGAAAATAAAAGAGGAGACCGGTCAAACAGAAGATCGCGGTGGCTTGACATAGTGGGATGGTAAAGTAGGGAGTTAAAGAGAAGAAAGACATTTTGGGCAAGACTCACTAATGGACGGATGTGGAGCAAAGGAAGAGGAGGAACAAAGGGCCCTTCCAGATGTTTGGCTTGAATAACAGGCGGTGCTGTTTACTGAGAAGGGGAGAGCTGCATTGGGAGTAAGCTGTTTGGGGAGAAAGCAGGGTTTTTGTCATGGATGTGTTAAATTTGACAAATCTGTGAAACATGGAAGAAGGGGTATCAAGTAGGAAGTCGGATACAAGAGTCTAGAACCTGGGAGACACTCTGGGTTGGAGTTATACTTTCAGGAAATAAAAAGATGATTTTGAACTCATGGGAATGGGTGAGATCATGCAGGGGAAAGAGGAGAAAGTGCCCCAGGGTGGAGAGAGGAAGGTCTCCAACATTTAGAGACTGGGCAAAGCAGGAGCAGGCTGGATGGGAAACTGAGAAAAGAACATGACCCAGGAGGGTGGGATGATGGAAGTCAGGGGAAGAGAGTGTTTCAGGGAGGAGGAAGTGGTCCACTGCCAAATGTTGCTGAGACATCAGGGAGGACAAGGGTCCAGGGTCACCTGCAGCGTTTATAACACTGGTGTCGTTGGTGTCCTTGACAAGGGCAGACTTAGCAAGTGGTAGGGAGGGGGCCGGGGTGAGGTGGATGGAGGATGGAGCTCTTTTGGAAATTTGACTGTAAAGACATTGAGTCGAGAATCTGAGTGGGATGTGGGATCAAGGGAAGTTTTGTTTTATACAGTGGAAGATAGCTGAGCAAGTGTATATTTTGATGCCAGTGTTCCAGTCGTGAGGGAGAGATGGCTAGAGCATCACAGACAGAACAAAGCTGAAAGAGCATCCGTGGAGGGTGTGGCCTTTTATAGGAGGAGGGGAACTTGCGCCACTGGATGAGGTGGCAAAGAGGAGGTGCTGGACGGCTGTGAGTGCTGGTGTGGAGGGCTGCTGGTAGGAAAGAGTGAAACTTGATCTGATTTCATGTATTATTTTTAATGACAATATGAAGTGAGGCCATCAGCTGAGCATGATGGTGCAGAGAAGGACATGGAAAGTTAGGGAGGAGAAGAGAAACTATGAAATAATGGGAAATTAGAAAGCAAACCAATTCAAGAAAAATAACAGCTTGCCGGTTAATAATGAGTGTCAGTTTGCAGTGTAAGATCATGAGTTTAAAGTGAACCCACTCACTTCAGTTGTGTGATTTTTATCCAGGAAATTTCAGCTACCCAGGAGCCCGTGAGGAACAGAGGAAGAGTTGAGACCATTATGGGGAAGGACTTTTGTTAGGGATGAAGGGTGATTCCAAAGGGGTGATGATAAGGCTGGATTGTGGAAATTAGGCTGGATGAAGAGGGGTGTGAGGTGAGGCAGGAGCAAATGGCTGGCCAGGGGCTTGGGAGTTTGGAGGTTTCCCTGAGGTTGAAGAATGATGCCAGTGGGGACTCTTGAGCAGGTGAGCCCAAGAGGTAGGAGGTCATGGCTGAAGAACGGGTTGTTTGGGGTCATGGTATCAGGTGTGCCACAGGCGCTGTTGCTAGCCAGGTCCAGAGCACGTCCATGGAAGTGGACGGGTGGCATGCAGTACAGGGAAAGGTCACAGATACAAGCACAGCAAGGAACCGAGAGGCCAGCCTTTCTGATGGTTCATCTATGGCACAATTACCAAGACGATGAGAGGAGGTGGCGTGGATGCGGAAGACCGTGAGCCAGGAGCTAGGTCCTTAGTCATTCCCTTTAGACCCACTTGTAATTGTGTGTGTGATCAGGATACATTTTGCCACCCTGTTTCTTGTGCCTTGAATACAGCTTCGAATTTAAAATCGATGTACAGGAATCAAAGTTTCAGAAATTCAAGTCCATCCCTTGCAGCTCCTGCTTTATGTTTTAAGGGTGGTGGTTTGGGTGACCTGTCCTTGGAGATGCGGGTGCTTCTGCCCTCACAAGTGCCTTCTTCAAGCCTCCTCTACTGCTGCCTTTGATTTGCACAGAACATAAACATCAAGGATTCGATTAAGGAGAGAAAGAGGAATAGAAAGTCCAAGCCCAGATGCTGAAAGGTACCTTTCAGGTCTCTAACCTCAGCTGCATTCCACGCATGTAGGACCAGAGCTGTTTTTGCTCTTTTGCAGTGTGCCCTGTGAATTAGACCACATCGTTATTTACACATCATAATTGTATCGTTGCTCGTCATAACAATGGGATTTCAACAGTTATTATTGTACATTCTAATTATGTGATTACTCAGGCTTTCACCAATCATGTAATTAGATTTAATTACACCAACTGCACAAATAAATGATAGTCAACTACAAATTACTTAAAATAAAATCCAGAATTGTGCCTACATTGGCAATTGCCCCAAAAACAAGGCAAGAAAACAAGTAAAGGAAGAAGGCTTATGAAACCAATTAGCAAGTAAAAGGAATGATGTGGTGTGGACAGATCTTTAAGGATCATGGCAGGGAATCACCTTGTCTAGAAGTTTCCTGTCATATTTTCCTCGAAAAGAGTGTGGTGGTAAGAATCGAGAATGTCAAAGGCAAGAATATTGATACGCCTTTGCCATGCCCCAGAGCAGATAGTTTTTATTTCTTTAATAAGGAAAGGGGGAAGGGGAGAGAGGAAGAGGGAGCAAAGAGGAGGAGATTGATGAGAGAGAGACTGGGAAGATTTAACAAATTTGGCATTTAGTAATTAAAAACAGTACAGTATGATTTAATGTGGAGCCCAGAATCAAATAAATTTGAACAATTCAAGTTTATTATTTGAAACTTGCCTTTAGTCCTTACCTACCTCACTCTGGCACTTTTGACTTTTTCTTTCCTTCACCCTTGGTTTTGTTGCCCAAACTCCTTCTGAGGTTGTTATTTGAAGTTAGAACTTTAGGGCCAGGAGCCTGGCATGGTCCTTTCAAGACTAAATTTGTGAGACCAAAAATTAATAGGAGGGACACCCAATATTTGAAATACGGAATACAGAATAAATATAGCACTCATGATCATTTTTCATTTGCATTGTCTTCAGTTGTTGGATAGTTTTGGACTGGGGTGCTGAGATCAACTTGAAAACTGGGTGCTGTATCACAGGGGACCAGTTTGTTTTTGTTTTTGTTTTCTTTCCTGTGGAGGCATCTCAGAGTAGTGGCCATGTCTGAAAGTAAGTTTTCTCTGGCTCAAGTCTCAGGGCCAGAATTGAGAATAGTGGTAAATGTCACAGTGTTCCCAGCTTCTCCTGTGCCCGAGAGAAGGGCTACCCTGGTGCTTCTAGAGAGGAGAGGCAGAGAGCTTTCTGTGGAGGTGGGAGCTGCACCCATCTGGGAGGATAGGCCCGCCCCCTTTGTGCTCCAACAAAGAGATATAATTGTTAGGTGCCATTTAAGCACATATATACTTAGGGAAAATTACCCTCTGGGCTTGGCCAAGTACTGCATAACCACTGAGCCCCAGGCTTGCTCAGCATCTGCTCCAGGACCTTACAGCGGTTGACAGGATGAGGATTACTTCAAAAGTACCCATAATGGCTGGTGCGTATACTTGACACCGCTATAAAAATAAGTCTCGATGCTGTTGAGGGTCAGATTGGGGGATCAGTGTACTGGGTTAGCTCTCCCCTGTGCATTAAAAATGAACAAACTGCATAGCTACAATAGCACAAACGAGGAAAAAAATGTGCGTTTAAATCTAAAACGAAGGCATATTAATGCATTCTCTTCTCCTGTGGGTTCTTCTATGGAAGCCCCCATATGGACAGTGGAAGTTAAGGAGCCTTGATCTAGACATATTCATCTGTCCCTTGGTTTCTCCATAATCCCGGGATTGTGTTTCACTTTCTATGTGGCTGTGATGGGCATTCTACATTGAGGTTAGTGCCTGTTAAGTTCAACCCACAGCTATGGAAAGTGGCACCCAGGAAAGGGCTGTACAGTTGTGTTGGAAAGTTCAGCAAGTGTGGAATTGGAACTAAGAGAGAGGAGTTGGGCTGGAACTTCAGAGCCCAAAGATCTCTTTCCCCATCTCTCCAAGTCCACCCGATCCAATAAAGTGAAGCCGACGGTAATCAGCAGGTTTGCCAACATTGTGCCATTCCCCTCTCCCCGTCTCAGAAACTTAGTGTGAAATGGAGGATGTGCTGATATTAAGCAGCCAAAGCTATTTTCTAAACGAGAGCAGAAGAACCTAGGGGCAGGACAGGAATAAAGACGCAGATGTAGAGAATGGACTTGAGGACACGGGGAGGGGGAAGGGTAAGCTGGGACGAAGTGAGAGAGTAACATTGACATATATACACTACCAAATGTAAAATAGATAGCTAGTGGGAAGCAGCCGCATAGCACAGGGAGATCAGCTTGGTGCTTTGTGACCACCTAGAGGGGTGGATTAAGGAGGGTGGGAGGGAGACGCAAGAGGGAGGAGATATGGGGATATATGTATATGTATGGCTGATTCACTTTGTTATACAGCAGAAACTAACACACCATTGTAGAGCAATTATACTCCAATAAAGATGTTAAAAAAAAAAAAAGAAGCATAAGCAGTTTGCACAAGTCAACTTGCCAAGAGCCGTTATAATCTGCATCCCAGTTTCTCAGCCCTGCGCTAGCCGCTCCTGGTTTGTTCTTCTAAACAGAAATTCCATTGCAGAGATTCAAGTGCACTGTACTGATGGGTAAAGGCATGAGCAGGAGCTAACTTCAGAGTCTTACAGAGGCACTTCCCTACCTAGGCATCTATGGTATGCATGCAATTCTGGCGATACTATGCTCAAGGAAAGACATTCTACAAAACGCGTCTCATAAGCGCAGGAAGCACCACAGAAACTGAACAGGTATCAGCAAAGAAGGGAGGGGAGGGGCCCCACATGGCCAGTCACCAGCAAGCAGCCATTTCTACAGCCAATGTTTATCAGATGGTCATGAGATCAGGCAATGGCTTAGCTAGCTATGATTAAGGGATTCTGACTTTAGTTCCAATTTCCTCTCTCTAGGACTGTAAGCAGTTTCTGTATTTATTGAGAACTTACTATGTGCAACGATTACTATTTTACTCAGCACCACTGTGATGTTCTCCATTTGATTGATGAAGAAAGGGAGCCTCACAGAGTTTAAATAACTTGCCTGAGGTCACATGGTTACTAATTGGGACCAGAATTTGAGCCCCTGGTCTGAATCCGGAGTTCTTTTTCTTCACTCCAAAATGATACATCCTGTTATATGCCAGTATATGTGGGGAACCTTGGATAATTCATCATTGTAAGCACATTTTAAGTGTGGGAGATTTGCATGGGTGGGTTCAAATTTATTCAGGGGCACTCTTTTATTAATGTACATAATAAGAAGAGCTTTGGATTAGTAGGCTGTCAATTTCTTCTTCACATAACCTAGGAAGGCAATTGACAAGGAAACGTTCTGTTTTGCCTTCAAGTGAGATTGCAAGTATGTGATTAAGTGTAAATCAAAAATTAGATGTCAAACATCTTTCCAGGTGCATATATTATAGACTATTCAATTATCAAGGGACTCCTTATGTTGGAATAAGAGAGATGAAAATCCCTTGATGTGGGTACAAAAGTCATATATACATAGGAAGTGAGGTGGGAGCAATCTCATGCTAATAATCGTGGTTTGACAAGGGAAGCACTATTATTAACCAGAGACTTAATCTTATTGAGGTTGAGATAGGACTTCAGTCCTCTCTCCCTCCTTCTTCCCTACTTCTTGCCTCCCTCCTCTTTCCCTCTCTCCTCCCTCCTATTTCCCTGTCTCCTCTCTCCCTCCTTATTCCCTCCCTTCCCTCCCTCCCTTCCTTCTTTCCCTTCCTTCTTTCCCTTCCTTCCTTTGGACCTCCATTTATTTGTTTATTCATTTGGCAAAGTTTATTGAGTCCTACCACATACTATGTTCCAGGCACTAGTTTAGGCTCTGGTGAAGCAATGAATAAAACAAGTTTTCTCCTTTCATGGAGCTTGCATTCCAGTGGCAGTGGACAAAAATGTGGGGATTTGGAGGAACAGAAAAAAGATTATTATGGTTGGATCTTAGTGGGCAAGAGAGATAGTGATGTGTGGAGAAGGAAACTTACGGCAGAAACAAGAGGAGTTCCACTGTGCAGCAAGACCTACCCAAGACAGATGGAAGCTTGGCTCCTGGCTTCACATTTAACATCATCAACAGGAAATGAGCTAATGAGCCCTTACTAGGTGCCAGTGACTATCTAAGCGCCTGTTAGATTTTAACTCATTTAAACTTCACAACTCCACTCAGTGGATTTTAAAACATCTCTACCAAGTTGAAAAACAATGAATTCAATGTCAAGTTAATAATTCTAAAAAATCCTTTTATGGAATTAACAGTGAGTTAGGACACCATGACATTACGTTTTTTGTTTTTTGGGTTTTTTTTCAGTTTTTAGCAGTGGTGATGCTGTTCTAATGTAATGGCCTTAGCACTCATAGATACTTTTTTAAAAAATTAATTAATCAATTATTAATTAATTTTTGGCTGTGTTGGGTCTTTGTTGCTGTGTGCGGGCTTTCTCTAGTTGCGGTGAGCTGGGGCTACTCTTTGTTGCGGTGCGCGGGCTTCTCATTGTCGTGGCTTCTCGTTGCAGAGCACGGGCTCTAGGCACAGAGGCTTCAGTAGTTGTGGCACATGGGCTCAGTAGTTGTGGCTTGTGGGCTCTAGAGCTCAGGCTCAGTAGTTGTGGCACATGGGCTTAGTTGCTCTGTGGCATGTGGGATCTTCCTGGGCCAGGGCTCGAACCCCTGTCCCTTGCACTGGCAGGCAGATTCTTAACCACTGCGCCACCAGGGAAGCCCCATACATACTTTTTTAAATGCAGAAAAATATTTTATATTTAATGGGATTGTTTTTAAGCTTTAAATTAAACTAGTGTTCTCCCTGTTTATCGTGAAACTGGCTCATTTGCAGATGGGTCCACTGAATGGATCCATTTGTTTTGTTTGCTCTGTTCACACTATGATATCATGCTGTTCATAGTTTCATCTGAGCTAAAGTGGTGTTTTGATTCATAGAATTTTGTTGCTGCTCATAATAAATGAATATCATTACATCTTTGCTTCTCTGCTGTTAGCTCACACATAACTACAGATTGTCTTTAGAATTGCTTACACAGAGCACCGTGTTTCAGAAGCTAGTGCCAACTTTAAAATTTTTTAAGATTTCATACAATTTTAGAATATAATCCTGATTTTTAAAAATCCATTTGCTACTTAGGGAGAGAGATGGCTAGGAGGAGCTGTCCATCAAAATATATGCTGATTTGAGAGGACAAATTGAAGGGAAAGTCAAAGTTAAATGATTTAAATGCTTGGTTCAGAGACCATCTCTAAGGGAACCTTCACCACATGTGCAGTCTGGAGTGATAGCTGTGATAGGACTGATCTTCATCTATCTAAGACTGCATTAAATGTTGTTGTAATTTTCGGAGGTTAGAATGCATTATATTCAGCATTATTTGAATAGTAGAGCATTTTCCATATCCAGTAAGACTAGTCTGTTTGCAGGCACACCTTTTGGGTTCAAATCCTCCTCTGAACTCCTGCCCCCTGTGCTTTTATGGGGATCCTTAATTTGTCTCTTCTTACTTCAACACTTGATTCTTTGAATTGGTTCCTGGAGAAGTGGGTCAGCAAGTGTGACCTGTGTTGATATCTGGATTTTCAGTTTATGCTGCTAATATGCTTAATGTCAAGTTTGGATCAACCTTCCTGATCTAGAGCACACAAAATAGATATCATGTGAAGAAAAGAGAGAAGAATGAATTGAGACTCCAGTCATCTCTAAGTATTATCTCCATCCTGGCTTCCCCACGATAGAGGATAATCCTCATCTAAAGAGAAAAACACAGATCCATTAGTTTGAGAGAAATGAGGTTTAATTTAGTTTTAGGCATTTCATTTTGTGATACCTAGTGACACAGAGAAATCAAATGCCCCAGTGGAGAACCTCCTACCATAGGATTCAAAATCTCCTGTAACTCTCTCGGGGCTTTGGCTTTTCACAGCTAGTGGGTCAGTTGGCTTCACTGAGTGGTGAATCTTGCTATCGCCAAGACCATTCCCATTCTAAGGCTTAGAATCTTCTCCTTCCCACATCTTAGGGGAGATAAACTGTAACTCTCCTGGAACATAGGAGGAGTCTATAAATTAGTCTTTTGAGGACACTGCGTCTACTAGGCATTGTAGTAACATCATGGCTGATGTAGAAATTGTCATACTATTTAAGTTCTCAATCCATACAGGATCCTGGGGCCATTTAAAGTCAAGTGAGAAGTTGGGATTTCTCTAGTAGGCTTGGCACTCATCTTGGTGCTATTGGATTGTGATCAGTTTTCCCTAGATCCTTCCATTTCCTCGCTCTATCCTTTTATGTTTCTCCTCTTCCTTAAACATTTGTTGAGGGTCTACTACTTGGGCACTGTGCTAGCAGGAACACAGACACGAAAAAATAACCCCTCAGCCCCCCCCTTAGGGAGCTCACGATCTATAGCAGAGAAGGGAGAGACAGGAGCAAACAAAAAAATGACCACTGAGTGGGTTATGAGTGCCACAGTGGAAGCACCCATGAAGAAAGGGAAAACCCAGAAAAGGGCTCAGTTACCTCCAGGCGAGGGGAGGATTAGGGAAGGCCTCCTGTAGGAGGTAACCACTGCTGTGTTCCAAGGTGAATAAGTAAAAGTTTGCAAGCGAATAGCATGGATGTGAAACAAAAGGGTCAGTTCAGCAGCCCATTCTTTCTTAGCTGGTGTTCATTCTTACAGATGCCGGATAGTTCTGTAAATCTTCTGTTTTCCATTGGTTAACAGATTCCTAAAAATATATATATTGCCGTTAGGATAGGACCCTTCTTCATAGTAGGAGTTTCTGGCTCCTCAGGGAATGGTTTGAATAACTCATTTGTTTCCAGTTTGAGCTGTTCTGGTTGTTTGTCCTTTAAACAACTAGGGCAAGATGGAAGTTCCAGACTCCTTGTGAGCCCAAGCCACCTGCAGGTTATAACAGCGTTAGGTTGACAGCAAGGCCACATCTTCTATTTCAGGGAGGATTGAATTGGCTCTTCCTAGACATTCATTTGTGAGGTTTCAGTTCCAGGAGATTTTATTCCTTGCACATTTCTCCATTTTTCTTTTGTTTTAAGGGAAGCTTCTCAGAAAGATAAAACAGTTGACATGTTTCTTGTAAAGTCATCGGCATTCTAAGGATCTATCTTTACTGCCATATTTGGGCCTTGACTTTACTTCCAATAGAATTGCCTAGGACAAGCATCATTTTAGTAGGTAGAGTGGATAGCTACCCTTGGGTGATTTGGGGGATACCACAAAGACCTCTCTACTCCAAAATATCTCTCCTTCTGACCTGCAGTTTACCTGAAATTCTACAATTATGAATTCATTCTTAAAGCCTTTTAGGTTGTTTTTTAAAATCTAAATATCTTTTCATATCATCTTGTACCTTAATTAAGCAGGTCTCGGTTATTGGCTCCTTAGTATGGGAAGCACTGACCTCCAGGAAGGGAAAAGGAGAGGCTGAAAAAACAAGCAAAAGGATAGCTTAGTCCAGCACCAGCCTTAAGTGGGGGAGGTCATTATAACATCAGCAGCATTACTCAACATAGCTCGTTACTTGACATCTGCTTACCTGAGGAGATTCCTGTGGGTTATAATTCTAGGAGTTTCCTTATCACAGTAACTGTCTATGTTTTTTGACAGTTGATTCTGTCTTGAGAGATGGTCTATGAATATTTGCATAGCAGATAAATGACGTCTCTGCCTTAGCTGGTGCTCCTCTAAGAAAGGGAGGAGGAAAGCTAATATTGATTGGCATTGCTAGTCTCTCTTGTACCTCTTCTGTATCTTTTGGAATAAACACATTACTACTCAGATAGCAGGGGCCAAAGAAATGCTTTTTAAAGAAATCATTTTGTATATATCTTTTGAGCCTCCTATCACTACAAATAGAATACTAGCCTGACACCTGGCTAAGGTAAAATGAAGCAGGCAAATAACTGATTATTTTGTTATTATAACTTGATCTTGAAATAGTTTCAAGAAGTTGCAAAACAATACAGAGTTTCTGTGTACCTTTCCTTCAGTGAGAGTACTGTATATTACATAGCTGTAGTATGTTGTTAAAACCAGAAAACTGACATTGGCACAATATTCTTAACCCACATACTGACCTTTTTTGTGTTTCTGCCAGTTTATAGAAGCACTTTTTTTTTTCTGTATGGTTTAAGGACCTTTTATCGCTTGTTTTTATATTTTTAACCTCCCCAGTAAGAATACAGAACTCTTCCATCAGCACGAAGAAATTCCCTTGTGAGAAACTCAATTTTAAAAAAGATCAGTAAATTGAAAACTGTGCACCAACATTTTTATAAGGTCACGTTAATGAATTTTAAAATTAGTACTAATTAAATTAGTACTAACGATACTAATTTTAAAAGGACAGATCGAGGTTTGAAAGCCACTAAAAACTATTGTAATTCAATTGACTACTTGTGAATACAGTATATGTGGGTTTTTTTTAAAAATCACTTTTTAGACTCTGCAAATAAAAGCATCTTCGAACCTCAGTCACTTCTGTTGATCAAGATGGAAACTTGCTATCTACTGAAAAGTTTTTCTTACCGTGTCATGTTCATCTGAAACCACAGGTGGATGGGTACATATGTATGTACACACAGTTATCACTGCTTCTTGGCAGAAGCACAGGTTGGCAAGGAGCAGGTGAAGCAGACCTACTTACTGAGTTTCTGGGGAAGACATTTCAGAACATGGGCAGGAGCTCTTAGCTCTTGCGATTTTCCAGTAGGTTTCCATCCGATAAGTACCAGGAGGGTAACCTGGGGAAAGTGATGAGGCCCTAATGCTCTACTTCGTATTGTGTAGAAGACTTAGGGCTAACACTTTCTCTGCTCGTTTTCCAAAGAACTTGGTTAGCAATGCCACCAAACCCTCACACTCCACTGCCTTTTATTTTATTTTTTATAAATTTATTTATTTATTTATTTTGGCTGTGTTGGGTCTTCGTTTCTGTGCGAGGGCTCTCTCTAGTTGCGGCAAGCGGGGGCCACTCTTCATCGCAGTGCGTGGGCCTCTCACTGTCGCGGCCTCTCTTGTTGCGGAGCACAGGCTCCAGACGCGCAGGCTCAGTAGTGGTGGCTCACGGGCCTAGTCGCTCCGCGGCATGTGGGATCTTCCCAGACCAGGGCTCGAACCCATGTCCCCTGCATTGGCAGGCAGACTCTCAACCACTGCGCCACCAGGGAAGCCCTCCACTGCCTTTTAATGGCTGGCAAATCCTGTGTACGTTGAGGCTGCTACGAGCATGACAAACTGTTTTTCCTTCACAGATTCCTGTTCTTTATGGGTTTAGACATCCTCAGATCCCAGAGGCTTGCCTAAGAATATGAATTCTGGGAGGCGTAGCTTTCTTTTGGTTTGAGTCAAGACAGCAAGAGGGAAAATACCACTTTCGATAGTATGCTTTCACTTTAAAAAAGGGAAAACATACCAAGTATGTTTGATGCTCACTTAACTTTCAAGTAGAAGGGTCGTGGGGACTCTGTACCCTCAGCTGATGAAGCAGAAACAGTAAAGTTTTGTTTATATGCTGTTGTGACCATGTGATCATGCTTGTCTGGTGGATTTTCATTTGTTCCAAATCCATTCTCACTTGGAGTTTCCGTGAAGCTAGGAAAAGCGAACAAATGCTGACATGGGGAAAATGAACCCTCTGCCCTCAGACTTGTGAAGAAGAAAACATGGTAAACTAAACTCATAGTAGGAACACAGACCTATCACACTCTCTTGAAATGAAGCCATGGCTTCCCAATTGATCCTGACCATTTCCTTGAGTGTCTGCTAAACAGCACAGTAAAAGTCGCTTTAGAGAATATCAGTCTGTTTCCCTAAAACTAGCAGAGTGCAGGTCACAGAAGAAGAAGCCCGGAGAAATTTGTTGAATGAATGTACGGACTGTTATCTTTTCGTTCAAAACTATAGAATGTTTTTGAAAACATTCAACTTAAAACTTTCAGGTTTTTAATCAATAAAAGGGAATAAATTGTGGTCAAGTGCAAAGAGCTGCATCTTGAGACGTGAGAAGGAGGGTGCTGGGAGGAATCTACTGGTGTCCATCCACATATTCCAGGGGTCCTGGCGGATGTCCAGCTCTCCCTGAGCACGTAAGCTTGAGAGCATGCCCTGCTCATTCACACGGGGCCTGAGTCCCCTCCCATGGCTGTAATCACACGTACAGGAAAAGTGAAGGCTGAGCTCCAGAACATTTTAAGAGGAATACTATCTCTGGTCAGCACCAGGAGGGAGAAATCCACCATCCTTTGAGTTGTGTTCACTGTGTCAGGGATCACAAGAGGCAAAGGGGGAGGAAAAAAGAAAACCGATGTTATGTAGAGTAGGCCGTTCCCAGGAAAGCAGTCCTCAGGTATGGCCTGTGGTCTTGGTGTCAGAGGGGGGCGTGATGGGCCCCTGCTGAATCAGTAGTATTTTTATTTCTTTAAAAAGAACTTTAAACTCCTATTATTATTTTTGCTGTTCAATCGATTTTGATAAAAAACACTTTCGGGAAATCTCACCTGTAATTAAGTTTCCGTGAAATGGTCAAGGTATACGGGGTGAACTCACTTCTGACCTGCCATGCATGCTGAGATGATGAAAAGATGGCTCCCCTTGGGAGTAGGTTTAAATTCAGAGTCATAGGTGGCTTTCGGGGTCATAGTAGCATAGAGTTACCTACCCTTGCACCACCCTGAGCTTTCATGGCTGTTGGGATCCTTCAATGCCATGTTATGCCTTGGGAGTCACCCTGAGCTCTGTAACCAACGTGTTAAGGATGTTGGCACTTAACTGTCTGTATTTATCTGACCAGCTCAGCTCTGCTTCTGTAACGAACCATAACCCAGGAAATCATGGTGTGTATCTTCATGTAACTGATGCATTGCTTCTCCTGAATTTTCAAAACATCAGTGTTAAAGAGTCTAACGAGGTTATCTGTTGACACAACATACATTACAACAAGACCTGCATATGAAAGGATGGCCAGGGAAACCATCTGGTCAGAGTAACGACCAGTTCTATCCTCCCCTTCCCTCCTCTGTCTCTCCCCTCCTCATCCCCAAAGCTGCCTCTTCTCGTGCGTAATGCCAGTGCTCTGTACAGTGTTCTGTTTAGAGTGGTTTGAACATTTTTCTGCCCGTGTCCTTCATTGCTGAAGTAACTCCCCTCTCTCATGTC
Organism: Balaenoptera acutorostrata; assembly: GCF_949987535.1. Lineage (NCBI taxonomy): Eukaryota > Metazoa > Chordata > Mammalia > Artiodactyla > Balaenopteridae > Balaenoptera > Balaenoptera acutorostrata. Next base: position 58,501,801 of record NC_080079.1, read on the forward strand.
GACTCTTACCCAGGAGCCGCACTGCAGACTCTCTGATGTAGGTCTTTTCTGCATGGCAGCTAAGGCCAAGCTGTGATTTTCATTGCATGATGCAACGTCACCCTTTCGGTTGTCACCTCCAGGTTAACCAGATCCTTTCCCTGCACTGCCCATGCATGTTGCGTTCTTCCCCCAGGGCCCGGACCTGAATGTAGTGAGTGCCGGGTGCATGCATGGAATCGAAGCGGCAAGCGTTCTAATACAATGAAGTTCTGGGATTTAAGGTTCTCTTTGCATATCCTTGAGGGCCCCCAGTTTGCTGTGATATCGCAAAGGCCACTCAGTCCCTTGAAAAATCTAGCCTAGAACCTTGGGAAAGAGAGAAATGAATCTTCTGTTTTTAGGGATGTGCTGAGCAAAGGCTAACAACAAGGAATTTAGAACTGAGGGTCAGTTTTCCAAGTAACAACTTACCTACAGTCCTGTAGATGCCCAGCTCTGCATGGGTGGGCCCAAAGTGACCAGAGTTACAGTACCTTATCACATCTTTCTGAACATTATTACCTTGTTTGCTTTTGCTTAGATCCAGTAATTTAGATCTAATCTTTTGCTTAGATCTAAATGTATATACTTAAAAAAAAAAAAATCTCTTAAGCTAACTGTCCTGGGGAATACAATCATGGACCTTTCTCGTAAATTATTGTGTAAACAGGAATGCCACTAATTCAACTTTAAAAGACTTGAAACGGTAGTACTAAAAAGGAATATCATGTTCGTTGAAGCATGTTGGCATTGTATTTACATTATTAATTTGTAATTGTGATCATTTTCTCTCTTTGAAATATATTTTTGCCTTAGGGCTTATGGCTTTCTTTAAAAATGTTATTTTATTTTATTTATTTATTTTTTTACATGTTTTTGTCTCCTCTTTTTTACTCTCCTTTATTCTCAGAATGAACTTTTATACAGCATACTTGTCAGGATCTGTTTTCTTACTGGAATTTTTTTGTTATTTCATATAAATAGAAACATTTTAGATGTACGTTGGCTGTAAATTGAGAAAGATGACAGGTGGGCATTAGCAAGTTCTGATAATCCTAGGGTATGAATGAGGGTTCCTAGAGATTCCTGGTGGTACTAGCTTGCCAGCGCCCATTAGATTAAAACTATGCACTAAGCAGTAATAATGACACAAAATTGAAGGCTTTGTATCCTGTCTTTATTTTTCCCTCATGAATCGTGATTTCTGCATATCTGGGGGATTTAGCAGATTGAAGCTCTTGCCACACCTTTTTCCCCTCTATTCTGTTGAACATGTCCTACTCGCACTATAGAAATAAGCTTTACTTAGAATTTCATAACATGCCCTTTTGGTAGCCAACATAAAAGTTCTTTGAATGGAAGCATTTCCCTTTCTGAAAGGAGCTTAGATGGAATTATTGTGCAGACCTGTGCAGAGCAGGTGTTGCTGACCAGCATGTTGAAATGCTCTCACTTGCCCAAGCGTTCATCTGGGAGTTTGAAATGAAACAACTGATCCTTCTTGTGAGGTTCTTCAGCAGAGACCCATTCCTCTTTCTCTGAAAAACACAGTGCTTCTGGATAAAATGAAAGGATTTCTGAAACCCAACATAGAGTGAGGTAAGTAGATCCATTTATAGAGACAAAGGAGAAAATCATAAGGAATCAGATTTCTAGGGGCTTCTCGAATCCCTCCCAGAGATGGTTTTACAGTGATAGGGAAAACAACTCCGGAGAAAATCAAAGATATGGCAATAGAATTAAAAAGAGGACCTGTAGAAGGAAGGAAGGGAAAAGAAACTTCACCCATTGAACATGTAATTAATGATATTCCTTTCTAAATTTGGATCCAAAAGTCAAGTGGACACCATTGATATGGTAGAAAGAGCTCTTCTTTTCTGAGGCATGAGCAGAACTATTTTGATAAATAAGTGATTTCCAATGTTAACTGGAAGCAAGCAGGAAAGAAAAAAATGAAGGAAAAGAAATGTTCTAAGAGATAAGAAGTTGTTTTCAAGAAGTAGTTAACAAGGATATTAAAAAAGTGTATACTTGAAGATATGCTTGTGAAATCATAAGATTTAACAAGTTGTTACCATTTTCCTTGCTAGTGATGATGATTTGTTTCTAAGGTAACTTGATAGTCCGGGGTGACATTGGTCTCCATGGCCCAGGTCGCTTTATGACATTCCTAAGGAGTGACGTCTGCTTTGTACTCAGCAGACTCAGGACTTCTAATCGGCAATATCTCAGACTCTCCTTTTTGGCCGTGAGGCTGCTGGGCTCTCAACAAAACTCCTAAATAGGAATACTTGCAAAACTTTCATGCCTCAGCTGTCGGCCAAAGACAGAGCTAAGACACAGCTATTTTAATTCCTTGTGTAATAAAGGTATAATTGTTTTCTATGCCAAATGTCAGAGAGACGTGTACCAGATCTTTCTCTGTGTCTACTTAAAAAAAAACAAACGAAAAAAAAAAAACAACAACCACAGGATGTCAGAAATAAAGCTATCATAATTATCCCTTTAGCATCACATATACATACATGTGTAGCTTTTAACAAATGGCAGGGTCCCGGTGGTGAATATATATGTTATGTGACAGTGTTTTCTAGTCTTCAAAGTGAAGTGACAGGTAAATGGGACAACTGCTCTTTACATAGATATTTTTTTCCCATTATTTTTTCCTGAAGGGTCTTGGGCCTCCTACAGTTGGTGCCTGGCAGGTCCTCAGTGTTGGCATTCTTTGTCACTGTAGCCCTTTGAATGAGACCATTGAGGGGACTACTTGTCATTCTGCTTGGGTCCCGATGTGGCTGGGGGAATAGAAGGGTTGAAACTGTAGTAGGTCTCTTAGGCGGCCAATGGAATATTGGATTTCATCAAAGAGAATAGGAAGGGGAGCTGTCTCATGCATCCTTATTACACCCATCTGGTTAGACTGCCAGACTGGGACCCAGTACAGGTTTCCCCACTCTAAGTCCTGGCAGGTAGACCCACAGCAAGGAGGCATTGCCAAGGTCAGGCTGTCCAGGTGTACTGAGATTATGTTGGGGAAGAAGACAGAGATGGAAGCATAGGGCATAAGCTAAATGGGAGACTAATGAGTGCCCAGGAAATGCCCAGAAGAGTCCAAGACAAACATCTGGAGAAGAAGACTCAGAGAGAAGAATTTTGAAGTCTGCACCCAATAACAGCCCAAAGAGGTCCACGATGATTTGAAAACCTGTTATGTTGTGGAAATCCCAACCCACCTGCCCAACCTTGCCCGTGATGGGCCAGCCTTTGTCAACAGAGGGATCATGCTTTTTCTGAGGAGCCTCTCTGCAATCAGGAGAGCTTCTTCTGTGGGGAGCTTTGAGGCTGAAGCACCTTGAGACTGTGCCCCAGGCTGTTCCTCAAGGTTGCTCTCTCCTTAAGAAACAAGCACACCAGGCAATTGCTCCTCAATGTCTAGAACCTGATGATTGGTTATTACTGGTTAGAGATGGTTGTTTATGGGCCTCTTAAGGCAGGTATGATGACATTTAACATCCAGAAAAAAAAGGCATTGGAGGCAGAGGCAGTGGTGGGATGAATGCTCAATTCTTCCTTCCTCAAGTCTAAGCTTTCATAGGCATGAGAGGAGGAGGGCTCTAGGGGTCAGAGGTACTGCCCCACCTCCCCCATGCCAGGCACTATGTCTGGGTTCCTTCTTCTCCATTCAGACCTGGGACTTCTTTTTGTCCCCTTCTTCTCTCCATTTCTAATCACCTCACCCAGGCTGTCCGGTTTTGTGGATGGCCCCAGAGTGAGGTTGGAGTTGGATAGAGAGCAGACATCAGTGCTGGAAGGCTATAGATATGCACACAAGTATGTGCCCACCCATGGGTACCACCCCTTGCCTGTGCATTGTTCACTGATCCTGCCCTTGAAGAACTCAGTCTGTTTTGTAATACTTGTGTGTGAGTGTATATGCACCAAGGCTATTTGAATTATCTACTCCATCATGTCCTTCTGCTAGAAAAACAAGAGTTCACTACGGAAGAACTGGCTCAAGTCAGTGGAGGTAGGGAAACAAGGGAGTAAGAATCAGTTGGGGCAAGCCTCTTAGATAGCCTCATCCACCAGAGGGCAGACAGCAGAAGCAAGAAGTACTACAATCCTGCAGCCTGTGGAACGAAAACAACATTCACAGAAAGATAGACAAAATGAAAAGGCAGAGGACTGTGTACCAGATGAAGGAACAAGATAAAACCCCAGGAAAACAACTAAATGAAGTGGAGACAGGCAACCTTCCAGAAAAAGAATTCAGAATAATGATAGTGAAGATGATCCAGGACCTTGGAAAAAGAATGGAGGCAAAAATCGAGAAGATGCAAGAAATGTTTAACAAAGACCTAGAAGAATTAAAGAACAAAAAGACCTAGAAGAATTAAAGAACAAAGACCTAGAAGAATTAAAGAACAAACAAACAGAGATGAACAATACAATAACTGAAATGAAAAATACACTAGAAGAAATCAATAGCAGAATAACTGAGGCAGCAGAACAGATAAGTGACCTGGAAGACAGAATGGTGGAATTCACTGCCATGGAACAGAATAAAGAAAAAAGAATGGAAAGGAAGACAGCCTAAGAGACGTCTGGGACAACATTAAATGCACCAACATTGGCATTATAGGGGTCCTAGAAGGAGAAGAGAGAAAGAAAGGACCCAAGAAAATATTTGAAGAGATTATAGTCAAAAACTTCCCTAACATGGGACAGGAAATAGCCACCCAAGTCCAGGAAGCGCAGAGAGTCCCAGGCAGGAAAAACCCAAGGAGAAACAGGCTGAGACACGTAGTAATCAAATTGACAAAAATTAAAGACAAAGAAAAATTATTGAAAGCAACAAGGGAAGAATGACAAATAACATACAAGGGAACTCCCATAAGGTTAACAGCTGATTTCTCAGCAGGAACTCTGCAACCCAGAAGGGAGTGGGACAATATATTTAAAGTGATGAAAGGGAAGAACTTACAACCAAGATTACTCTACCCGGCAAGCATCTCATTCAGATTCGATGGAGAAATCAAAAGCTTTACAGACAAGCAAAAGCTAAGAGAATTCAGCACCACCAAACCAGCTCTACAACAAATGCTACAGGAACTTCTCTAAGTGGGAAACACAAGAGAAGAAAAGGATCTACAAAAACAAACCCAAAACAATTAAGAAAATGGTCATAGGAACATACATATCCATAATTACCTTAAATGTGAATGGATTAAATTCTCCAACCAAAAGACACAGGCTTGCTGAATGGATACAAAAACAAGACCCATATATATGCTGTCAACAAGACACCCACTTCCGACCTAGGGACACATACAGACTGAAAGTGAGGGGATGGAAAAAGATATTCCATGAAAATGGAAATCAAAAGAAAGCTGGAGTAGCAATACTCAGACAAAATAGACTTTAAAATACAGAATGTTACAAGAGACAAGGAAGGACACTACATAATGATCAAGGGATCAATCCAAGAAGAAGATATAACAATTATCAATATATATGCACCCAACATAGGAACACCTCAATACATAAGGCAACTGCTAACAGCTATAAAAGAGGAAACCGACAGTAACACAATCATAGTGGGGGACTTTAACACCTCACTTACACCAATGGACAGATCATCCAGACAGAAAATTAATAAGGAAACACACAAGCTTTAAATGACACAATAGACCAGATAGATTTAATTGATATGTATAGGACATTCCATCCGAAAACAGCAGGTTACACTTTCTTCTCAAGTGCATATGGAACATTCTCCAGGGTAGAACACATCTTGGGTCACAAATCAAGCCTTGGTAAATGTAAGAAAATTGAAATCATATCAAGCATCTTTTCCGACCACAATGTTATGAGATTAGAAATCAATTACAGGGAAAAAAACATAAAAAACACAAACACATGGAGGATAAACAATATGTTACTAAATAGCCAAGAGATCACTGAAGAAATCAAAGAGGAAATCAAAAAATACCTAGAGATAAATGACAAGGAAAACATGACGATCCAACACCTATGGGATGCAGCAAAAGCAGTCCTAAGAGGGAAGTTTATAGCTATACAATCCTACCTCAAGAAATAAGAAAAGTCTCAAATAAACAATATAACCTTCCACCTAAAGAACTAGAGAAAGAAGAACAAACAAAACCCAAAGTTAGTAGAAGGAAAGAAATCATAAAGATCAGAGCAGAAATAAATGAAATAGAAGCAAAGAAAACAATAGCAAAGATCAATAAAACTAAAAGCTGGTTCTTTGAGAAGATAAACAAAATTGGTAAACCTTTAACCAGACTCATCAAGAAAAAGAGGGAGAGGACTCAAATCAATAAAATTAGAAATGAAAAAGGAGAAGTTACAGTGGACACTGCAGAAATACAAAGCATCCTAAGAGACTACTACAATCAACTCTATGCCAATAAAATGGACAATCTGGAAGAGATGGACAAATTCTTAGAAAGGTATAACCTTCCAAGACTGAACCAGGAAGAAACAGAAAATATGAACAGACCAATCACAAGTAATGAAATTGAAACTGTGATTAAAAATCTTCCAACAAACAAAAGTCCAGGACCAGATGGCTTCACAGATGAATTCTATCAAACATTTAGAGAAGAGCTAACACCCACCCTTCTCAAACGCTCCCCAAAAATTGCAGAGGAAGGAACACTCCCAAGCTCATTCTATGAGGCCACCATCACCCTGATATCAAAACCAGACAAAGATACTGCAAAAAAAGAAACTTACAGACCAATATCACTGATGAATATAGATGCAGAAATCCTCTACAAAATACTAGCAAACAGAATCCAACAACACATTGAAAGTATCATACATCATGATCAAGTGGGATTTATCCCAGGGATGCAGGGATTCTTCAGTATATGCAAATCAGTCAATGTGATACACCATATTAGCCAACTGAAGAATAAAAACCATATGATCATCTCAATAGATGCAGAAAAAGCTCTGACAAAATTCAACAGCCACTTATTATAAAAACTCCAGAAAGTGGGCATAGAGGGAACCTTCCTCAACGTAATAAAGGCCATATACGACAGACCCACAGCAAACATCATTCTCAATGCTGAAAAACTGAAAGCATTTCCTCTAAGATCAGGAACAAGACAAGGTTGTCCATTCCCACCACTATTATTCAACATAGTTTTGGAAGTCCTAGCCATGGCAATCAGAGAAGAAAAAGAAATAAAAGGAATCCAAATCGGAAAAGAAGTAAAACTGTCACTGTTTGCAGATGACATGATACTATACATAGATAATCCTAAAGATGCCACCAGAAAACTAGTAGAGCTAATCAATGAATTTGGTAAAGTTGCAGGATACAAAATTAATGCACAGAAATCTCTTGCATTCCTATACACTAACAACAAAAAATCAGAGAGAGAAATTAAGGAAACAATCCCCTTCACCATTGCAACAAAATGAATAAAATACCTAGGAATAAACCTACCTAAGGAGGTAAAAAGACCTGTACTCAGAAAAATGTAAGACACTAATGAAAGAAATCAAAGATGACACAAACAGGTGGAGAGATATACCATGTTCTTGGATTGGAGGAATCAATATTGTGAAAATGATTATACTATCCAAAGCAATCTACAGAGTCAGTGCAATCCCTATCAAATTACCAATGGCATTTTTCACAGAACTAGAACATAAAAATCTTAAAATTTGTATGGAGACACAAAAGAGCCCGAATAGTGAAAGCAATCTTGAGGGAAAAAACCGGAGCTGGAGGAATCAGACTCCCTTACTTCAGACTATTCTACAGAGCTACAGTAATCAAGACAATATGGTACTGGCACAAAAACAGAAATAGAGATCAATGGAACAGGATAGAAAGCCCAGAGATGAACCCACGCACCTGTGGTCAACTAATCTGTGACAAAGGAGGCAAGGGTATACAATGGAGAAAAGACAGTCTCTTCAATAAGTGGTGCTGGGAAAACTGGACAGCTACATGTAAAAGAATGGAATTAGAACACTCCCTAACACCATACACAACAATAAACTCAAAATGGATTAAAGACCTAAATGTAAGACCAGACACTATAAAACTCTTAGAGGAAAACATAGGAAGAACATAAATCATAGCAAGATCTTTTTTGACCCACCCCCTAGAGTAATGGAAATAAAAACAAAAATAAACAAATGGGACCAAATGAAACTTAAAAGCTTTTGCACAGCAAAGGAAACTATAAACAAGACAAAAAGATAACCCTTAGAATGAGAGAAAATATTTACAAATGAATCAACAGACAAAGGATTAATCTCCAAAATATGTAAACAGCTCATGCAGCTCAATATTAAAAAAAAACCCAATCCAAAAACGGGCAGAAGACCTAAATAGACATTTCTCCAAAGAAGACATACAGATGGCCAAGAGGCACATGAAAAGCTGCTCAACATCAGTAATTATTAGAGAAATGCAAATCATAACTACAATGAGGTATCACCTCACACCAGTTAGAATGGGCATCATCAGAAAATCTACAAACAACGAATGCTGGAGAGGGTGTGGAGAAAAGGGAACCATCTTGCACTGTTGATGGGAATATAAATTGATACAGCCACTATGGAGAACAGTATGGAGGTTCCTTAAAAAAACTAAAAATAGAATTACCATACGACCCAGCAATCCCACTCCTGGGCATATACCCAGATAAAACCATAATTCAAAAAGACACATGTATCCCAATGTTCATTGCAGCACTATTTACAATAGCCAGTCATGGAAGCAACCTAAATCCCCATCGACTGACGAATGGATAAAGAAGTTGTGGTACATATATACAATGGAATATTACTCAGCCCTAAAGAGGAACACAATTGGGTCATTTGCAGAGACTTGGATGGACCTAGAGACTGTCATACAGAGTGAAGTAGAGAAAAACAAATATCGTATATTAACACATGTATGCGGAATCTAGAAGAATAAAAAAAAAAAAGAATCAGTTGGTCAGGACTACTCAGACAGTTTGGTGAAAACTGAACCAGCACTCATTTGTCAAGACTGTTTTATGTAGTAGCTTAACTCTGATTTATTACATAAAAGTTTCTGGCAAATATGAACGGTAATTCCACTCTGGTAACAACTGTGATTGAAATAATTGTAGTCTGTAGATAAGCTGGAGAAAACAAGCATTAGTGGGTAGGCTGTCTTGGACATCATTCCAAGAGTCCAACAGTGAAGAAATACATAATCTATGGACGTAGAATTGGAAGAGATATTTAGAAGACCTATGACTGCTTCATCCCCCTGCCTCTCCTCCACATCCATGCTAAGCCAACCAGGTAAATGAAACTCTTTCCTCTGCTCAAGACCTGGAAAAAGGAGAATACACAATGTCCTGTGGCCCCTCATTAAAGTGACTCATGGCTTTCTCTGCCAGGAAATCTGGGTTAATTATTTAGTATTTATGAGACTTGTATGGCTGCCTTCATGGAAATATCATTTTCCAGGTGTTTCTTTTTTTTAATATTACCCAAAGTTAATGCTGTAATATATAGAATCACCCCAAATGTCAGCTCACTGCAAATCCTTTTGGGCATTTGAATTATATCACAGTACCTGATAAGGAGGCAGTAAAGCAGATACAAAAAACAGAATGTGAAATAACTGATTCTGGCAGTTTTTGTTCATTTGGATGATTGCCTTTTTGGGCATTTTTCTACAAACAGTTCTTATTATCATTATTGTTATTACCTTGGTTTTTAAGATAACTATCACTTGTTCAGTAATTAGTCTTCACTCATTATCCGATTTCATTCTCACAACAGCCTTTGAGGTTTGATCCTTTTCTCCAGTTTTCCGGATGAGAAAACCAAGGCTTGGAGAGGTCAGATTATGTGCCCACAATCGTACAGCTACTACGTGATAGAGCTGGGATCTCTTCCACTGAACTCCAAAACTACCTAAAACTGCTAACCACTCTTGAGGTCAACTCACATTTTGCTTTTGATTTACATACTTGGGTGCATTAGTGAATGAAAAGATACAGGATGAAGATGAGAAGGAGAACCTAAGCTCAGATAGTATATTGAAATTTTTTGAGAAAATTTAGAAGAGCTCCATAAGAAAGTGACAAAGATTTCATGAAAACAGATGGTCTATGTGTTTCATTGAGAAATCCAATGTGTAAGGAACTGACATCTTTTGTTCTCTCCAACAGCGATCTGTGTCACTTTCTTTGTCTCCTAGAAGAATGCTTAATTATTAGGACTCATCATTCAGGTAGATACCCTGAGCCATAGAACTGCTTTGAAGTCTACTGCTGTCATTGTTCCAGGGTTCTCCAGATCACTCAAAGCTCAAGAAGACAGAGCACATAGGATTCCAAAGAGTAGTGAGGGTTTATATACTACCTCTCCATTTGTTCCAGTTCATTTCAACATGACCCTAATGAGGCATATGCTTGTGGCTGTTGGATTACATCTCATCAACTGAGCAGAGACATAATTAGAAACCTGCTGCTGTCAGAAAGATTAATAGGCCGATTGATACAAACCCATAACTGAAGATTTCCCAGCAAAGCCATTTAACCAGCTGGCTGGAGATCACGATCCAGCAATACTGCAAGTAACAAAAAGTGTTTTCTCTTCACATTAGAACTGTTGCAAGGTCTAAGAAAAGTGTTTTATGATAAAACAAAGGGCCCATTCTGATGTTATTATCATTAGTATTGATTAATGATTGAACAAAAACTTACCCATCAGCAATAACAACATCTTAGAAGATAACGACTTCAAGATGTTCTATGATAAAATCACAATGATGGCGAACAGAAGAGGCCAGCTTCTGTTTGGTAAAACTAATAAAAACTACACAACTTTCTGAATACATGCCCCACCCAGTATAAACACCAAAGCACCAAAATTGGAAAGATTAGCTCTTAAGTACACAGCTCTGTCAAGGGAATTAAAATGTAGGCACTGGGAAAAGCCACCAGATAGAAAGCTTTCAACTTGGATCCATTCAAGACCTGGGCAGTCTTGAGGTGCTGTCCAGTTTAGAAGACAATGGTCTACGTAAAGATTCTTGCTTTCTCAATGACTAATTAGTATCACAGCATTCACACAAAATCCACTACTGTTATTAGCTTGCAAGATATTTTTGCGATACCTAAAATTATATGAATAATAAAATTGATTTCTAATTTGGAGTACATTGTAAAGACTTGCCTCCCTTTTAAAATGTCTTGGTCTCAAATATTCTGATTAGCTAGGTGCTTTTATTTCTATTTTGTGAGCAGGAAAACCAAAGCACTTTGCTTACCTGATATATCCTAATGTTATCAGGAAAATCTCAAATCACTTAGATTTACTATCTCTCCTTTGCAGGTAGGTTTCTTAATATCCATGATTATATAATGTCATTTTTCTATATTTTGATTGAATGGAATGGAATGCAAAGCTTATTTATTGTCTAATCCATGATTAGAAGTGTTAAAAGTATCTAAGTATTATCATCCATTACCATATTCATTCTTTTTCTTCTAGAATAAGAGAGGCTGAGGCATCCATCTTTCGGCAGATGGATAACTAGGAGTTATTTCTCTGTAAGCAGAGGAACTTAGCCTCAGCAGATAAGGTCAAGCTCCATGACACCACTACCACTCAGGGTCCCAGGAAGGACTTTTGGGGATTAGTAATGTCCCACATGACAGTCTTTACAGAGGAGGGTTAGATACAGGTTGGAGAGTTCAGCTTCCTCTGAATTTTCCCAGACCATTCGATAAACACATACATGTTTCTCTAGGTCAGTTTTACCTCTTCCCTCAGTCAGTCATACCCCATTGTCAACCCCTGTTGCTTTTATATAAGCTCCATGGCGGGCCCTGTGGATAGCAGATACCATGTCTTATGCTTCTTTTTCCTCTCCAAGGATATGGCAATTTATCTGGAAAAGTAAGGTGGTATGGCAGAAAGGATACTGGGTCTGTGTCCCAACTCTGCCACTTAGCTACATGATCTTGGGTAGGTTTCTGAGCCTCTGCTTCTCTATCTGCAAAATGGGGATTAGAACAAAATGTCTGCTACTATATATTTTGCAAAGTTGTGAGGACCAAATGCAATAGTATGTGTAAACTCTATACAATTGCCAGGTATTATTATATTGAATTGAATGAGGATCAACATTCCGAGACAGTTAAGAATTCCTTGCTCCTAGTGCTATAAGAATTCAGAGATGGGAGAGTTCAGGGAGGGCAGGAATAATTGGCCATGCCATGCCTTTTGGTTGGCCTTGAAAGCTGCCTGAGGTTTGAACACAAAGAGGGAGGAGCATTTGAAGAGGCCACAGCAGAAGCGTAGAGTTAAAATTAGGAATATGGGGGACCTTCCCTGGTGGCGCAGTGGTTAAGAATCCGCCTGCCAATGCAGGGGACACGGGTTCGAGCCCTGGTCCGGGAAGATCCCACATGCCCCCGAGCAACTAAGCCCGTGCACCACAGCTACTGAGCCTGCGCTCTAGAGCCCGCGAGCCACACCTACTGAGCCCACGAGCCGCAACTACTGAGGCCCACACACCTAGAGCCCATGCTCTGCAACAAGAGAAGCCACTGCAATGAGAAGCCCGCACACCGCAACGAAGAGTAGCCCCCGCTCGCCACAACTAGAGAAAGCCCGCGCACAGCAACAAAGACCCAACGCAGCCAAAAATAAACAAACAAACAAACAAACAAAGAAATAAATAATTAGGAATATGGGGGGTGTCACATGCATGAAATTATGAAGATACCAGCTTGTGGCAGCAGAGGGCTTTGACATGGAGCACGGTTGAAAGTGGGAGATATAGGGTGAAGCTAGGTTTTAGAGATTTTTCTCAGCCAGACTTGGAATTGATGCATGAGGCAGGAGAGAGCCATGATGGTGGATGAATGACACCTTTTAATTAAATTAATCCGGCAACATTGCAGAGGCGAGACTAGGAGGAGAGTCTGGAATCATGAAGCTTATTGTATTGATTCACGTCTGTAGCGTGTGGGCCTGAACTCTGGTGGTCCGTAATCCTGGTGGGAATTGAGAAGTCTCCATCCAATTTAAAAAGGGACTCACCACAAGAGTGAGGAGAATTTAGATGTTGGAAATTATTTCACAAAGTGCTGTTTTGTTCCTCAGCTAGTCCCTTCCCTCTCATGTGGTTATTTATTAAATTATCTCGGATATTTGCTGCTGCTGCTGTTCCTAAGATGCTTAACATTTCTTTCTCTCTCATAAATGACGGTCTCCATAACCGCTCCCCATCCAGCCCTCATCATTTTTCCTTTTAATCTTAAACTAAGAATGTGCTCCTCAGGCGCTCTCTGGTTGTTAATTGGAATGTCATTGGTGAAGCTTGCATGGCGGCATTGTAATTACTTCCCTGTATTGCCTTAATTCCCCACCACCCCCATCGCCCTGTTCACATCTGAAAATGATAGTCTCTGTTCAACCCCTTGATGTCAGCACTTAGTTAAATGGTAGGCAGGTGGTTGTCTGGGGATGGGCTGGAATGCTTAATCCTCTTTGTTCAGGTCTGAATAGGAATCACCTTGAGCAGCAACACCTGTAAGGAGTGTGTAGTTGCAGGAAAGTTCTTCAAGAGCTGTGGTTCTCAAAGTGTGGTCCCCGGCTGAGCAGCAGCATCTGGGAAATGCAAATCCTCAGGACCCCGTACCAGACCCACTGTATCAGGAGCTCTGGGGGTGGGGCCCACCAGTGTTTTAACAAACCCTCCAGGTGCGTGCTAAAGCTTGAGAAACACTGTTCTGGAGAAATATTTTCAAAGGGTTGGAAAGCCAGCCTCAGAGAGTTAGGAAAACAGACTTCAGAAAATACCAGGGAAGTTTTAGAGGCTGAGAAGAGAGGCAGTTACTTCCTTCTTGGAGATGATGCAGGCATCACAACTGCTAGAAGTGAGATTTTTGTCCTTAGCCCCCTGCCCCTTGAAAGAAAACCTGGGTAGTCAGTCATTGCTTGCCTCATGCTTTGGAAAGACAAGTTCTGAAGTCAGTGTTCAAGAAGGACTGTTGGATCTTCCTGCTCAGAGGTCTTCGTGGGATACTGTATTGTTAAATAGGTGAAAAAAGAGATATATTTCCCACTTGGGTGAGTCTCATTTTCCTCTGTAGAGACATCCAAATACTGAGGATATGCTTACTTGATGGTCAAGAGGAAACAAGGGTTCGTATTCCAACCTCTGTTCTACGCTGAAAGTTTATCCCATCAGAAGCAGCTTTTTATTGAGGTTCTTTTGAAGGTGCCCCAATCATTGAGTCCTGATCAAAATGCTAAATTTGCTTAAGGTTTTAGTATCACACTTGATCCATGGACTATGGGAGCCTAGTAATGAACAGTCCATCAGCTTACCACGTATCTTATCTCCTCTAATTAGTAAGTCATTAGTTAACCAAGAGCAATTTAGGGAAAGTCAGTTCTACTACCAGGACTAGTGTTTTATTTCAGTTCTTAAAACTCTTATTTATTTATTTATTTTTCTGTTGGCAACATATGTCCATAAAAAGCCTGTTCTGATGTGGGCATGCCTCATCAGAATGGCGATCCAAATTTAAGTGTGTAATTCAGAGTCACCTTCCTTTGTAGAAAAAAATAAAGTGATTTCTAGCTCTTAAAATTTCTAGACAAGGAACTCTTCTATTTTACACAAGAAGGAAGAGGAGTTTGTATTTCATTCTCCATCCTACAATGAACATTAATCATTAAGATAAAGTCTCTTTGGGAGGAAAATAAATCCTGGCTGATACGGCCAACCCTTTAGTTGTTGAATTCTGTATTTTCTTTTTATAAGATCAATGAACTTCTCCCTGGGTTGTTTCCATTTGGGGAATGAAATGATGGGGCTTTAGAATCTCTGCTCTGTGGTCTTTGATTGTGTGAGTCCATGGACTAAAGGCGCTCAGAGGATTTATCTTGGAGGGGATCCTGATAAACCGTTCTGATGCCACTTGAGAAAACTAGGCAGGACATTTCTCCTTGGGCTCTTATGGCAAGCAGGAAAGAGCTGAGAGAGATAGAAAACAGACTCCCTGATCACTCTGGTCCTACCGGGTTCCTGGGGGCTGGCCCTCTTCTGTTGCAGAATTTCCTGCTTCTCTCCCCCGTCTTCATCTTAGTGAAGTGGCTCATGTTACTGAGCCTCGGCCAGAGGGAAAGCCGCCAGCACCAGCAGCATAATTTACTTCCTTTATTGTTTCAGCTCAAAGTCTAAGACTCAAGGAATGATATAAAAGGATGATTAAATCAGTTCTCTAAAGTTTTGAAAGAAAGACTAGAGAAAGGTCTGTTATGGTTTCAACATTGTTCTCTGTAAGTCAGCAGTGCTGTTGAGGTATATTTTTCAACAGAGTGTCGTTTAGCATCAAACCCTCTCATTGCTGCCTTTAGGGATGGGGCAATATAGGAGGGAACAGCAGAGATGACAAGGAGGTCAAGAAACAGTGGAAATGAGTTGCTACAGCCTAATTCCTTATACTCTTTCAAACATCTACTTCCATTTGTGTCGAACCGAAATATCCTCAATGGCATTGAGCTAACATCTCTTCCCCCACTGTTCCATTCTCTTCCACAGCCTAGCAGATACTTTCCCTGCTCGATGTATTTCAAGGTTACTATGAAATTAACTACAGAAGCCATGGAATTAATAGGAGCTAGGGAACTCATAGGACCCTCAAATATACCACCAATAACTATTGTGAGAGCAATATAAGGTTATTGTGTGGCCTTGGTGAAGTGATAGTGGGTTTTCCATAATAGACTTGAGAACCAAGACTTTCTGTCCATCCCCTAAATTGTGTATACATCAGTCTTGATGAAAACGAATTTATAATGCACAGCTAAGTCACTGCTGTCACAAGGGAAGACATGAGTGCAATACAGTATTTACCAACAGAGCCCCCCCATCCTCAATCTCTCTCTCTCTCTCTCTCACTCACACCTCACACACACACAAACACTGTTTACTCTTCACTACTTCTGTAGCACGTCATACCAGTGGCTTACATAGCACAGAGGTGCATTGTCTCTTCATCCCTTGGGATCTGTAGTGGACTTCTGGTCAACCTAGTTCACGTACTTTTCCTTACAGCTAGAGTAGCTAAGAACTCTGACACATGTGGACCTTGTGGGTCTTGTTCTTGAAACAAAACAAAATGCCATCATGGCTTGGGAATTATAGAAGTGTCACTTGTTAACTCCAGGCCTGGATTCTCCTTTTTTCATTGAATCAATACCTGAGTAGGAGACCAGGCAAAGAGCAGGGTGGGCTGTGGTGTTTAGTCTCTTTTGCTCCTGCCTCCTTTCAGCATTGGACTAAGCAAACTCCATGCTGTCTTTCCTCCCACTTTCCCTTAGTGAAAACCTAGCAGTTGCCATTTCCTTTATACAAGAACTGTTTTTCAGTGTTTGTTTTTTGTTCAGTCCGCTTAGTTTGTAAATGCAAATGTAGATTCCTCTTCATGCTTGTCTGGAGGGTTTTCCACGTATTTATGATTTGGGAGATGACAAAGGGCATGTTTGACTTGTAATACAGATGAAGAATGGATAAATCCGGTGCATGTAACATGATCGGAGAGTCCCACAGACTGACTCACACTGCCTTTAAGTGGGCCCTGCATTCTCATACTGCACAGATTCCTGCCTGTTGAACAACCAAGCATTGCCGTTACAGAAGTACAACTATACTAACTGGTATCGCGTACAGCGATTTCCGAAGTGGTGATACTTGGAAATCCTCCATCCTGCACTTCTCAAGCTAGCCCTCTCCTGGCCCGGAGGTCCATGTTGCTTCCCATCTGGGGAAAGTATTTTACTTCTCCCCATCCTCCCTTCTCTCCCTCACCTCACCTTCTTGATGTTCCTGGCCTGAGTGGTACCATTTGCGTACTGATAACAGTATACTGTGACTTTTCATTCACAGCTTTGAAAGGCTTATGAGGCTTTCCTGCTTCCCACCCAGCCCAAACCGTGGGACTTTTCACACTCTGATCCTCTGATCAGTTTGATGTAGGAAAGCACATGGAAGCCATGTACCAGTTTGTATAGTCGTACCCTTTTGAACTGCCTACTCTTGAACAAAGTAGAGTGTGCTGGGGATTCGCATTGGCTGCTTGACACACGCAAAGGCAATTAACCTGCATGCCAAAAAAAAAAAAAAATTAACCCTTAGAGTACTGCTTCAATATATTGGTTTAATGGTCTTGAATTTTACCAGTTGGGCAATGCTTCTTTCCCCAGATCAGAGTGCTGCATTTAAGTCCATATTTAGTCTAGCCAGGACATCAACCAGGATCCTCTCCTCCACAGCTTTCCTGAGGTGCTCCTGGGTCCTTTCTTATTAATCAACTGATGGCTTTTAAAAGGTCCAAAACACAGCCATTGTGTTTAATTGAAAATGGGCTTCATTTCTAATGTGCTGGAGAGTAGGAGGGACTGCTTTTAGCTTATGTTTGTGTCCTCTAAAAGAAGTCAGTTCTTTAAGGGTTAATATGAAATTGAGGATTTGGTGGTTTCTTCTGCTTGTCCTTCCTCCAAGGTGTCTGCATGATCCTCTTTAGGTTCTTAGCTCAACTGTTGAATGATGATGAAAATAATATATGTATAAAATGATGAAAACAAATAAAAGAACAAAAGACTGTGTGGTTGAATGGAAAGACCCCTTGGCAATGCTTGCTTGATGATCACAGGGGATAGAAAGACCAAATGTTTTATGAATGTTCATTTTGTCCTCTACTCCAAGCACCACCACTGCACAGCAATGTGGAAGACTTGACGATGCTTTTCATTTACCTCTCGCTTTTTCTTCTTCCTGTCTAATAGCCCAATAGAATCCTGCCAGAATTTCTACAAAGATTTCACATTACAGATCGACATGGCTTTCAACGTGTTCTTCCTTCTCTACTTTGGCTTGCGGGTAAGTTTGAACAACACTGCTCAGTATCACGATGAGGCATGCAAGTGTTATACCCAGGGACCATTTCCCATCAGCACCTGCTCCCGCAGGCAAGCTGAAGCCCGTTGTTTCCAGGGGAGACGATAGATGCGCATTCTGATTTTCTGTGAGAGAGCCCTTTCCTTAGCTCAGCATTTCCTGAAGTACATGTTAATTTTGCTCCGAGCAGGAGAAATAGGCATTGAAATAACTATTACACCTCTACTGGTCTACTGTTTTTCATCTCTCTAGTCACGCATGAATGCATGGTTACCTTAAATAGGAGGGAAAAAAACCTTCTAGTCTTAAAATTATGCTTATCAGTGCTCACTTAGCTGAATCCTGAGAGAACAGTGAGTTGTGAGGGTTGAATCAAGGGGCTAGATTGGCAGAATTTGCGGCTTGGGGGATTTATACTAGACCCTGTTTATGAAGGGAGCTGTACAGAATGTAGATTACAGAGATTGTGTGTGTGAATGAATGCATACATATATGCTTTATTTATAGTTATATTTATATTAGAGACTTTAAGAAAGGTGAGATAATTCCAACTTCCCTATGATGCTGTTGAAAACCACAGAAAAATATACTACCTGATCTTTCTCCAAGGCTAACAGAGCTTACAGTCACTCTCTAGAAAAGACTAGAGAGTGTATGCAAATTCGAAGACAAAAATAGCATGTGATTGGTGTAGATATAAGAAGAACACAAACGCTCCCTCCAGGCCCCCGTGAAAAACCAAAACGCACCCTTTGGCAGAAGAGTATAGTTTGAATGCCGGCACCATGCTTCTCATTGTTTTTTTTCTCTCTCTTCTTTTTTCTTTCCCCCAGTTTATTGCAGCCAATGATAAGCTGTGGTTCTGGCTGGAAGTGAACTCTGTAGTAGATTTCTTCACGGTCCCCCCCGTGTTTGTGTCTGTGTACTTAAACAGAAGTTGGCTTGGTAAGTCAATCTCTCTTCCTTCCTCCTTACTGGTTTCTGAGCCATGGCTGAGATATAGAATCCGGTGCATCTGGGGTGCATCAGAGGACTGGGAATCCCCAGGAAGAAAGTTTTGTGGATCCGTATGAACAACTCCTGGCGTTTTAGAAGTTGATGGTGAGAGTCCTCTTGGAAGCAAGCACTAGCCCAGAAGGATGTGTACAGTGAGTGCTTCCGGGAATGTTTTAGCGTTGTTGAAGCCCAGTGGTCATCACTGTCACAGCCAGGACCTCTCCATTCATGGTTCTGTCACTCTTCATTCAACTGGGAGTCAGGACTGGATGAAGAAGCCCATGGGCACAAGGCCAAGTTTCCGAGTAGCTGATTCAGGTGCCCCAGAAGGCCTGCCTGCCAAAGTTAGCTTCTGTCTGCTTCTTAGTTTTGTGACGAGTGGGTCCTGCATGGTTTATTTACAGTTGTGAGTTCCCTTGTGGGGTGGGAGATAAGGTAAGTGTCTAGGGTCATCCTCACCTTGAGGGAGATCAAGCTCCGTTCCTGTGCTAAAGGAAGAGCTTTTGCTGGAGCTGTGTTCACACCTCACTTCCTGTGTCTGCTTGGCAGGTCACTTCCTGTATCAGGATTAGGACAATTTGGTGGGAAAAGTAACTAGCTCAGAGGATGGTCATGGCAGCCAAAGGCTTAGAGAGACAGCTTCGGGGTTCTCTTTGCCACACTGAATAATTTCCTCAGAGTGTTCCTGCTGTCACGGGTCTACAGGGGAAGAAGGGAGGCTGAAACAGGACTCAGAGGACTAGTTGTGGGTTCCTTCTGTCTTTATTTTCAGAAATGTTTGGTCTTAACCTATTTTTTTTCAAAGTAATATATGTATACATGTATGTGTGTGTGTGTGTGTGTGTATATATATATATATATATATATATATATATATATATAAAATAGTATCAACATTCAAAGATGCATAATGAAAATATTAAGTGTCTCTTCCGCCCGCATCCATCACTGCCCTCTCCCTGGGATGCTCAGCGTTATAGACTTTCACATCTTTCCTTCATGCTGATTTCACCACAAACAAACACGGACGTGCACACATAATAGTGTTTTAGAGGTGGTGGTCTTTGTACAAAATCATTGTATCAGTCACATTGCACTGCAGTTTGGCTTTCTTACTAACTAATACATGACAGCCATGCCTTCAGCTCTGTAATGATTCGTTTTTATGACAGTTGCACAGAATCCCATACGTTGCTGTACTGCATTTATTCGGCCATGATCCAAATGATGCACCACATGATTGTTTCCTTTTCTGCTATAAACAGTGGCTCAGTCAACACTCTCATCCACATATCTGTGCAATTCTATCTCTAGATAGAATTCCTGGAAGAGGACTTGCTGGATCAAAGAGAATGTATTTTTTCGTTTGTGAAGATATTAATGGAGAACTTTTCAAAAATGTTGTATCAAGATATGCTTCTGCTAGCAGTATGTTTTGACGTCCTTGCTAGCACTGTGAATTTATTATATACCTAGTATCAAGTATTTAAAAATAAGTATCTTTTATATACAATATATGCAGTAATCACATACATACATGTATGTGTGTATTTCTGTGTGTGTATCTTATTTGGATTCTATTTTCTACTAGTTTTCTCATTAGCATTGTATTCAGTTGCTCATTGGAAATGTTTTCCTTCCTGATCTGAGGGGTGCTTGCTTAGATGGGGTTTTCTTGCCAGCACGATGAGACCATTAGAGCTGCACACCAATCTGAGAAACATCCTGAGTGTTTGTTTGTTAATTTGCTCTGGTGCCTGGGGTCCCAGCCATTTCAGCTGAGCTCTTAACCAGCCTTGTGACCTGAGGAACTCACTCTTCTTCCCTCAGCCTGTTGTTTTTCATCTGTGAAATAGAGGTTGGGTTAGACAATCGCTAAGGTTCTTTCATTTCAGAAAATCTCTAAGCCTCTTGCATCATTCATGGGAAATTTGAGAAAATTTGGGATCTTGGTTGCTGCAGAGGACTGGGAAGTTAGTGAATTAAATCACCAGCGTACCTGGGTCAAGATTATGTATGGACTGCTAACTGGGGCTCTTTCTAAACCATCCTGTTGTGAAAGGTTCACACAAACACACCCCCCAAACAAATTGACAAGGAGCGAAGGAAGGGAGAGAAGGAAGAAGGGAGGAAGAGAGTGGAAGGGAGGAGAGAGAGAGAGAAAGAGAGAGAAGGGTGGAGGGGGGAAAGGAAGAAGGAAGGAGGAAGAAAAGGAATCTGCCTTCTCTTCCTGGCTGTGTTCTAATGCCTCTGTGTACTTGAACAACCACTCACTTTTCTGGACCCTCAGTTTTCCCATCAGAAAAATGGGAGGTTGAGACTAAATTACCTTCCAGCCCTCATACTTCCTGAATCTGAACTTTATGCCAGGGTCCCTTGTGGTCCCAGAAGATGGAGAGGACCCCTACATGACTGTGGTGGAGACATCCCTTCTCTGCAGCTGGTAGGGCTCGCCCCAGGTCAGGGTGCGGAGCCGGGTCTCCTTGCTGTGAGTGAAACGCTCCCTGGAATCTTAGTGTTTGGAGGACTTGGATGTTGTAAAAAAACAACCCAGGCCTTTTTGTGGATGATGTCATCCTGATTTTTGGAGGTGTGTTCTGATCTAGTGAAAATCAATCTGAGAGAACAGAAAAATGGAAGAGAGAGAAGAGAGGGTAGGGGTAGGGGAGGGATAAATTAGGAGTTTGGAATTAGCAGACACAAACTACTGTACATAAAATAGATAAACAACAAGGACCTACTGTGTGGTACAGGGAACTATATTCAATATCCTGTAATAAACCATAATGGAAAAGAATATATATGTATGTATATACATATATATATAACTGAATCACTTTGCTGTACACCACAAACTAACACATTATAAAACAACTATAGTTCAGTTAAAAAAAAAAAAAAGAGAGGGAGAAAAGAGTAATGAGAGACACTTTGCTTCAGTTGTGGTTGCTCTTCAAAATAATATGGTCTAGAATGTGCTTTAATTTGTTCATGAATTGAACAATGTTTATAAAGCAGCTACTATGTGCCAGGCACTTTTCCAGATGATTAGGAAACAACAGTGAATAAAATAGGCAGCACCCCACCCTCTGACATTGCAGTGGGGGAAGAACAGGAAAAAACAAGCCTAATAAATAAGTAAATCACTTATTTACTTTTACTTAATTACTTAATTACTTAATTTACTTAATTTAATTACTTAATTTACTTAATTACTATTTACTTTAAATAAGTAAATAGTATGGTAGGAAGCATAAGTACTATTGAAATTGGAAACAAAGACCAGCAACCTTTGGGGCTATGAAGTAATAATAACAACAACTAATAACCTTTCTCCTCTTGCAGGAGAAAACACCTTTAATGGCATACTTTTGGTTCTTTGGTAACTAAGCCCCTTGGGTAAAATCCAAAACTGGTCTGCCTGTTATGGAAGAGAATTCAGTATAATGATATTTCAAGGAGGTTCCTGCATCTGATTTAATACATGGGTTATTACACCGTGAAACAATTATTGTACCGATGAGCTGTCAGAGATAAAATGAATGTTCCCATGAGGTATGGCTTATAAAGGAAAAGGAATAATCCCATCAAATAGGGCATTTCAGAAAGTGCTGCCCTCCTCTTAGAAAATGAAAAGTACTGCCTTTACTGGCTGAGGTTTGGGACAAGATGCAGGAAACTGAAGCCTGTCCCAGATCTGCACACACTTCTTGAGCCTGGTCAAGAGCAGAGAGCTGTGCTATAGCTGGCACCGTGAAGGATAAAAAGTGAAGTGAATACCACGCCACCACCCCCCCCCCCCCTTACCTTTTCTGGAGCATAACTTGCATCACGTTTGATTTCCTATTCTTAATATATGGTTGCATATTATATAGTACAATATTTATTTACTTTTTTGCATGCATCATCTTCGTGCATTGGACAGTATATTAATAAAAACAGCTAGTATTAATTCCAGCTGTGCTATGTGCTGGGCGCTCTGATAAGCCCTTGCAAACGTGAACTCAATCCTCATAGCAAACCTATGAGGTAGGAATTATTGTCCCCATTTTACAGATAAGGAGATGGAGGCTCAGAGAAGTTAACTTTCTTGTCCAGGGTCCTGTAGCCTGGGAGTAGGGAAAGGCGTGCTTTACCCAAGATCTGGTCTGACTTCATGTCCGTTCTCTTAGGCTGCTCTTCTGCCTCTGTCCTTACCCTTGAGAGATTTGGGGTGTTGAGGGCTGGGTTGGGAATGACTAAGCAGCTTTTGCTGCTTTATGTTGGCCTCCCTCTATCTCGTCCTATCTCATAGAAGCTTCACTTCAGGCAGGCAGGGAAGGGAAGAGATCTTGCTTAAAAACACACATAGCTCGTGTCTCCTTTTCTTCTCACTTTTCCTTGTCTACCTCCAGTTTCTAGAACTGCCATTAAGACCAGGGAAACAAACAGAGCTAGCGTGCAGTCTCCTGAGTCCCAGGGTACCTTAGAAACTTGGGGATTGGACCTGCTCCACCTGAGAGGAAGAGAGGGAAACAGATATATAGGTAGATCCCGGGGGCTCCTGCAGGTCCTAGGTCGGTAGAGCTAATTGAATCGGTATCATGTCCTGAGCTCCACCACCTCGATTCACATCGTACTCAGCCACTTGCCAATGGGTCGCTGTGAGCACGGTCATTTTCCCTGTCTTAAACTCAAGTCTTCTCACCTGTCCGATGGGGATAATAATAGCACTCACCTCAAGGAGTTGTAGTGGGGATTCAGTGAGGTAATGGGTGACCACGTACGTAGGACGAGCTTCATGAACAGAAGCCATGATTATCCCCAGCCTCTCTTTCTAACCTCCCTGTCATATTTTAAAGTCCCAGAGAAGAAAACAAACCAGAATGGAACCAAAAATAAGGCAGTGGGATGTGAGGACATCCATGTCGGCAGGCAGCAAGTCGCTGCTTATTTTAATTCCTGTTCCCACACACCGGCTTATTCACAAAATCCTCACTAAAATAAATGTACCTTGAAATGAGAGATGAATCTTATTTTGAGACTCGAATAACATGCTCTGGGGAGAACGCTTTTGTCTGTTTGTCTCATTCTTGTGGGAACTGTGTCCCCGAGGTAGGTCAGTGGGCTGTGCCCTCTTTGTTTATTGATGTGTTTTTGTTGAGGGTCATCTTGTGGGGTTAAAGGAAGAGAGTGGAGGAAAAGATAAGAATGCACGCACCAGGGCTTCCCTGGTGGCGCAGTGGTTGAGAATCTGCCTGCTAATGCAGGGGACACGGGTTCGAGCCCTGGTCTGGGAAGATCCCACATGCCACGGAGCAGCTGGGCCCGTGAGCCACAATTGCTGAGCCTGTGCGTCTGGAGCCTGTGCCCCGCAACGGGAGGGGCCGCGATAGAGAGAGGCCCGCGCACCGCGATGAAGGGCGGTCCCCGCACCGCGATGAAGAGTGGCCCCCGCTTGCCGCAACTGGAGAAAGCCCTCGCACGAACCGAAGACCCAATACAGACAAAAATAATAAATAAATAAATAAATAAATAAAAAAGAAAATCCTTTAAAAAAAAAAAAAAAAAAGAATGCACGCACCAGCCAGTCATTTAACTGGCCGTTATTGAGCACCTACTGCGTGCTCAGCCCTGGGATAAGAGGAACACATGCTTGGCCACCTTCTTTCCTAGTTTTACTGTGATTTCCAACATTGCCCCCTCTTCTCTGACCGATGAAATCAGGGTATGGTGAGGAGCCCCAGTCACTGAACTGGGGTCAGAAACTAAACCTGCTTCTCTAGTCTGTGTTAGACCCGGCCTTAGACCTTAGACCCTTTAGCAAACTCTGCTGGAAAATAGAAAACTCTGCTAAAAAATAGAAAAATGAGTTAGTGCTCAGTCAGAGGGCAATTAAAATGATGTAGAGTATCTGCTTATAAACATACGCCTGAGCAGTCCCTTTTTGTGTCAAAAGGTCATAAAAACAGGACTGTTAAAAAAAAAGAAAAAAAAGTACAGGTCCTTAAAAACAACAACAACAACAGGACAAAACATAGTTCCTGTTGGAGACCAAGGTTTCAATTTAGTTTGGGGACCAAAATAAACACTCGTGCGGCAACAGCAGGTAGCACTATCAGCTGTATAATTACGTCCGAAATTGCGAGGTCCGGGCTGTAAGGGCTGGGGCAGTTCAGAGAAGAAAGAGCTCACGTGGGCGGGGGAAAGCGAGGAGGCGTCGAGGGGCTGGGGCTCGGCTGAGGCTTGTGACGATGGGTGAGACAGGCAGAGTGGGAAGCAGCGAGCATTCTGTGCGGGAGAGGAGGCTACCTTGTCTGGAGAATGGCAGGGGCCCACGGATGCTAATACCGTCTGAGATAAGAAAGTGTTTTTACAGCGTGCCAGGTATCAGCCTCACAACCCTGCCAGATGGATGTGTTTGTGTCCTATTGCTGCAGGAACAAATTGCCACAGACGTCGCGCCTTAATACAACACCCATCTATCATCTCACAGTTATGTGGGTTAGAAGTCCAACATAGGTCTCTCGGGGCTGTGCTCCTTTCTGGAAGCTCCAGGAAGATTCCATTTCCTTGCTTTTTCCAGCTTCCAGAGGCAGCCCACATTCCTTGGCTCATGGTCGCTTCTTCCACCTTCAGAGCCAGCCACGGTGGGCTGAGTTCTCACACAGCATCTCTGATCTTTCTTTCTGTCCTCACCTCTCTCTGCCTCTCTTTTCTGCCTCCCTCTTCTACTTTTGAAGACCCTCGTGATTACATTGGATCCATCTGGATAATCCAGGATAACCTCCCCCATCTCAAGGTCAGCTGATTGGCAACCTTAATTCCCCTGCTATCTTAGTTGCCTTTTGCCATGTGAGTTGTCATATTCACATGTTCTGGGTGTTAACATGAACATCTGTGGGGGCATTATTCTGCCTACTGAAAGGGGTATTCCTATTATTCCCATGTTGCCAAAGAGGAAACTGAGGCTCATAGAGGGTAAGTGACTTGCCCAAAGTCATAGAGAGCCAGGAACTGTTAAGTTGGGACCCATGCCCCTGTTCAGACCTGCCAGTGGCTCTACATCGTGCTTTGGAGTCCAAAAGCTCTAGTAGGCATTTAGGGCCCTCTGTGCCCTTGACTCTTTGCACTTTTCCAGCCTATCATGGGAGGAGACCCACGGAGAGATCTTGTTTGGAACCAGAGAATTTACCCCTCCCTGCATTTCTATCTAGCATTGAGTTTTGTTTTTGTTGTTATTTTTTCTCCTCCTGGGAACAGATGAATTACTAGATAGATGTGCTTGTTATCATTGTACTTAAGCAAGTTACAGAGGTCTGGGCACCCCTTCCTGTGAGGCTGTCATGACCGAGAAGAACCTGCTTGGTCTGCATGTCCTTTGCTTAAAAGTCCTCTTTCCTTAGAGCTCATGCTTTCTTGCTTTTTTGGAATTTACTTAAGAGTAGAGAGAAATGGAATTGGAGAATGCCAGATGAGTGAATGAGTTGTGACGGTCTGTCACCATTTTCCCAAGGAAAAGCAGCGTGCGGGGTCAGAGCCCCACTCTCCCCTTCAGTGATCAGTCTTTCAGGGGGGCTCGGCTGATGGGCCAGGAGTCTCTGTGTTGTCCATCCACTTTATAGGGCGTCTTGCCCCAAGGCCCCTCCTTTGCTTGAGGAATTCCACAACAGGTGAGGTGAGGTTCATATCAGAACCTTCACTAGCTAAACTCTGCATTGGGGGAGAGTAATCAAGAGTGAAAGCCTTTGGCTGGTTTCACTTTCTGGACATCAGTAATTTTTAGTGTACTGATATTCAAAACAAAAAACACAAACAAAACAGAACCAAACACCGAGTGTGATTTGGGCAGAGAGTGGAGGCCGGTGCCAGGCGCTCAGCCCTGCCTCTCCTTCTCCTTAGACTTCCAGCTGCAGCCCCACCAGGCTGCATCTGCCCTGCTCGCCTTCCCTCGTCCCTGCCTCAGGAGTGAGTTTTTTCCCTGCTGCTCTGAATATCATCTCTCTCCTCAGGAATGCACAGCTCTAACCCCACCTCCTGGGGGAAGCTTTCCCCTCCTCCCAGCTGGAATGAATTCTTCCCTGACCTTTAGTTCCTTCGCTCTTGCGATTAACGTCGTAAGAGCTGTATAATCAGTCTGTTTCCTACTCTCAGTTCGAACTCAAGTTCTGTGGGTATTGTGGCAGAGACCTGGACCGTCTTGTTTTTTTTTGCTGTGTTCCCGGTGTCTGGAACAGTGCCTGACACACAGTTTGTGCTTGTTGAATGAATGGGTGTCTTCTTACACTAACGATAATAATGAACTTGATTGCTTATTAAGAGCAGACACTGGGCTCAACATTTCACAGGCATCATCTCAGTTAGCATTTACAGCAACTCAATGAGTAAGTACTGTTAGTCCAATTTTACAACTTAGGAAGCTGAGGTTTGGGGATTGGGTAACTTCCCCAGGTAGTAAATGGTGGATCCAGGACTCAGCCCAGGTCAGCCTGATTCTGGAGTCGGTGCTTTAAAAATGACTAAGCCAGTGGTTCCCAAAGTGTGGTTGCCAGACCAGCATCACCAGCATCACCTGAAAACTTGTTAGAAACGCAGATTCTTAGAACCCAACCCAGACCCAGTGAATCAGAAACTCTGAGAGCTTGATCCAGCAATCTGTGTGTTTCACAAGCCCTCCTGGTCATCCTGATGTCCACCCAGTTTTGAGAACCACTGTCCTAGTCTGTGCTGGGGTGGCTTTCAGATTTGGTTGTCTCTTAGAATCCCTGAAGAGCTTTTAAAACTCACCATGTTCAGGCCAGACCTCCAACCAATTAAATGGGAGGATCTGGGTTGGGAGTGGGGGAGCGACCCAGGCTCAGCATTTTTTTTTTTTTAATTTTTTAAAATGCATTTCAAATTTATTTATTTATTTACTTATGGCTGTGTTGGGTCTTCTTTTCTGTGCGAGGGCTTTCTCTAGTTGCAGCAAGCGGGGGCCACTCTTCATCGCAGTGCGCGGGCCTCTCACTATCGCGGCCTCTTTTGCTGCGGAGCACAGGCTCCAGACGCGCAGGCTTAGTAGTTGTGGCTCACGGGCCCAGTTGCTCCGCGGCATGTGGGATCTTCCCAGATCAGGGCTCGAACCTGCATCTCCTGCATTGGCAGGCAGATTCTCAACCACTGCGCCACCAGGGAAGCCCTCAGCATTTTTTTTTTTAACACTCCCCAGTTGCATCTAAAGTACGGTAAAGATGAGAACCACTTGCATATATATGTATCTTCTAACTATGACTGTTGAATGAATTCCTCCCTAGAACGGTGCTTCCTAAGCTTCAACGTGCACATGAGGCACCAGGAGATCTTATTCGAATGCAATTTCTGATTCAGGAGGTGTGGGGTGGGATCAGAGACTCTGCATTTCTACAAGCTCCAGAGGATGCTGATGGTTCTGGCCTGGGGACCAGACTTTAAGTAGCAAGGCTTTCCAGCCTAGACCGTGCTTATCCAGTAGGGTAGCCACTTGCCACATCTGACTATCTAAACGTAGGTTGAAATCAAAATTAAATAAAATAAAAACTCAATTTTTCAGTCATACTGGCCACATTTCAAGTACTTAAGAGATCCACATGACTAGTGGCTAAGGTATTGGACAGCACAGATAGAGAACGTTTCCACCATCGTAGAAAATTTTCTTGGACACCGCTGCTCTCGGATGTGAGTCTTGTGTTGGAAAGTACCATGAACTTTTACTTTTTGTACCTCTGGGACACTCTTGCACGCAGTGGAAGCTTAACAAATGTTTATTGAAGTTATTTTTAGTGGAAGGTCCAATGGTACCAAGCCTGTATTGAAAGGAAGTAATTCACTTTCTTGGACGGCTGCTAGGGAATTCATTAGTATGGTGTCAGTGAAACCCCTCCCCACCCTACCCAAAGGGAATTAAATGTACGCAAGGCCGGAGTAGGCAAGAAGGTATAATAGAGGCCCTGGCACCAGCCCCAACTTCATCGCCAGGACTCTCTTACTGCAGCCGAAATGGCCTTTTGGGCTCTGAAAAGAAAGGACTCTGGTTCCCCCTACAGGACTGTCCTGGAGTTTGCTGGATTAGCGTGAGATTAAGTCCGATGGAAGAGGAAAGGGCGACAAGCGAACTCAAACTCAAACGGGCAGTTTGTGGCTAGCAGAGGGGTGGGTTGGCTCACTTTGTCCTCCCATAAGGTACTTGGCATCTGATAACGACTCAACCACGATGACCAAGGGGGTTCCAGGTCACAGTGCCCAAGGTGTGGAAGGAAGGGCCTTTGAGAGTCCCCAGAGGTCACCTACTCCATAACTGAGGCGGCTGGACTTTCAACTCCTACATCTAGATTCTCTAAAGCCCAAAGCCTTCCAAGTAAACCCCTCCCTACAGTCAGTGGTTTTATTTAAAATAATAATAATAATAAAGGAAATTAAAAGTGTGACTTCTCTTTTTGGGGTCTGATGTCTTTGGGGGCAGAAAGAGGTTGAGAGAGAGAGAGCTTTAAAAGAGAAAGGTCTGTAACCAGAGTAGTGATAGATGTGTTCACATTATACATTTATATGTACGTGTATGTATATGTATATATGTGCATATACATATACAATATATCATTATCTCAGATAAGCTTACAAAGAATACTATGAAATAGGTGTCATTTTATAAATGGGGAAACCGAGGCATAGAGAGTTTCAGTAACTTGCTAAGAGTCACAGAGTAGGTACGTGGCAGAGCCAGGCTTCGGACCTGGGCAATCTACCTCCAAGGTCCATGTTTCTCAATACTATATTATGCTTAAGCTATAAGCTTATCTAGCCATAATAGTTACACTTTAAAAAATAAGTCTAACAGTCTTGTCCAATCAGATGAAAGACTAAAGCTTCCTCCTTGCCCCGGTCCCCTGACAAATCCTACCAGAATTGAATTGGTACTCCCAGGTGGGAAAGGAAATTGAGAGGAAAAGTAACTCATTCCATTCTTTGGAAAAATTGAGTCAATGACAATTCTATAACTTATCAGCTTTCAAACTTTTTTTTTTTTTTTACCAGCCCCCTCTTCTGAGCTTCTTGGTTTATTCTATACTAGTAGTCAAATGAGTAAAAATCATCCATGTTACTGTTGTTAGTCCATCTTGAATGGACCATCATGTTAGAGAATATGGGCTCTACTCTTCGCCCGAGCTTTATTTTATTTTGGAGGCGGGGCAGGAAGCCTCCGTGGCACATGCACCTTGGCAATGGCACTGAGACTGAATTGCTGTAGCGGGACAAGAAATGAATTCATTAAGTTCTGTCCCTGTGATTGGGCTCCGAAGAAGGCAGCCCCAGCAAAGTGGAATGCTAAAGGTTTTAGATGTTTGTCAGGAAGCTGATTGCTGTTCCAGTGGTTTCTGTAGCTGAAACTGCCTCTAGGGAAATTATTCCCCTGTAGGAGATTTCCAATTGTGTTCCCTTGATATTGCTTTGTCAGGGACATGCTTTAAATAAGATGCCCTCTGTAGGTAGCAGAGATTCTAAATCCTCTCTGACTTGTACAGCTCTGTGATATGCCAAATTGGAAATAACATTCTAAAATGAATGTCTTCAAGGAACAACTTCAGCAGTAGGTTTTCATCGATGCCAAACCCTCTCCAGATGGCTGTACTTCATCTGGGGTATTACTGGAACAGTCTCCCCAAGCAACCTAAATCCCTAGGACTGGACAGATATTTACCTTCCCATCGTCTTCAAAAAATAGATGCCTTGATTCTTCTCGATGAGATCAGGGCCGTGATGGATTGACCGGGCTAGCTGATCCAGTAGGGAGAAAATGAACACTGGGAAGCAGCTCCAAGACACTCATGCACTTATTCAACTGAACACCTACTGTGTGCAATTCACTGATTCCTAGGAGTGGCCCACAGATGGGGAAAACAGCTCTGCCTTAAAGATGTTGGTAATTTAATTGGGTGGGTACTTTATAAGGAAGAATGAACAATAAATGTCCAGGAGTTCAGAGGGAGGAAAGTTGGCCATCCCAGCCCAAAGTGGATCCCAGGTATCTAAAAAGTAAGCATATTCCTCTAGAGCAGTACTGGCCAGCACATTCCCTGGGAGCTCGTTAGAAGTGAAACTTCTCGGGACCCCATCCAAACCTATAGACTCTTTGGAGAGTGGAGCTGAGGAATTTGGTTTAATAAATTATCCAGGTAATTAATTGCCATATTGGGTTGGCCAAAAAATCTGTTTGGGTTTTTCTGTAACATCTTATGGAAAAACCCGAACGAAGTTTTTTTTGCCAACCCAATACATGCTGAACTGTGTATTAGATACATTAGTATATTAGTGTATATTATAATATAATTGACAGTATATTAGAATCGCCTGGGGAGCTTTGAGACTTCCCTCCCCACCTCCTCCCTCTGCCCCAGCCCCAGCCCCAGCCCCAGCCCCAGCCAGGCTGTACTTCAGACCAAGTACATCAGAATCACTAGGGTGGAACTCAGCCATCGTAATGCTTTAGAGTTCCCTGTGTAATTCCAACGTTCAGCTGAGTCTGAGAAGCCCTCCACAGGCATGGTTCTTAAATCAGGAACATACCTGAATACCTGAAAAACTTAGGAAACAAGAACAAATACATGTGATCCCCCTCCCAGATCTATTGAGTCAGAGTCTCCGGTCATCATTAAGGATAGTTGCTTTAGAACAAGGACAGTACGTATTCTAGATAGATCAGTGGCTTTCAAACTTTGGCGTGCATCAGAATCACCTGGAGGGCTGGTTAAAACATAGGTTGCTGGGCCCCATTCCCAGTTTCTGATTCAGTGTATCTGGGTTGGGGCCTGAGGGTGTGCCTTGCTAACAAGTTCCCGAGGAACGGCTGATGCTGTTAGTCTGGGGCTACACTTTGGGGACCAGTAGTCCAGCCTAGCGTGAGGCTGACCGTGATTTCTAGTAGTGGCTGCTATGCCCGTTTCCAGGATTCTCATATTCTAGTAAACCTTACTATTTTTACCTACCAAAATATCAGTATCTTTATGGATGTAATCCCTTATTTCAGTATATTTTTGAAATTAAAATCTGAATCATTTACATCTTGAGATATACCCAGTGTATTATATTCCACCGTATAATTTCAACTTGAACAGAGGGACCCTCTTTAGAAAGACCTCTGATCTTTCATATGTGACTCTATTCTAAGGTATTCCAAGTCCTGGGTTACTAGTGAGAATAAGGACCTTTGTTTGTGTTTATTAGTCACTCATATTTCCTCCAGAGCCAGTTTGGGTGGATATCTCTTCCTAAACTCCCTTGAATTGGGATAGAGTTGGCTCATTAAGGAAAATAGGAAGAGGATGTGTTGGAGATTTGGAACGAAGAAGGGAGGGGAGAGATCCCAGGCCCAACTCCCATCCCTTCCCTCAAGCCTGCCCTTCTCCCTCCTCTGAGATAAGAGTCCCTCAGCTCCCTTCTCCTGGAAAGGATTCTGATAGGGCCTGACCCCTCTCCTCCCCCAGGATCATTTACTTTAACAAACCTTCTTTCCCAGTCATCCTACCTGGAGACGCTGAGATGCCCAGGCCTGGACCTGGGCCTGCTGGCCAAGGTAAGGGCAGATGATGGGTGATGAGCAGGGCTCTGTTTTTAATGAAACACACTGTATTACTAGAAACAAGTACCAAACACCAGAAAGGCACCACTTTGCTCCCATATGACAATCACTATATTCAACTTCTCTTTTCCCAGATAAGAACTGAGCAACCCACCCCACAAAGGGGACTGTTTCCTTCAGTATTTCCTGGGTGGATTGAAAAACATCCTCCCGGCC
Organism: Balaenoptera acutorostrata; assembly: GCF_949987535.1. Lineage (NCBI taxonomy): Eukaryota > Metazoa > Chordata > Mammalia > Artiodactyla > Balaenopteridae > Balaenoptera > Balaenoptera acutorostrata. The sequence goes on from NC_080079.1 coordinate 58,534,566, forward strand.
CGACCAGGGGCACAGCAAACTCTTCCCTTTTGTAAAAACTCAGTCTCACAGTCTCCGACCTTTATATTCTCATCCAACCTCCCTCTCCACCCCTGTTTGTCTGCCTCTTTGTGAGTGTCTCGCCTCTTTTCTCCAACCACCCTACTTACCAGCCACTCCGACCCCAATTGCAGATATATCCCATCTCCACAACTTTGGTAGTTCCCCTGTCTAGCTGTCCTCTCTAAGTATTTACCTGAACTCAACCAGTTATGATCTGGACTCTTCTAAAACTATTATCATCTGTATCTCGAATGGGCAGTCTTCTGATGTTGGCTGTGTTTTTATAAGGAATACGTACAAGTCCTGGCTCAACTAGATCAGGAATTGGCAAGTCTGGCTCACTGCCTATTTTTGTAAATAAAGTTTTATTAAAACACAGCCACCCATTCATTTACATATTGTCTTTGGCAATGAGACAGAGACTTATGGCTCACAAAGCCTAAAAGATTTACTATCTGGCTTTTTACAGAAAGTTTGTGATCTGACCCCTGCTCTAGATCAGCAACTGTGTTACATATTCTTGTACATTCCTCTAAAGGTCTGCACATCCTAGCTACTAATCAGTTTTGATAAAATGAACTTTCCTCTGATATTGGTTAGAAAGGTACTAGTAATAAAACAAAATCTTATATTTGCTGTTTTATTGTTATTATGATTAGAGTTACCATGTATTATGTAGCAGGTATTGCACCAAACTCTTTATATGCTTTCTCATTTCATCCTCTTAACAGCCCTATAAGACAGAAGAACCTGGAACTGGTGGAGGTGAACTGTCTCCTTAGCTCTGACTTCTGAAAGTGATGCAGTAAGGATTTAAACTCAGGGCTTTGTGATCTTAGAGCCTACGCTTTTAATTACTACTAGGTACTCACTGTTCAGTACTAGCCCTTATACGTGAGGAGAGATGGAAATCTTCAAAAACCCTATCAAGGAGAGAAGGCATATAAACAAAACTGGCGTATGGTAACAAGGGAACTAGGAAGAGGCAGTGGCCCTGAAAGCGAGCACCTCCTTAGATTTTGTTCCTTGGGCCCCTCACTCACCTTACCCTAATCTCAGCCCTAGTTTAAGGAACCCTATTATGTTGTTATTATCTTTTTCACTTATTCTTTCACTCAACAAACCTTAAAACAACTGTAATATGTTAGTTGCTGTGCTGGGCTTGGAGTTTAAACTGTGAATAAGATGTCTTTCCCCCATGATGGGAAAGACAAGTCTACAAACCCCAGGCTGTAAACCCAAATGTTTACAGAGACAGGAAGATGACAAATGAGTGAAGCCTGACAGGGAAGGCTGTCTGGCTGGGTAGTGAATACTCCTCTTAAAAGCATAGCCGTTGATCACCTTTGGCTGATTCTTGCCATATTGACACCTTCTCAATGTCCAGTGGCAACTTCTCCCCCTCCCTCTCCCCGTCTGCCCTCTGTCCTTCCCCCCACTCTCTCTCCTGCATCTTCTCCTCACCCTCCTCTTCCTGCCCCTCCCCCCCATTCCCCCTCCTCCTCCTCCAGATCAATTATTTTTGGCTACAGTGACTTGCCTTTTAGAAACTGATGTAGGCTATTTCTCTGCCAGGGACACAGGAAATTCTGGTGTCTTCTCTATAGAATATGGTCTTCTTAGACTGTTTTCCCTCTTACTACATCTATTGTCTGGTATCATTACAAAGCCTATGACTTGGCATCTGTTGACAACACTGAAGTGGTTACAGCAGATTAACAACTAAATATTCTTAACATGGTAGGTGAATATTTTAGGCAACTTAAGACACTGTAACTTGACTTTGCAAACCAAGTCAGAAATCCTTTCCCAAATGTTATGGCCACTGGAGCAAAGTGCACATTGTCTGAGGCCCTCTTATGCTGATTTTTCATTTTTAAAATTTATTTTAGGCGATATGCCTTTGCTTCCCTCCCGTTAGTCAAAGCACTTCTAGTCTGGTGGAGAGGAAGGGCCAGGCTCGATTGCAAGCACAAAGGGACCTATGAGAAACACAGAATTCTGTGTTTTACCTGCATTTACCTGCCCCCCGGTGTCTGTCCTCTTCCAGTAACTCAGAGGCTCTCCCCAGCCCCTCGCTTCAGCACCCTTGCGTTTTCCAGGCCACTGTTCTGCAAAGATTTGCTGTGTAGTGCTGCCACCTAGTGAGAGAAAGTAGGAATGGACACCATAAGAGCTGCTGTCCTCAGAATTCGCTCTTCTTGAATCCTGGTTAATTAACCTCAGCTGAAATTAGGTCTAAGGTGTTTTTTCTTTTTTAATAATTTATTTATTTATTTAGTTTGGGCTGTGTTGGGTCTTCGTTGCTGCGCGCGGGCTTTCTCTAGTTGTGGCGAGCGGGGGGGCTACTCTTCGTTGCAGTGCACGGGCTCCTCATTGCAGTGGCTTCTCTTGTTGCGGAGCATGGGCTCTAGGCACGCGGGCTTCAGTAGTTGCGGCTCGTGGGCTCAGTAGTTGTGGCTCACGGGCTCTAGAGTGCAGGCTCAGTAGTTGTGGCGCACGGGCTTAGTTGTTCCACGACACGTGGGATCTTCCCGGACCAGGGTTCAAACCCATGTCCCCTGCATTGGCAGGCAGATTCTTAACCACTGCACCACCAGGGAAGCCCAGGTCTAAGTTTTTGATGCTGAGAAGATAACCCATCCCTCAAAGGGTCCCCAGACTATGTTTAGAAGCCTGAAAAAGATGACTGTCAGTCCAATAGCTAGGATTTTGAGAAGGAGGCATATGTATTCAGGCTAAACGTGTGCTGAAACCACTCCCCTAACAAAACCAAATCTCAGCGGGCATCCAACACAGGTCTAGGAGAGGAATTCTAGCCTGAATCCAGAGTGAAGGTGTTACCTGTTTCATTAAAGTGAAGGACCATCTTCAATTGTTTACATAATCTTTTTAAGCCCAGGAGGATATTTTCCTCCCGTCTTTTGACTGAATTGGTTTTGGATTTGAAAGAAATATTGAAGTGATCAGTCACTTTCCTTTTCACACATCAAGCTGTCAGCTTACAAAAATGAAAGAATTCACAGATTCTGAATAGACATGTTTGTCAAACCTAAACAGAAATAGGAACTTTATTAATAAACTTGAGTGTAGTCAAAATACATATACCTCAATATAGCAGCACCTATATATGAAACAGAACTGTGATGCTGAAATGAGATGCCTCTGTGTTAGTAGTAGTATTTTACTGTTTCCTCCTGGGAGGCGAGTTAGCAGAATATTACCATTGATTACCATTGGGTGGGTTTCAAAGGTCATTTCTGTAGAAGGTAATAGAGCTTTTCATATAATATGCTTTCAGTCCCCTAGTAGATGCAGAATAATATGAAAAGAGGCCGAAAAAAGTTGTGAATATTTTTTATCCTGAATTGTATCAACTCATTTTAGGGAAGAGAAAGCCTGTTTATTTTTCCTGTTATGATATTTCTGTCATTTCCTTTGACTCTCTGGCTGGATTTCATCTCAGCAAAGTTGAAATATATATATATTTTAGATGGGGAAAAAAAAAAGAGGGGAAGAGACCAGAAGAGGAGTGAGAGCTACAATAGAAGGAAAAACAGAATTCTGGATGCCCTCTTGCCATATGGAAAGTTTAGAGATTTCAAGGAGGAAACACATTCGAGCAGTTGGCTGTGTTATTCCAGGGATAACAGGAATCCTGGAAGCATTTGTGGTTGGTGAAGGGACACTTCAGTTATCTGACTCTGGCTGCTAGAATGAGGCAGTTAACAGGGCAAGAAAAACAAATACCCATGCGTACAGATCTCCTTTTGTCCAAATTGCTTCCACTGGGTATAGGTAGCAAAGGAAAACAACTGCTTCCGGAGGGGAAAGAGCTACTGAGTCATCCTGGAATTAGGTTTCCAGAGCCCTACAGGTTCCAGGATCTTCAAAAATGATCAGTAGCGTGTGTGTGTGTGTGTCCAGGAGGACGGGGCGGGGGTGGTTTGTGTGTGTTTTAAAATAGCCAACCCATGTTGAAGTCGCAATCTGAAAATGTGTGTGGAGAGAAAATCTTCGTGATTCTTAGCTCTAATGGGCCAATTTATGAAGCCAGTGTTCTCTCTCTTCTCTGCTGGTGTGTGTGCAGCCTGGCCACCCTTTATGCCAAAGACCTTGAGCAGACCTTGGCTGAAACCCCAAGGTATACTCCCTGTTCTCTGTCAGCAGCGATCTGTGGAACGGATTGGTGTGGGCTGCGTTGCCTTGGGCAGAGTTCATGTGTCATTCAGGAGGCGATGCATCAGGCCACAGAGGCAGAAGGAGGCTGCCTTATGTCCAAGGAAATGAGTGAATCAGAAAGCCGGATGGGGGCCACCTCTAAGGACGTGAGGAATCGCAGAGAGCAAAACTGGAAGGACTTGGGAACAATGTGTCCTTTATTGTACTTACGAGAAAACGGGGGCCCAGGGATGCCAAGGAATTGGCCCACATTTCTTCTACTAATTAATTAATTCTTCCATGTATTCCACACTGATGCCTGAGTGCCTCTCGGGCCAGGCTTTGTTCTCAGACCCGGGGTTATGAAGTGGGCAGGTGTCACACAGGGAACAGAAGCTTGTCACAAGTCAGTCTAAAAGCGAAACCTGATTGAGAGCCAAGAGTCTAGGGACGGAAAAAGGGGGAAAGGAGAAAAAGAGATCTACCTTGGTGCTGTACAGTTTGGGCACTGATTTGACAATCTTTAATAATGATAATAACTGTCAGTGTATAATGGGAGGTTAGCCCACGTAACATTTCTTAGCACCCACCAGACTCGTCATTGCAGTGGTACTTATAAGATTATTTTTGAGTCTCCTTCTCCTGCTCTGGACCCCGACTTTGAGTCCCACCATGCAGGTACCTTTCTTGGCTCTATGTTTTACCCCCAGAACCTGCCAGAACACTTGACATATGGTAAATATCCATTGAGTGAATGATAAAATGACAAGGGTGCCCAAGTTCCATTCTATAAGATAAGGCTCAGCAAACTTCTATAAAGAGCCAGATAGTAAATGTTTTAGGCTTTGGGGGGCCAGGTGGTCTCTGTCACAATTATTCAGCTCTGCCTTTGTAGCAGGAAAGCTGCCATAGACAATACGTGAAAGAATGGGCATGGCTATATCCCACCAAAACTTTGAGGACACTGAAATTTTAATTTCATCCAATTTCATGTCCATGAAATATTATTGTACTAATATTTTTGAACTATTTAAAAATGTAAAAAAAAAAAATTCTTGGCTTGCAGGTTGTATGGCAAGAGGTGAAAGGTCAGATTTGGCCCACAGGCTACAGCTTACCATCTGCTGCTATAGGAGTAGCTTAATGGTTAGAGTAAAGGTTTTATGAGATTTTTAATTGATTGACTGGCTCATCCATTCAAGCATTTACTGAGGACATGCTCTGTGCCAGGCTCTGTATCAGGCAATGGACATACAACAGAAATAGGACACGGTGTCTGTCTTCAAATGGTTTAATATCTAATTGAAGAAGATACATGTAAAAATAAAAGTGTAATAAACATATATAGTGAAGTGACCTAAGCTTGGCCCAGGGAAGGAGTGGTCAGTTGTATCCCATTCACAGAGGTGGTGTTGTTTGCACCACCAGGGTCTGAATGATGCCCAGGAATAGACAGGGAAGGAGCCACGTGAGGAAAGGTTCCGAAGCGGTTTCTTTTATGGGGCCTGAATCCCTCTCCTGCAGGTAGGTGTGATGACAAGGCCCTGGAATGGCAGCCCTGGGAGGCAGGGGCCGTATCGGCCAGGACTTGGAGTCACGTGGGAGGGAGTTTGCAGTATGCATGTCTGATCTTGGAATTGTCTCTCTGAAAATCTTTTAGAATCCAGAAGTCTACAGGAAAGCGTGTGGAGAACACCCTGTGGGGAGAAATCAGGAGGGAAGTAGTTTGGAGATGGGGGACTACTTGAGACTACCCAGAATCTAAGGGAGAAGTCATAAGGGCCTGTGTTCATTAATGCAGAAGCAGGAGTTATGGAGAGGTTGAGGGGATCAAGAGAAAGATTAAGGAGAAAGACCCTAATAGGCCTTGTGGCTGATGGATGTGTGGAGGATGAGGGGGGTAGGAAAAATCTAGAATGATTGGTTTGGGTTTGGATGTCTCCCCATGAATGGTACCATCACCCACCCACAGAAGATAGTGAAGGGCGGCATGTTTTAGGAGAGGGTAATTGGATCTCTCGTGCTTCCTTCTTTGGTGAATTTTTAAAGAGTTCTCCTCATAAGGTTTAATTCCTGTATCTGTCAAACAGGAATAATTATTTCTGTACTTCTCTGGGGAAACAGAATTGGAATGACTGGCCTCTCTCGGCAGTCAGAATGATGATTAGTTATCAGTATAAAGACAAGATCATTATCTTCAGCAGGTCAGATCTTTGAAGGAGGAGTCATGACAGTGTAGTAAATGAGAACCACACTGCCCATTTCATTAATGTATGTGAGGCGCTCTAAAATTAATTGGGGATTTCCAGCCTACACCTTTCAAATGTCACAGGCATCTTTCCAACATTCCCTATTTACAGATTGGAAAATCAATGTAGATGGAGTGATTTCCCCACTGCCTCTAAGTCAGTTTGCCTGTCTAGCACTCAAAAGCTTTCTGTGCGTTCCCTCTCTCTTTGCCCATTGGAGAGTGCCAGTGGATTTTTATTTTTACTTTCCGTGTAAGTTCCACGAATGCCATGTTAAGAACCATTGTTTTAAAAGTTTCCAGATACTTCTCATCTACGTAGAGACCAAAAATTCACCTTTGCCGGTGACTTTTATTCTTTACTTTTCTTCGTTTTTCATTTTTTCTTACACTTCATTTTATTTTTTTTAATTGAAGTATAATTGATTTACAATGTTGTGTTAGTTTCAGGTATACAGCAAAGTGATTCAGTTATACATATATATTCTTTCTCAGATTCTTTTCCCTTATAGGTTATTATGAGATATTGAGTATAGTTCCCTGTCCTATAAGTAGGTCCTTGTTGGTTGTCTATTTTATATATAGTAGTGTGTATATGTTAATCCCAAACTCCTAATTTATCCCTAGCCCTCCCCCCTTCTCCTTTGGTAACCATTTCTTTTCTATGTCTGCGTGTCTATTTCTGTTTTATAAATATGTTCATTTGTAGCTTTTTTTTTTTAGATTCCACATATTAGCAGTATCATTTGTCTTTCTCTGTGATTTTTAGATAATTTCGTTAGAGATTAAAAAAGATTTAAGAAGAAACATTCCTAGTTCCTCTCAGTTGGCTTGGGTCTTCCCAGTCTCCATCTTGATCAAAACTAGAGGCAAAGATATTATCTCTACATTGTAGTCAGAAAACAATAAAAGTCCCTGTCTGTTTTATTTCCTGACAATGGAAAGTGGTCCAGGAAAACATTAGTAATGATACAAGTAACATAAGGTTGGATTCTAAAAGGTTTTGCATAATACTTTTCTTGTCTGTCTGTTTCTGGCCAGTCTTAATTAAATAATCTGTTATACTCCAGCTAATGGTTTATTTCTCTATCACCAACAATTTTGAAATCTTTCAAAATACTTTTGGGGATTCCAGAGCAAATGGCCTTAAACACCAACTTAATTGTCTGAGAGATTTTATTTGCTTATTAGAACTGTTGGGGCCATAGCATTATCTGCATGGGGGAGTAATTCCCCTGCTGCAGTCACTTTTACTGTTCCTTGCTCCTAGGATTATAGTTCTTTTTATATAAAAGGATGCTTGGAATGGGGCCACTCAGAGTACCAATTTTGGGTGTTTTTAACTGGGCCCAAAGTAATAACAATTTGAGTAGACTCAGAGTACCTCTTGGAGCCTGGGAAAGGCAGAGAGAGAAAAGAGCAGGATTTGGGGATGTAATTCGAGATTAATACGTGATTCAACAGATAATGTATTGATCGTAGCTCTGCGCTTGCCTTGCATGGGATGCTGTGAAACATAAGACACAATATCAGCCTAGAGTAGCTTATTCCTGTTATGGATGTGGGAATTCAAAATACCCGTCTACAACAGGAGCGTGAAGTCTTTGATGAGTGTGATATATATATAACAATATATATAACAGATGAATATATATTAAATATAGTTTAATACATAAATACATTTATGTAAAATGTATATAAGTATAGCTTTATATTTACACATAAATATGTAAATGGGTAAAATTTACACATAAATATGTAAATGGGTAAATTTTACATATAAACATGTAAATATAAATAGGTAAATAGAACAGGAATGCATAAACATTTAAATAATAACACTGAAGAGTAACCATGAAAAGATGTGCATTGTACACGCAGATGCACTTTTTACTTTGGATAGAATTCACACGTTACCCATGCGTTGATTACATGAGACACGCACATATCTGTACACACACGTAATTGAGTTCAACCTAGGAGCAGAGTAATTGAATGATAGAACCTCATGTGCCTGACTTTCTCAGATCAGGTATCTTGTTGGCACAAGGCAGTAACTAATATTAAAACCAGTGGCATATACCAGTAGTTCCAAATGGAAAATCCTCCCTTGTCCTGCTCACCTTGCCCTGAGTGAATGAATACAGCATCAGCAAAACAGTTCTTATTTATTTCCCTACCCCACATCTGCCCTTGAAGGCTATCACATGGGCGAGGAATGGCGAACAGGCAGACAATGTTTCCATCATCAGGCGGCGCCAGCCAAGCCCGTGACTGACCTTACCGAGTGGATGGAAGAGCCTTGGAGAGACTGCGCCTCCTAGAAAAATAGGCTTGTAAGTCAAGAGCAGGGTGTCAGCTCCCTGTGGAATTTCATGGCGAGAGTGAAAGCAGACCTAAATTTTGAGCTGTTGAGTCTCCTGCTTGAACATTCAATTCTTAGCTTGAAAGAAATCTCAGTGCCAAAGGGGAGTATCCATAGGAGTGGAGTGGCCTCCATGACAAACAGAAACTGTGGTGTATCAGGATGGCTTGAGTTTACGTGTATTTGTAAGACACACAGCATTTCTACAGCTCTTCTACTGCATGAAAGCATTTTGTGAATGCTATTGTATTTAATCAACTCTGTGAGTAGGGCTTCTTTTTCTCCCCGGTTTGGCAAGCGTGGGTAAAGATGTTCCGAGAGGCCTGTGATTGGTCCCATATCCCACACCTGGAAGGTGGCATGGCCAGGGCTAGAATTAAGGGTCTTTTTACCAGTCACATTACCACTCTGATATGAGAGCTATAGCGAGGCTCTGCCTTCTCAGTGCTGACTAGTTTAAGTGTATGTTCAGATGAGGTGAATTATTATCTGGTTTGGGAACCACATGTATGTGAGAGTTGAAAGCAGAGAGCTGTGCCTATTCCATGGGACTTGCTGGGGAAATGGGACTTAATCTGAGCCTTAAAGCATAGGTGGGGTTTGACTCAGTGGAGTGAAGAGGAGAGGGTGTTCCAGACGAGAGAAAAAGGTAAGCGGAAGGAGGAATTTGCATGCTGCTTTGGGGAGCCAGTAAGGAGACTAGTTTGGATGTATCTGAGTGTTTGTGCGGGGGTGGGGTAGCTGATGGATCTGCACTGGTGGTGAACGTAACTCGAATGGGTTCACCCCCTAAACGGCAGGCTGTTGGAAGCCCCCTTTGGGGAAGATCAGGGCACTGGAGGAGAGCCTTGCCTGTCACTCGGTTAAGCTCCTTCCCTTTGGCTCCCTCCTACAGATGCACAGTAGATGGAACTCATCCAGTTACCCATCTACCCACTCCTTCATTTCATGTCATTTTGTTGCATTCAGCACACATTTATTGTGTACCTGCTCTGCGCCAGGCACCATGTTAAATCTTAGTGAAGTTACTAAAAGGAACCCTCAATATTTAGTGAATTAATACATGAATGAAAGAACAAAAGAAACGGGATAGTAATTTAAGAAGAAAGAGAGAAGGCAGTGATATAGTAGAAGAAAAGAAAGAAAGGAGGAGATGGTGATACTGGACTATTTTTTTCCTAATACAAAAGCAAGAAATGCGGTGGCTTTTCATAACTGGCCTAGAATGCCATCTTGGGGGCTTAGGAAAAAATCAAAATGTATTAGAGCTCTCTTTAGACATTGGACAGCTTATGGCAGCATCTAAAATTGCTGGTAAAATTATGACCTTGTAATTCATAATATGTATTATATATTACATATTATGTACTATATATTATGTATTATTATGTAATACATATGTTATGTAATATATTATGTATTATTATGTATTACATAATATGTGTAATATATTCCTTAGCACGCAGTGTGATTTATATACCAAGTCAGTTGCTTTAAAAAGGAATGGGGAGAAAACTCACACAACCGGAAGTGTGTAAAGTGTTGTTATTTTTAATGTATAATTCTTTCATCTAAACCCCCATTGATAGAGGAGGGGTGGTGTGCTGTGGGTCAAGGTTATCGGCACAGTTCTTGCAGTGCTGGGTGGGGGTGTAAGGGTTACTTATTACGCTTACACACTGGGGGCCAGGCTGCAATATCCAGAACACAGAATCCTACCCACTCTCTCCTAAAGAGAGCCATCACCTTGAACCCCTTCTTCTCCTGAAATTATACCTAAGCATCTACTAGAACTTGACCTTGACTTGCATTAAACCCAAGCAAGAAACCTAACGTCCTCTGGGAATCATCTCTCTCTGGAAGATGAAGGGGCTCTGTAGGACAGTTGTTAGGAGGCCATAAATGGGATTTTCACCACGTGTTCTAAGTCAGCACGGTTTTGGTCCCTGTTATGGAGCTAGCAAGGGAAAGAGCCAGGAGCAGGCTAGGACCCATGGAGGAGGGGCTGTGGGAAATATCAGATTCATACAAGTCTGCCTTCTGTGAGAAGGTAGAGGGAGAGGAGACCCTGCAGCCCAGTGATGAGGGGCGAAAAGCCCTGCACAGGAGTCCAGAGACCCAATTATGGTCCAGGCTGGGCCCCTGCCAGTCTGGTTGACCTTGAACAACTCACCTGTGAAAAGGACACGAGCTCTTGCCTTTGCTCCCTAAGGGAATTATTGTGAAGATCAAAGGAACTATATTATCTCTTTTAATCCTGAGCCAATGGCTAGGGTCATTATTTTTCTCTTGCTCTGCCTGTTTCATTTTCCTCTCGTTGCACGCAGTCCTTTTACCTCAGTGAAGATTCTCAAGGATGATGACCTGACTCAGACTTCCTTCTGTCTCGGTGTATTTTCTTTTGTTCAGTCTCATTTCTGTCTTTCCACTTATTCCTGACTGTTTTCTCTGAGCCTGTTAGAAATCTGGTCACTTCCCTGTGTAGGACCTGTTTATACTCCTCCTTTGACGTGATCACAGGCTTCTCTAGATCAGACCCTTACATTCTCCTGACTCATTTCCTGTCTTCCCCTAACCCATGGGGCACCAGAGGCAAGGAGAATGGAGGCAGCTCGTTGCTGAGCAGAAGGGCCTTGCTGGGGCATTCGGGATGCAGGTGACCAGAGGCCATTGCTCACTGCACTGGTCCTGGAGAGGGTGCCAGGATGCTGTCCCTATTAAAGGCAGTGGGGCTTGGAGGACACTGCAGCGTCCTGCTCAGAACCGCCCAGCCTTTGGCCATCCCTGAGGAACTTGGCCTAGGATGACGGGCTTTGACTTTGGTTGGTACCTTGCTTCTCCAAAACCCTAAACATGCCTCCAGTCCCTCCAAGATCAGCTCTTATTTTATTCCAACACGAAGAAGATTTCATTTTATGGGATTGAGTAAAAGAAGTCTGGACATCTTAATTGTATGTTTCCAAAATAATTCTTTTATAATTTTTATTAAAATGACACATTGTCATATAAAAGAAATGGAAGTAACACAGAAAATGCAAAGAATACATCAAATAAACTAAAACATCATACAATTTTTGATAACATTAGGTGAAGATCATTTCAGACGTCTTTCCACACATTAGATAAATGAATGTTAGATAAACAGAAATTCATATAAAATGAGTTCATACTACACATGCTGTTTTAAAAATAAAAATGTCAAATTTAAGTTTATTTGAACATAACAGGAAAAAATTGAACTGAAGGAATCGTTAAACATTGGTAACTTTTAGTTCCTAAGACATGTGGGTGTGATTAGGAGAAAACAATTAGGAAAACTAATGGAGGTGGAGTCATGCTTTAACTTTTTTTTTTAAATTTGATGTAATAATGATGAACTTTCTGCTGTGAAAGGAGAGAAAGTTACCACATTTACATTTCCTCCCACATGCTTTCCCCTCACAAATTAGTTATTTTTAATTTGTCAAGGTTTTATAACATTCTCTTCTGGAACTAGAGTTCCCATTTTCATTTGGTCTTAGTTAAGTATTTTAAAGTGTGAAGTATTCACCCCAGGTCCTGTTTTTTCAGAGCTTCTTCTTACTGTTTTAGAGCAGATGGTAGTGGGGAAGGAAGATCCTTGGATTCAGGGTTATTCAGGATGAAATCTCTGGTGTGGGAGGTATGGCTTGGGGTAGAGGAGGCCTGAGCAGTGACTGATCATGGGCTTGGGGGATGTAGAACAGTGCAGGAGTGTTGTTGGCCTCTGGAGCTGGACTGCCTAGCCTTGAACCCTGCTCCATCACCTAATTGCTGGGTGAGCTCGGGCAAGCTATTTAACCTCTCTGTGCCTCAATTGCTGCATCTGTATAAGGGGGACAACTACTGCCCCCTCATTTAGGGTTTTGTGGGGATGAAATGAGTTATTTAAAAATGCTCAGAAAGGTATCCGACCCACTGGAAGTGTTTCTCTTATTAGAAAATCATGCTTTTTGGAGACGAGTATGTAGCAGGCGAGAAAGCATGTTTTCAGAACCTCAAACTCCTCTCCCTTCGCTAATCATTTGCAGGGATCTTTTAAAATGTCAAATCCTTTTCAATCCAGTCATGTTGTTCACTTGCTTTAAACTCTTTTATGCCTTTCCTTGTTCTTTTTTTTCTTTAACATCTTTATTGGAGTATAATTGCTTTACAGTGGTGTTACTTTCTGCTTTATAACAAAGTGAATCAGCTATACATATACATATATCCCCATATCTCCTCCCTCTTGCATCTCCCTCCCACCCTCCCTATCCCACCCCTCTAGGTGGACACAAAGCACTGAGCTGATCTCCCTGTGCTAAGCGGCTGCTTCCCACTAGCTAGCTATTTTACATTTGGTAGTATATATAAGTCCATGCCACTCTCTCACTTTGTCCCAGCCTACCCTTCCCCCTCCCTGTGTCCTCAAGTCCATTCTCTACGTCTGTGTCTTTATTCCTGTCCTGCCCCTAGGTTCTTCATAACCTTTTTTTTTTTTTTTTTAGATTCCATATATATGTTTTAGCATATGGTATTTGTTTTTCTCTTTCTGACTTACTTCACTCTGTATGACAGACTCTAGGTCCATCCACCTCACTACAAATAACTCAATTTCCTTTCTTTTTATGGCTGAGTAATATTCCATTGTATATATGTGCCACATCTTCTTTATCCATTCATCTGTCAGTGGACACTTAGGTTGCTTCCATGTCCTGGCTATTGTAAATAGAGCTGCAATGAATATTGTGGTACATGACTCCTTTTTTTTTTTAATTTATTTTAATTTTGGCTGTGTTGGGGCTTCATTGCTGTGCGCGGGTTTTCTCTAGTAGCGGGGGCTACTTTTAGTTGCAGTGCATGGGCTTCTCACTGTGGTGGCTTCTCTTGTTGTGGAGCACGGGCTCCAGACGCGCGGGCTTCAGTAGTTGTGGCACACGGTCTTAGTTGCTCCGTGGCATGTGGGATCTTCCTGGACCAAGGCTTGAACCTGTGTCCCCTGCATTGGCAGGTGGATTCTTAACCACTGCGCCACCAGGGAAGTCCCCATGACAACTTTTTGAATTATGGTTTTCATAGGGTATATGCCCAGTAGTGGGATTGCTGGGTCGTATGGTAGTTCTATTTTTAGCTTTTTAAGGAACCTCCATACTGTTCTCCATAGTGGCTGTATCAATTTACATTCCCACCAACAGTACACAAGGGTTCCCTTTTCTCCACACCCTCTCCAGCATTTATTGTTTGTAGATTTTTTGGTGATGGCTATTCTGACCGGAGTGAGGTGATACCTCATTGTAGTTTTGATGTGCATTTCTCTAATGATTAGTGCCGTGGAGCATTCTTTCATGTGTCTGTTGGCAATCTGTATATCTTCTCTGGAGAAATATCTATTTAGGTCTTCTGCCCATTTTTGGATTGGGTTGTTTGTTTTTTTCATATTGAGCTGCATGAGCTGCTTGTAAATTTTGGAGATTAATCCTTTGTCAGCTGCTTCATTTGCAAATATTTTCTCCCATTCTGAGGGTTGTCTTTTCATCTTGTTTATGATTTCCTTTGCTGTGCAAAAGCTTTTCAGTGTCATTAGGTCCCATTTGTTTATTTTTGTTTTTATTTCCATTTCTCTAGGAGGTGGGTCAAAAAAGTTCTTGCTGTGATTTATGTCATAGAGTGTTCTGCCTATGTTTTCCTCTAAGAGTTTGATAGTGTCTGGCCTTACATTTAGGTCTTTAATCCATTTTGAGTTTATTTTTGTGTATGGTGTTAGAGAGTGTTCTAATTTCATTGTTTTACATGTAGCTGTCCAGTTTTCCCAGCACCACTTACTGAAGAGGCTGTCTTTTCTCCATTGTATATTCTTGCCTCCTTTATCAATGATAAGGTGACCATATGTGCGTGGGTTTATCTCTGGGCTTTCTCTCCTGTTCCATTGGTCTGTATTTCTGTTTTTGTGCCAGTACCATATTGTCTTGATTACTGTAGCTTTGTAGTATTGTCTGAAGTCTGGGAGCCTGATTCCTCCAGCTCCATTTTTCTTTCTCAAGACTGCTTTGTCTCTTCGGGGTCTTTTGTGTTTCCATACAAATTGTGAAATTTTTTGTTCTAGTTCTGTGAAAAATGCCATTGGTAGTTTGCTAGGGATTGCATTGAATCTGTAGATTGCTTTGGGTAGTATAGTCATTTTCACAATGTTGATTCTTCCAATCCAAGAACATGGTATCTCTCTCCATCTGTTTGTATCATCTTTAATTTCTTTCATCAGTGTCTTATAGTTTTCTGCATACAGGTCTTCTGTCTCCTTAGATAGGATTATTCCTAGGTATTTTATTGTTTTTGTTGCAATGGTAAATGGGAGTGTTTTCTTAATTTCTGTTTCAGATTCTTCATTTTTAGTGTATAGGAATGCAAGAGATTTCTGTGCATTAATTTTGTATCCTGCTACTTTACCAAATTCATCGATTAGCTCTAGTAGTTTTCTGGTAATGTCTTTAGGAGTCTCTATGTATAGTATCATGTCATCTGCAAACAGTGACAGCTTTACTTCTTCCTTTCTGATTTGGATTCATTTGATTTCTTTTTCTTCTCTGATTGCTGTGGCTAAAACTTCCAAAACTATGTTGAATAATAGTGGTGAGAGTGGGCAACCTTGTCTTGTTCCTGATCTTAGTGGAAATGGTTCAGTTTTTCACCATTGAGAATGATGTTGGCTGTGGGTTTGTCATATATGGCCTTTATTATGTTGAGGTAAGTTCCCTCTATGCCTACTTTTTGGAGGGTTTTTATCATAAATGGGTGTTGAATTTTGTCAAAAGCTTTTTTGCGTCAGTTGAGATGATCATATGGTTTTTCTCTTTCAGTTTGTTAATATGGTGTATCACATTGATTGATTTGCATATATTGAAGAATCCTTGCATTCCTGGGATAAACCCCACTTGATCATAATGTATGATCCTTTTAATGTGCTGTTGGATTCTGTTTGCTAGTATTTTGTTGAGGATTTTTGCATCTATGTTTATCATTGATATTGGCCTGTAGTTTTCTTTTTTTGTAACATCTTTGTCTGGTTTTGGTATCAGGGTGATGGTGGCCTCGTAGGATGAGTTTGGGAGTGTTCCTCCCTCTGCTGTATTTTGGAAGAGTTTGAGAAGGATGGGTGTTAGCTCTTCTCTAAATGTTTGATAGAATTCGCCTGTGAAGCCATCTGGTCCTGGGCTTTTGTTTGTTGGAAGATTTTTAATCACAGCCTCAATTTCAGTGCTTGTGATTGGTCTGTTTATATTTTCTATTTTTTCCTTGTTCAGTCTCGGAAGGTTGTGCTTTTCTAAGAATTTGTCCATTTCTTCCAGGTTGTCCATTTTATTGGCATAGAGTTGCTTGTAGTAATCTCTCATGATCCTCTGTATTTCTGCAGTGTCAGTTGTTACTTCTCCTTTTTCATTTCTAATTCTATTGATTTGAGTCTTCTGCCTTTTTTTCTTGATGAGTCTGGCTAATGGTTTATCAATTTTGTTTATCTTCTCAAAGAACAAGCTTTTAGTTTTACTGATCTTTGCTATTGTTTCCTTCATTTCTTTTTCATTTATTTTTGCTCTGATCTTTATGACTTCTTTCCTTCTGCTAACTTTGGGGATTTTTTGTTCTTCTTTCTTTCATTGCTTTAGGTGTAAGGTTAGATTGTTTATTTGAGATGTTTCTTGTTTCTTGAGGTAGGATTGTATTGCTATAAACTTCCCTCTTAGAACTGCTTTTGCTGTATCCTATAATTTTTTTTTTTTTTAAAGTTTGGCTTTTTTTTTTTAATTTTTACACTTTATTTATTTATTTTTGGCTACGTTGGGTCTTCGTTTCTATGCGTGGGCTTTCTCTATCTGCAGTGAGTGGGGGCCACTCTTCATCACAGTGCACGGGCCTCTCACTGTTGCGGCCTCTCCCGTTGCGGAGCACAGGCTCCAAACGCACAGGCTCAGTACTTGTGGCTCACGGGTCTAGTTGCTCCGCGGCATGTGGGATCTTCCCAGACCAGGGCTCGAACCCGTGTCCCCTGCATTAGCAGGCAGACTCTCAACCACTGCGCCACCAGGGAAACCCTATCCTATAGGTTTTGAGTCATCGTGTTTTCATTGTCATTTGTTTCTAGGTATTTTTTGATTTCCTCTTTGATTTCTTCAGTGATCTCTTGGTTATTTAGTAGTGTATTGTTTAGCCTCCATGTGTTTGTATTTTTTACAGTTTTTTTCCTGTAATTGATATCTAGTCTCATAGCATTGTAGTTGGAAAAGATACTTCATATGATTTCAATTTTCTTAAATTTATTAAGGCTTGATTTCTGACCCAAGGTAGGATCTATCCTGGAGAATGTTCCATGAGCACTTGAGAAGAAAGTGTATTCTGTTGTTTTTGGATCGAATGTCCTATAAATATCAATTAAGTCCATCTTGTTTAATGTGTCATTTAAAGCTTGTGTTTCCTTTTTTATTTTCATTTTGAATGATCTGTCCATTGGTGAAAGTGGGGTGTTAAAGTCCCCTACTATTATTGTGTTACTGTCGATTTCCCCTTTTATGGCTGTTAGCATTTGCCTTATGTATTGAGGTGCTCTTATGTTGGGTGCATAAATATACAATTGTTATATCTTCTTCCTGGATTGATCCCTTGATAATTATGTAGTGTACTTCTTTGTCTCTTGTAATAGTCTTTATTTTAAAGTCTATTTTGTCTGATGTGAGAATTGCTACTCCAGCTATCTTTTGATTTCCCTTTGCATGGAATATCTTTTACCATCCCCTCACTTTCAGTCTGTACGTGTCCCTAGGTCTGAAGTGGGTCTCTTGTAGACAGCATATATATGGGTCTTGTTTTTGTATCCATTCAGCCAGTCTATGTCTTTTGGTGGGAGCATTTAATCCATTTACATTTAAGGTAATTATCGATATATATGTTCCTATTACCATTTACTTAATTGTTTTGGGTTTGTTATTGTAGGTCTTTTCCTTCTCTTGTGTTTCCTGCCTAGAGAAGTTCCTTTAACATTTGTTGTAAAGCTGGTTTGGTGGTGCTGAATTCTCTTAGCTTTTGCTTATCTGTAAAGGTTTTAATTTCTCCATTGAATCTGAATGAGATCCTTGTTGGTATAGTAATCTTGGTTGTAGGTTCTTCCCTTTCATCACTTTAAATATGTCCTGCCACTCCCTTCTGGCTTGCAGAGTTTCTGCTGAAAGATCAGCTGTTAACCTTATGGGGATTCCCTTGTATGTTATTTGTTGTTTTTCCTTTGCTGCTTTTAATATTTGTTCTTTGTATTTAATTTTTGATAGTTTGATTAGTATGTGTCTTGGTGTGTTTCTCCTTGGATTTATCCTGTATGGGCCTCTCTGTGCTTCCTGGACTTGATTAACTATTTCCTTTGCCATATTAGGGAAGTTTTCAACTATAATCTCTTCAAATATTTTCTCAGTCCCTTTCTTTTTCTCTTCCTCTTCTGAGAGCCCTATAATTCGAATGTTGGTGTGTATAATGTTGTCCCAGAGGTCTCTGAGACTGTCCTCAATTCTTTTCATTAATTTTTCTTTATTCTGCTCTGCAGTAGTTATTTCCACTGTTTTATCTTCCTGGTCACTTATCCGTTCTTGTGCCTCAGTTATTCTGCTACTGATTCCTTCTAGAGAATTTTTAATTTCATTTATTGTGTTGTTCATCATTGTTTGTTTGCTCTTTAGTTCTTCTAGGTCCTTGTTAAACATTTCTTGTATTTTCTCCATTCTATTTCCAAGTTTTTGGATCATCTTTACTATTATTACTCTGAATTCTTTTTCAGGTTGACTGCCTATTTCCTCTTCATTTGTTTGGTGTGGTGGGTTTTTACCTTGGTCCTTCATCTGCTGTGTGTTTCTCTGTCTTCTCATTTTGCTTAACTTACTGTGTTTGGGGTCTCCTTTTCGCAGGCTGCAGGATCGTAGTTCCTGTTGTTTTTGGTGTATGCCTCCAGTGGCTAAGGTTGGTTCAGTGGATTTTGTAGGCTTCCTGGTGGAGGGGACTGGTGCCTGTGTTCTGGTGGGTGAGGCTGGATCTTGTCTTTCTGGTGGGCCGGACCGCATCCGGTGGTGTGTTTTGGAGTGTCTGTGAACTTATTATGATTTTAGGCAGCCTCTCTGCTAATGGGTGGGGTTGTGTTCATGTCTTGCTAGTTGTTTGGCATAGGGTGTCCAGCACTGTAGCTTGCTGTTCATTGAGTGGAGCTGGGTCTTAGCATTGAGATGGAGATCTCTGGGAGAACTTTTGCTGTTTGACATTATGTGGAGCCGGGAGGTCTCTGGTGGACTGATGTCCTGAACTCGGCTCTCCCACCTCAGAGCCTCAGGCCTGACACCCGGCTGGGGCACCAAGACCCTGTCAGCCACACAGCTCAGAAAAAAAAGGGAGAACAAAAGAAAGAAAGAAAGAAAAAATAAAAATTTAAAAAGTTATTAAAATAAAAAATAATTATTAAAAATAAAAAAGATTAAAAAGTAATGAAAAAAAGAAAAAAAAAAAGAGAGCAACCAAACCAAAAAACAAATCCACCAATGATAACCAGTGCTAAAAACTATACTGAAAAAAAAAAAAAAGGACAGACAGACCCCTAGGATAAATGGTAAAAGCAAAGGTATACAGACAGAATCTCACACAGAAGCATACACATACACACTCACAGAAAGAGAAAAAGGAAACAAATATATCTATCGTTGCTCCCAAAGTCCACCTCCTCAATTTGGGCTGATTCGTTGTCTATTCAGGTATTCCACAGATGCAGGATACATCAAGTCGATTGTGGAGATTTAATCCGCTGCTTCTGAGGCTGCTGGGAGAGATTTCCCTTTCTCTTCTTTGTTCGTACAGCTCCCGGGGTTCAGCTTTGGATTTGGCCCCGCCTCTGCATGTAGGTCGCCTGTGGGCGTCTGTTCTTCGCTCACACAGGATGGGGTTAAAGGAGCAGCTGCTTCGGGGGCTCTGGCTCACTCAGGCCGGGGGTAGGGAGGGGAACGGATGCGGGGCGAGCCTGCGGCGGCAGAGACTGGCATGACGTTGCACCAGCCTGAGGCACGCCGTGCGTTCTCCCGGGGAAGTTGTCCCTGGATCCCGGGACCCTGGCGGTGGCGGGCTGCACAGGCTCTCAGGAGGGGAGGTGTGGAGAGTGACCTGTGCTTGCACGCGGGCTTCTTGGTGGCGGCAGCAGCAGCCTTAGTGTCCCATGCCCGTCTCTGGGGTCCGTGCTGATAGCCGCGGCTCGCGCTCATCTCTGGGGCCCGCGCTGATAGCTGCGGCTCGCGCTCGTCTCTGGAGCTCGGTTAGGCGGTGCTCTGAATCCCCTCTCCTCGCGCACCCCGAAACAATGGTCTCTTGCCTGTTCGGCAGCTCCAGACTTTTTCCCGGACTCCCTCCCGGCTAGCTGTGGCGCACTCGCCCCCTTCAGGCTGTGTTCACGCCCCAACCCCAGTCCTCTCCCTGCGATCCGACCGAAGCCCGAGCCTCAGCTCCCAGCCCCGCCCACCCCGGCGGGTGAGCAGACAAGCGTCTCGGGCTGGTGAGTGCTGGTTGGCGCCGAGCCTCTGTGCGGGAATCTCTCCTCTTTGCCCTCCGCACCCCTGTTGCTGCGCTCTCCTCTGTGGCTCCGATGCTTCCCCCCTCCACCACCCGCAGTCTCCGCCCATGAAGGGGCTTCCTAGTGTGTGGAAACCTTTCCTCCTTCTCGGCTCCCTCCCACTGGTGCAGGTCCCGTCCCTATTCTTTGGTCTCTTTTTTCTTTTTTCTTTTGCCCCACCCAGGTACGTGGGGATTTTCTTGCCTTTTGGGCGGTCTGAGGTCTTCTGCCAGCGTTCAGTGGGTGTTCTGTAGGAGCAGTTCCACGTGTAGATGTATTTCTGATGGATTTTTGGGGAGGAAGGTGATCTCCACGTCTTACTCTTCTGCCATCTTGAAGGTTCCCCCTTTCCTTGTTCTTAGACTAAAACCCAGTGTCCTCCACACAGCCCACAAGGCCTGTCCGGGGGTCTCCTGCCCTTTCCCAGCCCCGCTGACTGCAGGCAGGGGGCGTCCTTGCCCTTTCTTGGCTTTGAGCGCTGCACCTGCCACTCTGCCTGCTGGATGCGGTGCTCCTGCTTCTCCCCTGGGTGGCCCTTTCTCTCAGTTCTCACCCATCTCTCACCTCCTTAGAAAGGCCTGGTCTGTCTGACCATATTGTCTCATGTGCCCCCCATGGAAGTTTGTTTACTTTGTGACCACATGTAGCAGTTTGTAATTATTTGTTTGTTTGGTTATTTATCCTTATAGTCTGTCTGCCCCTCTGGACGGTAACTCCTTGAGGGCTGGCATCATGTCTGTCTTATCCAGTGCTACACAGCAGAGAGTATAATGCCTGACACCTGCAGGGGCTCAATAAATAGTTAATGAAGAAAATATTTATCGATCTATGTACCTATGGATAGGTACCTGTACAGATATAGATCTATATATCTATCTATCATCTACCTTTCTGTATCTACCTATCTATCAATCTACCTACCTACCTATATATACCTTACTTTTCATTTCACAGGCTTATGCAAGTGTTAGAGGATTTGGGTGGAAACACACACACACACACACACGCACGCAGTTTTTAGAGATCAGAAAGTAGCAGGCAGACTTCATACACATATAGATAATAGATAATCACCAAGTGGCTTGAATTATTCAGGCAGCATTCCTACCTACTCATCATCCCATTTTCTCTCCACATGACAGTTATCCGAGTCAGTACAAACTTGAATCAGGACCCTTGTGGGAGTGGTTAGAGCAGGAGACTTGAAAGGCAGGTGACATTCATTGAGTGTCAGCTGTGTGCTACATAGTGTTGGATGCTTTGTGCTATGTTTTACTCAATCTTTATAGCAACCTACGAACTAGAGTCATTTTCCCATTATACAAATGACACTGGGAAGATTATTTAATCTCTCAAAGGAAATAAGTGGCAGAATCAGGACCGGAGGCTCCTGCCCATTAGGTAATGCTGCAGATTGCAAGGAGCCCTTTCTTCGGAGATATGATCTGAACATACGGGTGCCAGAAAGAGTAATTTCAAATTGCAAGCTAACACCAGCGTGAGCCCAAGAAATGAAAAGTAAGAGAATCATCAGTGTGGGTTTGAGTTCACCAAGAAAGGAGGTGAAATCAAGAAATTTGGGTGGAACTAAGGAAACTTATTTGTCAGCAGAATTGGGAGCAGGGGGTGGTGAGCTGAAAATTATGGAATGCTTTCCTGGGTAAAATTCATCAGTCTCAGGCCTTCTTTTCCTGAAATGTGCATCATGGAATTTTGGATTACAGAGAAAGTTGCCAAGCATTATCAAAAAAGAGCACTATGGTAAAATAAGTTTGGGAATTCCTAGTTTAGAGGATTTCTTAACTGCAGGAATTCTCAGAGCCTTTAATATGCTGGTGCACATTGTCAATTTCCAAGGACAGGACGTGGCATCTCTCTGGACCTTTGGTGTCTTCAGATGCCCTTGGGGCAGTGTACTTCTACCTGACATGGACCTTTGGTGTCTTCAGATGCCCTTGGGGCAGTGTACTTCTACCTGACGTGGACCTTTGGTGACTTCAGATGCCCTTGGGGCAGTGTACTTCTACCTGACGTGGACCTTTGGTGACTTCAGATGCCCTTGGGGCAGTGTACTTCTACCTGACGTGGACCTTTGGTGACTTCAGATGCCCTTGGGACAGTGTACTCTGCCTGACATGGTCTTCCGCGGTTGTTAGGGAAGAGCCTGACCGTCTCCTTGTTCTCTCATAATAGCAACAGGCCCTCTGGAAATGGAGGCACAGAGCAGAGAGCAGTGATAATGCCAGGTCACTTCTATATGGTGTTTCATTTAAGTCTCACAGAAACCCAAGAGGTAGGTTTTATTATTCTTTGGGCGACATGCCCTGTTGGTGCCCCTACCCATATCCTGTTGCCCTTACCTATCCTGCAGGTGGAGGTGGCTGGATTTTGAATTGTCAGCATCAGCATTTCTTTGTCTGACGTCTTTCTCCAGTCACTGAAGCCTGCTTGTGGGCCTGCCACCAGGTCATAAGCACTCGGGAATTAACGCTCCCCTCAACCAGTGGAAAGCTCTGCATGTACCTTCTACACAGGCTGACGAGTCCCCCCGCAGGATTCTGCTCCAGGGGTCCACAGTGATACTTGCATGATAAACTCCTCATTGCTGCCTTCTTTCCCATCCCTTTCTCATGTCCCTACTCCCCTACTGGTGTTTCCTGAGATCACCCCCCAAATAAACTATGTGCAAATTCTTTTCTCAGGTTCTGCTTTGGAGGAAGCCAAATCAAAATATCCCATTTTACAAAAAACAAAAAAGCAAAACAAAAACACAATAAAAAAAATCCAGAGTCTCCAAGAGGTTGCAGAAGGTAGCTCAGCTCACAGCTTATAAATGATAATGCCAAGATTTAAATTTAAGCAGTGCATTTATTGAGCACCTACTGTATGCCTGGCAGTAGCCTAGATGCTGAGATAATAGGACGAAAAAGAACCCTCTGTCTTGAACAATAAACAGAAAAAATTAGTCCAGACCTGTCTTCAAAGTCTCTGCCCTTAACCAGAGTACTCTACAAATTCTCCGAGCATAGACATTTGACCCCTTCTAAGCTAGGAGACCCATGTCACTGTGTCAGACCCATGGTGACCCCTGTGTCAGAGCTGATATTCAGCTCCTACACTGTCCTCTAGGCCACCCCAAAATGTATCAGATAAAGTCTTTTGGTTCATGATAAATGCTGGAGAAAATTGCAAGATTCGCTGACTCAATGATTTTCCTGCTCAGTGTAACATCTTTCTTAATTAATGAGTTGCAGTTAGCATTTATAAAAAGAAATCATTCTACAAGATGAGGCCACTGAGATGTAACATCTTGTTCCAAAGCTGTCCTCCTGGTGTGAGTGGGATCATTCGGAAATTAGGCATCTTAATAAGCCTAGTCCTCCAGCATCAAATGCATCTGGTCCAGCTGGGCGGCCAGGCTCTGAGACAGACACAGGGAAGTTTACAGGAGTGAGTCAGTGCTCCATAGACAGTAGCCTTTGTTCATGGTTATAAAGTAGCTACAGAAACTGTAGTTTTATGAGAATGATTTTTAGTTTTCCTTTTTTGGCTATTTTAAAAATATTATTTCTTTGTTCATGAGTGACCTCTAGAAGCACACAGACACATAATTATAGAAATTTGATGTGAAAGAGACATTAGAGATTACTACTAATTCTTCAAGTTTCTTGCTTCCTCCTTCCCCCCTCCCCCGTCCCCCTCCCTCCCCCAACTCCCTCTCCCTCCTTCCCTCCCTCCCTCCCTCCCTCCCTCCCTCCCTTCCTCCCTTCCTTCCTTCCTTCCTCCCTTCCTCCCTTCCTTCCTTCCTTCCTCCCTCCCTCCCTTCATCCCTTCCTTCCTTCCTTCCTTCCTCCCTTCCTTCCTTCCTTCTGGTGAGAAACCTGAATCATAAGGAGAGAAAATGACTGGTCTAAGGTGACAGCGTATGCTGGAGCATTCCTGAAACTAGAATCTACTTAGTTCAAACTGTCATACATATGTTCTTTCCATACCCACCAGAAGTCTTAAGTTTTTATGCTTTTTATTGTCTCCTCTGTCTCTCTCAGCACTTCTGACATAAGAATTCTAATGAAAGGAAGTCTAAATTGTCAACCAGCATAAGATTGTTGCATTATCTGTGGGTTTCTGTCCTGTGGACCATGCTCTCAGCACTCTTAAGCTATTCATAGTCTATTCCAAAAAAAATGATTATTCATGTGCTGTTTTTCATTTTTGCTTTTTTGTTATTGTTTGTGCTTCATTACAGTAGGGACCATGTCTTACAATGTTTCTGGCCCTGACAGCTCCTCAAAAAGGACCAAACATGTAATAGCAATGCAGTGAATTATTGCTGATTAATTCATTTCTTTCATCTATATTCTTCCCCTTTGTTTGCTGGGTTTGAAACTGGTGCCCACTGATTTCCTCCCTTGTCCCCTCATGCAGTCAGTGAAATGGCCACAAGGAAGGCATCTGATGGAAGAAGAGGAAAGGGCTGGCCTCTTTTGCCCCCCCTAATTGAATAATCAGTCCAGAATAATGGTGGGTTGATTTTATTTGCAAACCCACACCTCAGGCAGTGGGTAAAGAAAAACAGCATAAGTAATAACGCGAGTGTGTTGTTCATTTACATCCTCAGTGCATCTGTGGCAGGAAGAATCCACTTATTGTTAATGATAAAGGAGTGACCCACCTTATTTATTTTCACATAAATCATGTCTCGGCAGGCGTTTTCATAGTCCCAGACCAGCTTGCTGCTGTTTGTCTTGTCTCTGAGATTGTCCCTGCTGTGGATGAGCTATTTCATAGAGATCAAGCATCACTGCTTAAGTGTGATCCATCTTCATCAGTGAAGTCATATACTGTAAGGACTTTCGAGATGTTATCTATTGCCACATGACCATTAAGCAGATGGTTTTGTGCCTCCTGCCCTCATTCTGTGAAAGGATGGCGATTTCAGTCCTCATCTCCTGTCACTCAGAGCCCGTAGGCAGAGATGGGTGAAGCTGATGGAACTGATGGGGGTCAGTGATGCCTGCCATTCAAACTCAGATCAGGGACCTCCTTGTGCTCAGGGACAAATCAGGGTTAAGGATGCAGGCTGAGACCGCAGATGGCTTATTTCACTAAGCAGTGCTAAATCTGGGTTTGAACTGGGCAGCCCCACAGCACAAGGTCTTGCCTCACAGATACTGTAACTGCCTGAACCGGTTGGCAAAGGTTTTGAGGGTAACAAAGGGTGTACGAGCTAAGCCCAACTTATATTCATCTCCTCATTTCTTCGACACGTATTTAATGAATGTTACCATGTGCTGGACACCGAGGATATGAACAGAAAGAGACAGAAGTTATATAGCTATTTATTTCTAGGAAAAAAATGTGCTGATGAAAGCACACGAGCCAAGGACTTTGGAATCACAAAGTGGGACTTGCTAACTTGCTTTTGATCTGAACAAATTGTTTTATGCCTTTAACATAGCTGTATTCAGGACTTATTAAAAACATGATGCACGTGGGGAGGGGCGTGACAGTCCTTCCTTTGGCAGAAACCCTTTCTCCTCTTAGGTTAAAAAGATTTCCAGATCCTCACAAATCAAAACCAGAGGTGTGCATCACCTTTGTTCAGCAAGGGAAAATCATTTTAATAAGCAAGAGCAATGTGCCCGGCTGTGCATTACAGATTATACACAAAGAAGAGAG